>NC_069500.1:722722613-723322613 GCF_027579735.1 Bombina bombina | reverse complement strand
CCCCTTGAAACAACTTTTCCATCACTATTGTGGCCAGAAAGAGTCTGTGTGGGTTTTAAAATTCGCCTGCCTATTGAAGTCAATGGCGGTTCGCCCGGTTCGCCCATTCGCGAACAATTGTGGACGTTTGTGTTCGCAGTTCACGAACGGAAAATTTTCAGTTTGCAACATCACTAATGTTCAGTAGAATAACACCTCCCTATGCTCTGTGGATTGGACAAGCCTGTTTGGGATTTAATGCCTGACTTGCTGGCCTTCACATCAATAATTTAGTGATGCTCTGTCATCACCGCAAATGAAGGAACAGATTTGTGAAAAGATCTCAGCACCTTCCCCCTCTCCTGTGTTTTTTTTTTTTTTGGTGCCGAAAGTTCATAACGAAAACTAAACGGATGACACTAATAAATATGATTTCTGACAATTTTTATTCCTCACATTGGTATGTGGCAGAAGGCACAAATGGGACAATATTTGTCCGAAAACATATTCGGCCACAAACAGACATCACTAAGTGTTACTGTTTTAGATAATATCAACAGGAATATTGGATTCAAATCTGCATTATAGTGAATGCTCCTTTGTTATAAGCTTAATTTTGTTGATTTTTGTTACCTGTTTACCAGCATGTTGTTTCAGTTCAGGTATAAGTAATGTATCTGATATTGATGCTTATGTGATGAATCAAGTGTGTGATTTTGTGTGTATATTTTTGTGGTTTCTGCCTCTTATATTGGATATAACATTCCCTTCAGTATTTAAGAAGTTTAATCAAGTATAACATAATATTTATATTAGTGTTTGAATTTACTGTATCCACACCTCTGGGATACCAAAGCAGCAATCTTTCTTGCCGTAATTTCTTGAGTAAAGCTACTGTCAAATTTTAATAACTCTAAGCAAGCTTCTGTTTTTCTCAGCACATCAGAAAGCAGTCATTTTACAACAGTAGATGAAGTCAGAATAATTACCATTCCAGTTTATTGTTACTACACTTTCCATCTTATGATTGATAGACGGTTTAAAGACATAGGCCTCTATTTATCAAAGTCTGGCGGACCTGATCCGACAGTGCGGATCAGGTCCGCCAGACCTCGCTGAATACGGAGAGCAATACGCACTCCGTATTCAGCATTGCACCAGCAGCTCACTAGAGCTGCTGGTGCAACGCCGCCCAATCGGCCACCAGCAGGGGGTGTCAATCAACCTGATCGTACTCGATCGGGTTGAATTGCAGCGATGTCTGTCCGCCTGCTCAGAGCAGGTGGGCAGGTTATGGAGCAGCGGTCTTTAGACCTGCAGGCTCGCCAGAAACACGGGACCTCAAGCTCTATCCGGAGCTTGATAGATATGCCCCATAGCATATGTGATTTTATGGACTAATTGGAATCTTAAACTAACCCAAAAGACATGGGATTCATTCCAATCCTTCTGATTTTGGACTAAATTATTAGTGGAGTGCAATTTAGCTCTTCTGCTCAAGTGTACCTTTTGTTAGATGGAGGCTTTTTGTGCGCGGCAGGTTGCATTCATGTTACTAGTTGAAAATGAAAAGTTTGTGCATGAGTGAAACCCAATGCAGATCATCATGACCACGTTAACTTTTCCCCATAGAAGTCAAAGGAGAGGGCAAACGTAAAAATATAACACCTATATGCGCGTGCTAACCCAACAGGAGTTATTCATATTTCACATTCCAATGTTCTTCACTTACAGAAGAATGTCCTTTTATTGTTAATATATCTATATATACCTTACCTACAGTATATATCGATTTCTATAGAAATATAGGCATAGATATGTATTTACATTAACAGTATCAGATATATATAGAAATATATATTTAATAATAAAAAGTACATAATTTTCTACGTGAAGAATAGAGGAATGTAAAATATGCGTAATACGCATCAGGGTTCACAACTTAGGACTAACACGGGTTAGCGAACATGAAGAATTGTTATCTTCATGCAAACTACCCCTACACTAATTAACTACCTAATGTGTGTATATATATATATATATATATATATATATATATATATATATAAATATATATATATATAAATATATATGTATATATATATATATATATATATATATATAGAGAGAGAGAGAGAGAGAGAGATAAGTAGAATGTAATTGCTCAGGATACCTGAGTAGAAACAAGCGTTACTCCTATGAATGCGCTAGTCAGATGTGAAAAGAATATGTAAGACAGCTATTTGGGACATATATTTAGCTAGAATAATCCTAGTTAACTATAAGAAAAATGTAGAACAGAGAGTAAACAGCGCTTACAATTCTTATAAATTAGTATGTTTGAGAAGTATGAGTCTCTTATGGAGAAATAATATAATAAGTCCTTAGATGTCCTTAGGTATGTTAATGTAGATCCAAGTGTAGTGGAGATAAATAAAATACCCTTAACAAAAATTACCCCAATCTGATGAGGTAAGTTTGCCGCATTGGAGGGTATATCAGATGATGAGTAGAGCTTGAATAGTGTATCCTTTGTTTTCGTCTGCCTCTTGGAGTAGAAGGAAATATAGATCCTTCTGTGATGGTCTCCCAAAACTGCCTATGTAGGTTTGCTTGTTGCCTCTTGGAGTTGTTATCTGTGGCCTTGGTATGAACTTTCTTGTCCGTTGGTGTACCCAGAAAGACAGAGAAGCATAGATAGTGTAATACCATTTTTATTATAATAAAACAATAAAATAAGCATACATTACACTCACATTTTCTGTCCTCAAGTATTATGAGGTATATTCAAAACACATAGGGTTAGAGGTGGTCTCTTGTCAGATTCCCCAGATGTTATATCCCAGATAGGTCAGAAACCTATAGTGAGTCAAATCCAGTATATTAGGCTTGTCAGGCTAGCAGGTAAAGCAGTTGGGACAGTTTGTTTAGTATATGCAATAAAACAGTAGTTTGTCCAATATGTTTAAGCTTGTTAGCAAGTAAAGCAGTTTGAGCATATAGCTTATCCAATATGTCTAAGCTTAAGCTTGTCAATTTAGCAAGTAAAGCAGTATAAGCAGTTAGTTATATTATAGGCAGTAAAAAGGGTACTTATAGAGTTACTCTATTGATTTTAAAACCTCCTGTTTTTATTTTATTTCATGCTCTTCATGCATTTAATATTGTTTTTACTGCCTATAATATAACTAACTGCTTATACTGCTTTACTAAGGATTATATTATTTCTCCATAATAGACTCATACTTCTCAAACATACTAATTTATAAGAATTGTAAGCGCTGTTTACTCTCTGTTCTATATATAAATATATGTATGTATATACATGTGTATTTATGTGTTTATATGTGTAACTATGTATACACATACATATATACCCACATACATAGACACGCACACACACATATATACAGTATGTGCAGTATATATATATATGCAATTTGTATTCATCTGTTATACATTGTAATGTATTTTACTCTGTTCTTATGTTCTTCACTTAGAAGAAAATGTTCTTTTTATTTGTAAACTAGTCCTAAAGCCCATTCACACGGGCCATTTTTTGCAGCACAGCGGTCCCACCTCTTGCGCTCTCTCCCTCTCCCTCTCTTTTGCTCTCTCTCACCCCCTCTCTTTTGAGCTTTCTCTCTTCCCCCTCTCTTTTGCGCTCTCTCTCTCTCCATCTCTCTTTTGCGCTCTCTCTCTCCCCCTCTCTTTTGCGTTCTCTCTCCCCCCTCTCTTTTGAGCTCTCTCCCCCTCTCTTTTGCGCTCTCTCTCTCCCCACTCTCTTTTGCGCTCTCTCTCCCCCCTCTCTTTTGCACTCTCTCTCTCCCTTCTCTCTTTTGCGCTCTCTCTCTCCCCCTCTCTTTTGCGCTCTCTCTCCCCCTCTCTTTTGCGCTCTCTCTCCCCCCCTCTTTTGCGCTCTCTCTCTCCCCCTCTCTTTTGCGCTCTCTCTCTATCCCCCTCTCTTTTGCGTTCTCTCTCTCCCCTCTCTTTTGTGCTCTTTCTCTCCCCCTCTCTTTTGCGCTCTCTCTCTCTCCCCCTCTCTTTTGCGCTCTCTCTCTCTCCCTCTCTTTTGCGCTCTCTCTGTCCCCCTCTCTTTTTTGCGCTCTCTCCCCCCCTCTCTTTTGCGCTCTCTCCCCCTCTCTTTTGCGCTCTCTCTCTCCCCCATCTCTTTTGCTCTCTCTCCACCCCCCCCCTCTCTCTCTCTCCCCTCTCTTTTGCGCTCTCTCTCCCTCCTCTCTTTTGTGCTCTCTCTCCCCTCTCTTTTGCGCTCTCTCTACACCCTATCTTTTGCACTCTCTCTCCCCCTCTCTTTTGTGCTCTCTCTCCCCCTCTCTTTTGCGCTCTATCTCCAACCCTCTCTTTTGCGCTCTCTCTCCCCCCTCTCTTTTGCACTCTCTGCACCCTCTCTTTTGCGCTCTCTCTCCCCCCTCTCTTTTGCGCTCTTCCCCCCTCTCTTTTGCACTCTCTCTCTCCCCCCTCTTTTGCGCTCTCTCTTCCCCCTCTCTTTTGCACTCTCTCTCCCCCCCTTTCTTTTGCGCTCTCTCCCCCTCTCTTTTGCTGTCTCTCTCCCGCTCTCTCTTTTGCTGTCTCTATCCCCCCTATCTTTTGCTGTCTCTCTCCCCTCTCTTTTGCTGTCTCTCTCCCCCTCTCTCTTTTGCTGTCTCTATCTCCCCTCTCTTTTGCTGTCTCTCTCCACCTCTCTCTTTTGCTGTCTCTCTCCTCTCTTTTGCTGTCTCTCCCCCTCTTTCTTTTGCTGTCTCTCCCCCTTCTCTTTTGCTGTCTCTCTCCCCCCTCTCTTTTGCTGTCTCTCTCCCCTTCTCTCTTTTGCTGTCTCTCTCCCCCTCTCTTTTGCTGTCTCTCTCCCCCTCTCTCTTTCCCCCCTCTCTATCTCTCTCCCCTCTCTCTATTGCGCGACCGTGCCCGACCACGCCCCCTTCCCACCTGACCACGCCCCCTTCATGACCAGTAATGCCCCTTAATGGCCATTCACGCGCGGTCATGCCCGGTCACGCCCAATTCTGCCGCAGCGCAGATCTTCAGTTAGGGACTCAAAGGCCAGGTGTGTTTGTCCTCGTGCTGTCTCTACTGCACATGACAGCTTCGGACAAACACACTTGGCCTTTTATTATATAGGATATTACTGTATATATTTCTTTGTGTATATATATATATATTACAAAAAACATAATCATATTTATACAGAAATAAATATTTAATATTTTCTTTAGTGGATTTGGTCTAATACAGTGACTGGTTAGCACGCAAGCGAAAGGTTTAGGGTGTTTTGTTTTTTTTAACAGTGTGCCTCATTGAAGTCTGTATGAGAATAAGTTTACTAGGTGATGATACCCGAGTCCTGAAGACCGGACTTTCGATCTTCTTTTTGCTTTCAACTTATGATATGCACAATATCCTGCCCACATCAAATATTTACTTTTAGAGCAGTTAGCAAGCGACAAAAAGAAAAAGTTGGCGTCCAAATTTTAATCTAGCCTATAATGTATTGAGCTAGCTCCCAGTAGTACATTGCTGATCCTTCAACAAAGAATTTGAAGAAACTGAAGCAAATGTGACAATAGATGTATATTGTAAAGTTGTTTATAATTGTATTGCCCTACATTAGGTTACGTATCAAAATGCTTACTATCCCTTTGACATACTGTATGCTACTCAGTGGGGACTGTTAGGCACTGGGATCCACAAATTATGTTTTATTGAACCTGACTTCCCCCTGAAATCTCCTTATGCCCAGCAAGAGGTTCTGGCTCCTCCTCCACAACCCTTCCAAGGGTACTTCCTCAAAAGCTCATTGTGCTGTAACTGATTGTGAAGGCAGCAGCATGTGACAATGATTATGTTACAGACCTTTAGGAGGGAGTTATAATAACACCATCATTTAAGTTCTCCAAACTTGCACTAAATATGGTTTGGCGTTTTTGGTGGGCTTGATTATAAGCTCTCTCCTCTGGGCTAGGATTGTGAGTTATGGGCATGTGCATCCAGGTGATGTATGGATATCCATCATTACCATTGGGAGGGGACAAGCATTGTGAGTCCATGGATTATTTAAATAAGGTGTTGCTAGTACCAAAACCTCTATATATAATAATTACTCCCAAATGCAATGTGGATATGTAAAAAATATATTTATTCAATTGTGCATACATTTTAAAAGATTCATTAAAATAACTGTTTGACACCGGAGTCCTAAGTTGGCAAATTGATAACTGTTATATTAAAATATCCCAAGCGTTTTGAGATTTAAAAAACATATACAATTTATAATATATACACTCCTATCATCATGGCGTACTGTTTCCAAAATTAGTAAATGTTAAACATAAGTCTGGTCATCATATAGATGTATATTATTATTTTTCTTTCTCTGTGGACAAGAATGTACACACTCCTACTGGTAGTGGCTTATTATTGTTATTGTTACAGCTAGTGTGTCAAAATCAGAAGTCTGCTGGGTCTTCTGTATATATCATGTTTAAATATCTCCACTGTTGACAAGTGAAGGGAGTTGTGACAATCCTTGTGAAAGGCTTTCTATTTAAATTGATGGAGCATGAATGTTGTATTGTTGCAAGTATTAATTTAACACTTGTTAGTTATAGTTACTTGTTGCCAATTTACAATTGATCTGCCGTGGAATGGTATTTACTCATGTGGTGGATTGTAATGCTCCATTTTTTTTTCTTCCCGCTTACTGCATTCGCTCAGTGCACTGTTTCAGCTGTATTTTCTTCTTCACACGATGAGGCTACTGCAAATATGCAGATTTTTAATCCTTTGTTGTAGTCCGCTGTTGGAGTGTCCTGATGAGCTTTTACTGTAGCTTCCCATTTTTTTGTGTGTGTTTGACCTCTGTTTCAATCAGTCTTATCCTCTGCGAGCAATCTGGTGATCACCCTTTGTGTGAGATCAGGTAATCAGTTAATCGCAGTGGTGTGATATTTACTCATGTGGTGGATCGTAATGCTCGGTTGTTTTTCTTCTTCCTGCTTGCTGTATCCGCTCAGTGCACAGTTTTAGCGGTATTTTCTTCTTCATACGATGAGGTTACTGCAAATATGCAGACATGTAATCCTGTGTTGTATTCCGCTGGTGGAGTGTCCTGAGGATCCGTTAGCTTCCCATTTTTATGTGTTTTGGACCTCCGTTTCAACCAGTCTTATCTTCTGTGTGCAATCCAGTGATCTCCCTCTGTGCGAGATCTGGTACTCAGGTAATCTACGCGTTTCGGCTTATCAGCCTTTGTCAAGATACCTGATGTCCTCGTTGTGCTCTCTTTTAAAGGCATTTTTGTTATATCCTTTTTCTTTTTAACTATTTCCTTGAAGTCTCACTTATATTTTTCATTGTGGTTTGGGAAAAAATGGGAAGCTAACAGCTTCTTTAGGACACTCCACCAGCAGAATACAACACAGGATTACAAATCTGCATATTTGAAGTAACCTCATCATATGAAGAAGAAAATTCCACTGAAACAGTGTACAGAACGGATATAGCAAGCGGGAAGAAGAAAAATAATGGAGCATTACGATCCACCAAGTGAGTAAATACCACACCACAGTAATTACCTGAGTATCTGATCTCACACAGAGGGATATCACCAGATAAGACTGGTTGAAATGGAGATCCAACACACACAAAAAATGGGACGCTAACAGCTCCTCAGGACACTCCACCAGCTAAATACAACACAGGATTACAAATCTGGATATTTGCAGTAACCTCATCGTATGAATAAGAAAATACAGCTGAAACAGTGCACTGAGAGGATACAGCAAGTGGTAAGAAGAAAAACAACAGAGCATTACGATCCACCAGAATTGAATAAATATATTTTTTACATATCCACATTGCATTTGGGAGCAATTATTATTATTAATATAGGTTTTGGAACTAGCAATACTATTGTGCCACCTTCTTTTGATAATTTATATCTGAACCTTTCTGGGAAGAATAGTTTTTAGGGTTGACACAGTTCCTTATATCTCTCTCCAGGACGAGTATACCAAAACTGTTTTGAGTCTATGGGCCTGATGATCTAAAGCTTGCCAGTGCTTCTATTTCTCTGGTGGAATGATCTGAAGCCACTCTTTACCCTGAAAACAGGGTGTCTCCCTAAGGGGAGTGTACTGCATTTTTGTATGGGAAGGAGATGCAGACATTACCAACATGCACAATAAAATGCGTAATTTTAAAAGCCTACAAAACGAATAATTGAACCATTCACATAAAAATACACAGGGAAAATTTTTATTATTAATGTGCATCACAATTTGTAACAACATTGTTCACTAAAAATCATATTTTATCAAAAAGATGAACCAAGTGGTTCACGAGGTTGTATTAAGAAAATAAGAAAATACTCCAACAGAGTATTACAAAGATATTTGGAGATACAGTTGAGCTTATATAATAGGACTAGATGCAGGTTAGATAAAGAACTCTCACTTGGAGCTCTGTTTTTTATTTTTAGAGGAAAAGTACCAAATAGGGGTACGATACTGTATCTTGGTTAAAAGTTAAGAAGGATGCATTTTTCGTTATGTTATATGTTTTTTTTTTTTTCCTTTTTCTTTCTTCTCCTTTTTTAGGCACCCTGCGTGGTGCTCCCTCTTGCTTCTCTATGGTTGTCCTTATGTGATCATACATGTATAAATCAAAGTGTATATTCTGTTGGATCTTAAATAATGAAATATAAATTAAAAAAACTTTCATTCCCTATTTAAATCATGAAAGTTTTTTTGACTTGACATATTATGTTAAAATTTGTTTGTTTCCTATTTTTCTGTTGCACAAATTATCATTAGTTTGTTACATTATGCAGTTAATTTGTACATTAGATACCTTAGGTCACATTTATAAATAACAGAAAATGGTATAATATGTCAATGTATTACACTGCCACATGTGGCTACTACATACTGGATGGCAAATGTGGAGAACACTCTTAGGCATCTATTTATCAAGCCGTCAACCGCAAATACGCTGTAATTCCACAGCGTATTTGTGTCGAGCCTGATTCCCCTTAGTTATCAAACCCTACAGACAGGCAAAAGTAGAATTTTGTGACGGAACATACGATCCGCCGGACTCAGTCCAACACAGATTGATGCTTACATCATTATAGATGTTCTGAATGCAAATTCGGCACAATCTGACTACTTTTGCTAGTTATCAAATATCTACCAGGTACGCTCGCCACTATTCCGGCCCAGCGTACCTGGTTTTCAATCTGCTGCCCTGGAGGCGGTGGATGCCATAGGAATCAATGGGAGTCTGAAAACAGCAAAAGCTTATGTTCACTGCTGCCCGATATCCCATTGATTCCTATGGGAACGTTTACACCTAAAACCCTAACATGTACCCCGAGTCTAAACACCCCTAATCTGCCCCCCCTACACCGCCTCCACCTACATTATACTTATTAACCCCTAATCTGCCCCCCCTACACCGCCGACACCTACATTATACTTATTAACCCCTAATCTGCCCCCCCTACACCACCGCAACCTACATTATACTTATTAACCCTTAATCTGCCCCCCTTACACCACTGCCACCTACATTATACTTATTAACCCCTAATCTGCCCCATCTACACCGTCGCCACCTACATTATACCTATTAACCCCTAATCTGCCCCCCCCTACACCGCCGCCACCTACATTATACTTATTAACCCCTAATCTTCCGCCTCCTACACCGTTGCCACCTACATTATATTTATTAACCCCTAATTTGCCCCCCTACACCGCCGCCACCTACATTATATTTATTAACCCCTAATCTGCCCCCCTACACCGCCGCCACCTACCTACATTTATTAACCCCTAATATGCCGCCCCCAACATCGCCGCCACTATATTAAATTTATTAACCCATAAATCTAACCCTAACCCTAACACCCCCTAACAAATATAATTTAAATAAATCTAAATAAATATTCCTATCATTAAATAAATTATTCCTATTTAAAACTAAATACTTACCTGTAAAATAAACCCTAAGATAGCTACAATATAACTAATAGTTACATTGTAGCTAGCTTAGGGTTTATTTTTATTTTACAGGCAAGTTTGTATTTATTTTAACTAGGTACAATAGTTATTAAATAGTTATTGACTATTTAATAACTTCCTAGTTAAAATATACCTGTAAAATAAAACCTAACCTAAGTTACAATTACACCTAATACTACACTATAATTAAATAAATTCCCTAAACTAAATACAATTAAATATAAATAAATAAGATTATCTAAAGTACAAAAACCTCCCCACTAAATTACAGAAAATAATAAACAAATTACAAGATTTAATCTAATCCTCCAAACAAAATAAAAAAGCACCCCCAAAATAAAAAAGCCCTACCTTACACTAAATTACAAATAGCCCTTAAAAGGGCCTTTTGCTGGGCATTGCCCCAAAGTAATCAGCTCTTTTACCAGTAAAAACAATTACACACACCCCCAACATTACAACCCACCACCCACACAACCAACCCTACTCTAAAACCCACCCAATACCCCCTTAAAAAAGCTAACACTAACCCCTTGAAGATCACCCTACCATGAAAAGTCTTCACCCAACCGGGCCGAAGTCCTCAACAAATCCGGCAGAAGTGGTCCTCCAGACGGGCAGAAGTGGTCCTCCAGATGGGCAGAAGTCATCACGGCATCTTCTATCTTCATCCATCCGGCGTGGAGCGGCTCCATCTTCAAGACATCCAACCCCCTTTTTTTTTTATAGCAAGCCATAAGGCGTATAGCAAGTCCTGGCTGGAGTTATAGGATGCCTACTAATTTTAGTTATGTATATACAGTACACATACAATTATAATTAATCCTATTGTGACATAATGAGAATTATTTTCATACCAAATATCACATGTCTGGTCGAAGCATATCTTGAGATAGTCTAGAGTTTCAACTCTAATTGATCTCAGGTCTCTGTCTTGATGAAGGACACTGTCTTCTGTCACTCTGTGTTGACAGATTGGCCCATAAAGATCACTCTCCTGAGAAGACTGAGTTGCATCAGATGTAGATAATAAAAAGCATTTTTCTCAAATGTCTTGCCTTTTTTTAGATAATTCTGATGAGAAGTTGTAAATATCATGGAAATACAGGACATATAAGAAAAAGAAAAGAAAGGAAAATGAATCCCTGATATCGGAAAATCATGAGGTCTTCATGACAGACATGAACCCATTCTTTTTTTTAATATAATTCAGATAGAGTATGTGATTTTAAATAACTTTTCAATTTACTTCTACTATTAAGTTTGCTTCATTCTCTTGGTATCCTTATTTGAAAGATCAACAATACACTACTGGGAGCTAGCTGAACACATTAGATGAGCCAATGACAAAAATCATATATTTGCAGCCACCACTCAGCAGCTAGCTCCCAGTAATGCATTGCTGCTCTTGAACCTACATAGGTTTGCTTTTAAATAAAATATAAAAAGAGAGGGAAGGAAGCAAATAAGATAATAGAATTCAATTGGACAGTTGTTTAAAATTGCATGTTCTATCTCAATCATGAATAACATTTATGGGTGTCATGTTCCATTAATTTGGAATTGCTCAAGAACAAATAAATGTTGACTAAATATTAATATAAGGGGTTTGAAAACAGATGTAAGCAGATTTTTCAGTTTTTCCTTTATTTCCCCCTTAGGGCTAGATTACAAGTGGAGCACAAAATATCGCTTTTATTTGCATTCCACTGAGTAATACCAGCTCATGTTTTCGTTTGATAGGAAGAATTGCGCTCACAAGAGCGTGCTTCCCCAGGCTCCAATGGGAGCCTCGTTCTCATGCCGTGAGACAAGTCATGAGAACTAGTGCAGCGAAAGGGGTAAGTCACACAACAATGGCAGCAAATTGTAAATATATATGATTATGACTGAATATACATATACAGTATATATTGGCGTTAGTATTTGTATATACACATATTAACACATAAATATATTTATATGTATATAAGCATATACAGTACATAAATATTTACTGTGAAAACACAGTTCCCATAGACAACAATGTAAAGACACTTTTCAGTGCCGGTTTATTTTTAACACAACACACCCGCCAACTTTAAACCCTCATAACTGCTTATTGCAGTTATTTTATTAAAAAAAGTGTATATTACACTTGAATTTGGGGGCATTTGGTGGGCATTTATAAAATTAACCAGAGATCTTGTAATGGCTCGTTTGGGGGTGTGCAATACATTAGCGCTACACTTGTAATCTAGCCCAAAAAGGCAAGTCAACCCAAAAATGAATTTAACTTTTTTAAATTAAGTAATTAACAATGTTTACAGCAAACCATAGCCCAATTTCGATTTAAATATGCATTGCTAGTAAAAAGACTTACTTTTCCCCCTCTGGCCATTTTGAAATGACAGCCTGATACCTCCTTTCCCTGACATCACCCAAACAAAATTTCCAGCTTCAACTAAGAGATAAGTGTAGATCCTGCGCGACCACGTGTCTCACATGTGCAATGCACCATTTTCGTTAAGAGGGGCATTTTAAGTAAGGAACCAAAAATTACCGCTCAGTAGGATAGCGGTTGTTATTTGCGGCGGAAATAACTTCCGCTATGCGCCACCTCTGAGGTGAGAAACTAGCTAACTGACAGATCATTCGCTTGCCTGATTGGTCATGCAAGTGATGGGGCAGGAATTACACACTCAGGACAGCAGACGAACAGATCCACTGCCCGTATGCAGCAAAGGCGTTCGCACAACTTCTCATGTTGAAAATCTTGTCACCACGCCATTATTACATGGGGCCTTTGTCTGTGAAGTCATAAGTGCAAAATCTAGCTTGTGCAGGGTCCAAATGAGAATGAGAGTTAAAATACGTATGTGTAAAAGAGAAAAGGAACAGGGACACTGGGTGATTTTGTAGACTGTTAGTGTTAAGGAATGACTTTCTGAAGACTAGTGTGACTAACATATGTTTGAAAAAAAATACAAAATTCTTAATTGGAGTAAAAGCTTTTAGGAAGTGATACTCAATAGGGTGTAAGGAGGGATACTGTGAGAATATGAAGAAATATAAATAGAATAGGAGGATTATAATCAGGATAATCAGGAAGTAAGCTGGTACATTGAATCTAATATATTCTTGAAAAAGTTAACAAGGTATTTAAAAGCATTAGGGGCATATTTATTAAGCTCCATATGGAGCTTGATGCCCCGTGTTTCTGGCGAGACTGCAGGCTCGCCAGAAACAGCAGTTATGAAGCAGCGGTCACAAAGGCCGCTGCTCCATAACCTGTCCGCCTGCTCTGAGCAGGCGGACAAACATCGCAGGAAATCAACCCAATCGAATACGATCGGGCTGATTGACCCCCCCCTTCTGGCGGCCTATTGGCCGCGAGTCTGCAGGTGGCGGCAAAAGTAGAATTTTGTGACTAAACATACGATCCGCCGGACTCAGTCCGACACAGATCGATGCTTACATCATTATAGATGTTCCGAATGCAAATTCGGCACAATCTGACTACTTTTGCTAGTTATCAAATATCTACCAGGTACGCTCGCCACTTTTCCGGCCCAGCGTACCTGGTTTTCAATCTGCTGCCCTGGAGGCGGTGGATGCCATAGGAATCAATGGGAGTCTGAAAGCAGCGAAAGCCTATGTTCACTGCTGCCCGATATCCCATTGATTCCTATGGGAACGTTTACACCTAAAACCCTAACATGTACCCCGAGTCTAAACACCCCTAATCTGCCCCCCCTACACCGCCTCCACCTACATTATACTTATTAACCCCTAATCTGCCCCCCCTACAACGCCGACACCTACATTATACTTATTAACCCCTAATCTGCCCCCCCTACACCACCGCAACCTACATTATACTTATTAACCCTTAATCTGCCCCCCTACACCACCGCCACCTACATTATACGTATTAACCCCTAATCTGCCCCCCCTACACTGCTGCCACCTACATTATACTTATTAACCCCTAATCTGCCCCATCTACACCGTCGCCACCTACATTATACCTATTAACCCCTAATCTGCCCCCCCTACACCGCGGCCACCTACATTATACTTATTAACCCCTAATCTTCCACCCCCTACACCGTTGCCACCTACATTATATTTATTAACCACTAATATGCCGCCCCCTACACCGCCGCCATCTACATTATATTTATTAACCCCTAATTTGCCCCCCTACACCGCCGCCACCTACATTATATTCATTAACCCCTAATCTGCCCCCCTACACCGCCGCCACCTACCTACATTTATTAAAACCTAATATGCCGCCCCCAATGTCGCCGCCACTATATTAAATTTATTAACCCATAAATCTAACCCTAACCCTAACACCCCCTAACAAATATAATTTAAATAAATCTAAATAAACATTCCTATCATTAAATAAATTATTCCTATTTAAAACTAAATACTTACCTGTAAAATAAACCCTAAGATAGCTACAATATAACTAATAGTTACATTGTAGCTAGCTTAGGGTTTATTTTTATTTTACAGGCAAGTTTGTATTTATTTTAACTAGGTACAATAGTTATTAAATAGTTATTGACTATTTAATAACTTCCTAGTTAAAATATACCTGTAAAATAAAACCTAACCTAAGTTACAATTACACCTAATACTACACTATAATTAAATAAATTCCCTAAACTAAATACAATTAAATATAATTAAATAAGATTATCTAAAGTACAAAAACCTCCCCACTAAATTACAGAAAATAATAAACAAATTACAAGATTTAATCTAATACTCCAAACAAAATAAAAAAGCATCCCCAAAATAAAAAAGCCCTACCTTACACTAAATTACAAATAGCCATTAAAAGGGCCTTTTGCTGGGCATTGCCCCAAAGTAATCAGCTCTTTTACCAGTAAAAACAATTATACACCCCCAACATTACAACCCACCACCCACACAACCAACCCTACTCTAAAACCCACCCAATAGCCCCTTAAAAAAGCTAACACTAACCCCTTGAAGATCACCCTACCGTGAAAAGTCTTCACCCAACCGGGCCGAAGTCCTCAACAAATCCAACAGAAGTGGTCCTCCAGACGGGCAGAAGTGGTCCTCCAGATGGGCAGAAGTCGTCACGGCATCTTCTATCTTCATCCATCCGGCGTGGAGTGGCTCCATCTTCAAGACATCCAACCCCTTTTTTTTTTTATAGCAAGCCATAAGGCGTATAGCAAGTCCTGGCTGGAGTTATAGGATGCCTACTAATTTTAGTTATGTATATACAGTACACATACAATTATAATTAATCCCATTGTACATAATGAGAATTATTTTCATACCAAATATCACATGTCTGTCATATATGGTCATCTAGTAACATTAAAATGGTCGAAGCATATCTTGAGATAGTCTAGAGTTTCAACTCTAATTGATCTCAGGTCTCTGTCTTGATGAAGGACACTGTCTTCTGTCACTCTGTGTTGACAGATTGGCCCATAAACATCACTCTCCTGAGAAGACTGAGTTGCATCAGATGTAGATAATAAAAAGCATTTTTCTCAAATGTCTTGCCTTTTTTTAGAAAATTCTGATGAGAAGTTGTAAATATCATGGAAATACAGGACATATAAGAAAAAGAAAAGAAAGGAAAATGAATCCCTGATATCGGAAAATCATGAGGTCTTCATGACAGACATGAACCCATTCTTTTTTTTAATATAATTCAGATAGAGTATGTGATTTTAAATAACTTTTCAATTTACTTCTGCTATTAAGTTTGCTTCATTCTCTTGGTATCCTTATTTGAAAGATCAACAATACACTACTGGGAGCTAGCTGAACACATCAGATGAGCCAATGACAAAAATCATATATTTGCAGCCACCACTCAGCAGCTATGCAGTAGTGCATTGCTGCTCTTGAACCTACATAGGTTTGCTCTTAAATAAAATATAAAAAGAGAGGGAAGCAAATTAGATAATAGAATTCAATTGGACAGTTATTTAAAATTGCATGTTCTATCTCAATCATGAATAACATTTATGGGTGTCATGTTCCATTAATTTGGAATTGCTCAAGAACAAATAAATGTTGACTAAATATTAATATAAGGGGTTTGAAAACAGATGTAAGCAGATTTTTCAGTTTTTCCTTTATTTCCCCCTTAGGGCTAGATTACAAGTGGAGCACAAAATATCGCTTTTATTTGCATTCCACTGAGTAATACCAGCTCATGTTTTCGTTTGATAGGAAGAATTGCGCTCATAAGAGCGTGCTTCCACAAGCTCCAATGGGAGCCTCGTTCTCATGCCGTGAGACAAGTCATGAGAACTAGTGCAGCGAAAGGGGTAAGTCACACAACAATGGCAGCAAATTGTAAATATATATGATTATGACTGAATATACATATACAGTATATATTGGCGTTAGTATTTGTATATACACATATTAACACATAAATATATTTATATGTATATAAGCATATACAGTACATAAATATTTACTGTGAAAACACAGTTCCCATAGACAACAATGTAAAGACACTTTTCAGTGCCGGTTTATTTTTAACACAACACACCTGCCAACTTTAAACCCTCATAACTGCTTATTGCAGTTATTTTATTAAAAAAAGTGTATATTACACTTGAATTTGGGGGCATTTGGTGGGCATTTATAAAATTAACCAGAGATCTTGTAATGGCTCGTTTGGGGGTGTGCAATACATTAGCGCTACACTTGTAATCTAGCCCAAAAAGGCAAGTCAACCCAAAAATGAATTTAACTTTTTTAAATTAAGTAATTAACAATGTTTACAGCAAACCATAGCCCAATTTCGATTTAAATATGCATTGCTAGTAAAAAGACTTACTTTTCCCCCTCTGGCCATTTTGAAATGACAGCCTGATACCTCCTTTCCCTGACATCACCCAAACAAAATTTCCAGCTTCAACTAAGAGATAAGTGTAGATCCTGCGCGACCACGTGTCTCACATGTGCAATGCACCATTTTCGTTAAGAGGGGCATTTTAAGTAAGGAACCAAAAATTACCGCTCAGTAGGATAGCGGTTGTTATTTGCGGCGGAAATAACTTCCGCTATGCGCCACCTCTGAGGTGAGAAACTAGCTAACTGACAGATCATTCGCTTGCCTGATTGGTCATGCAAGTGATGGGGCAGGAATTACACACTCAGGACAGCAGACGAACAGATCCACTGCCCGTATGCAGCAAAGGCGTTCGCACAACTTCTCATGTTGAAAATCTTGTCACCACGCCATTATTACATGGGGCCTTTGTCTGTGAAGTCATAAGTGCAAAATCTAGCTTGTGCAGGGTCCAAATGAGAATGAGAGTTAAAATACGTATGTGTAAAAGAGAAAAGGAACAGGGACACTGGGTGATTTTGTAGACTGTTAGTGTTAAGGAATGACTTTCTGAAGACTAGTGTGACTAACATATGTTTGAAAAAAAATACAAAATTCTTAATTGGAGTAAAAGCTTTTAGGAAGTGATACTCAATAGGGTGTAAGGAGGGATACTGTGAGAATATGAAGAAATATAAATAGAATAGGAGGATTATAATCAGGATAATCAGGAAGTAAGCTGGTACATTGAATCTAATATATTCTTGAAAAAGTTAACAAGGTATTTAAAAGCATTAGGGGCATATTTATTAAGCTCCATATGGAGCTTGATGCCCCGTGTTTCTGGCGAGACTGCAGGCTCGCCAGAAACAGCAGTTATGAAGCAGCGGTCACAAAGGCCGCTGCTCCATAACCTGTCCGCCTGCTCTGAGCAGGCGGACAAACATCGCAGGAAATCAACCCAATCGAATACGATCGGGCTGATTGACCCCCCCCCCTTCTGGCGGCCTATTGGCCGCGAGTCTGCAGGTGGCGGCAAAAGTAGAATTTTGTGACTAAACATACGATCCGCCGGACTCAGTCCGACACAGATCGATGCTTACATCATTATAGATGTTCCGAATGCAAATTCGGCACAATCTGACTACTTTTGCTAGTTATCAAATATCTACCAGGTACGCTCGCCACTTTTCCGGCCCAGCGTACCTGGTTTTCAATCTGCTGCCCTGGAGGCGGTGGATGCCATAGGAATCAATGGGAGTCTGAAAGCAGCGAAAGCCTATGTTCACTGCTGCCCGATATCCCATTGATTCCTATGGGAACGTTTACACCTAAAACCCTAACATGTACCCCGAGTCTAAACACCCCTAATCTGCCCCCCCTACACCGCCTCCACCTACATTATACTTATTAACCCCTAATCTGCCCCCCCTACAACGCCGACACCTACATTATACTTATTAACCCCTAATCTGCCCCCCCTACACCACCGCAACCTACATTATACTTATTAACCCTTAATCTGCCCCCCTACACCACCGCCACCTACATTATACGTATTAACCCCTAATCTGCCCCCCCTACACTGCTGCCACCTACATTATACTTATTAACCCCTAATCTGCCCCATCTACACCGTCGCCACCTACATTATACCTATTAACCCCTAATCTGCCCCCCCTACACCGCGGCCACCTACATTATACTTATTAACCCCTAATCTTCCACCCCCTACACCGTTGCCACCTACATTATATTTATTAACCACTAATATGCCGCCCCCTACACCGCCGCCATCTACATTATATTTATTAACCCCTAATTTGCCCCCCTACACCGCCGCCACCTACATTATATTCATTAACCCCTAATCTGCCCCCCTACACCGCCGCCACCTACCTACATTTATTAAAACCTAATATGCCGCCCCCAATGTCGCCGCCACTATATTAAATTTATTAACCCATAAATCTAACCCTAACCCTAACACCCCCTAACAAATATAATTTAAATAAATCTAAATAAACATTCCTATCATTAAATAAATTATTCCTATTTAAAACTAAATACTTACCTGTAAAATAAACCCTAAGATAGCTACAATATAACTAATAGTTACATTGTAGCTAGCTTAGGGTTTATTTTTATTTTACAGGCAAGTTTGTATTTATTTTAACTAGGTACAATAGTTATTAAATAGTTATTGACTATTTAATAACTTCCTAGTTAAAATATACCTGTAAAATAAAACCTAACCTAAGTTACAATTACACCTAATACTACACTATAATTAAATAAATTCCCTAAACTAAATACAATTAAATATAATTAAATAAGATTATCTAAAGTACAAAAACCTCCCCACTAAATTACAGAAAATAATAAACAAATTACAAGATTTAATCTAATACTCCAAACAAAATAAAAAAGCATCCCCAAAATAAAAAAGCCCTACCTTACACTAAATTACAAATAGCCATTAAAAGGGCCTTTTGCTGGGCATTGCCCCAAAGTAATCAGCTCTTTTACCAGTAAAAACAATTATACACCCCCAACATTACAACCCACCACCCACACAACCAACCCTACTCTAAAACCCACCCAATAGCCCCTTAAAAAAGCTAACACTAACCCCTTGAAGATCACCCTACCGTGAAAAGTCTTCACCCAACCGGGCCGAAGTCCTCAACAAATCCAACAGAAGTGGTCCTCCAGACGGGCAGAAGTGGTCCTCCAGATGGGCAGAAGTCGTCACGGCATCTTCTATCTTCATCCATCCGGCGTGGAGTGGCTCCATCTTCAAGACATCCAACCCCTTTTTTTTTTTATAGCAAGCCATAAGGCGTATAGCAAGTCCTGGCTGGAGTTATAGGATGCCTACTAATTTTAGTTATGTATATACAGTACACATACAATTATAATTAATCCCATTGTACATAATGAGAATTATTTTCATACCAAATATCACATGTCTGTCATATATGGTCATCTAGTAACATTAAAATGGTCGAAGCATATCTTGAGATAGTCTAGAGTTTCAACTCTAATTGATCTCAGGTCTCTGTCTTGATGAAGGACACTGTCTTCTGTCACTCTGTGTTGACAGATTGGCCCATAAACATCACTCTCCTGAGAAGACTGAGTTGCATCAGATGTAGATAATAAAAAGCATTTTTCTCAAATGTCTTGCCTTTTTTTAGAAAATTCTGATGAGAAGTTGTAAATATCATGGAAATACAGGACATATAAGAAAAAGAAAAGAAAGGAAAATGAATCCCTGATATCGGAAAATCATGAGGTCTTCATGACAGACATGAACCCATTCTTTTTTTTAATATAATTCAGATAGAGTATGTGATTTTAAATAACTTTTCAATTTACTTCTGCTATTAAGTTTGCTTCATTCTCTTGGTATCCTTATTTGAAAGATCAACAATACACTACTGGGAGCTAGCTGAACACATCAGATGAGCCAATGACAAAAATCATATATTTGCAGCCACCACTCAGCAGCTATGCAGTAGTGCATTGCTGCTCTTGAACCTACATAGGTTTGCTCTTAAATAAAATATAAAAAGAGAGGGAAGCAAATTAGATAATAGAATTCAATTGGACAGTTATTTAAAATTGCATGTTCTATCTCAATCATGAATAACATTTATGGGTGTCATGTTCCATTAATTTGGAATTGCTCAAGAACAAATAAATGTTGACTAAATATTAATATAAGGGGTTTGAAAACAGATGTAAGCAGATTTTTCAGTTTTTCCTTTATTTCCCCCTTAGGGCTAGATTACAAGTGGAGCACAAAATATCGCTTTTATTTGCATTCCACTGAGTAATACCAGCTCATGTTTTCGTTTGATAGGAAGAATTGCGCTCATAAGAGCGTGCTTCCACAAGCTCCAATGGGAGCCTCGTTCTCATGCCGTGAGACAAGTCATGAGAACTAGTGCAGCGAAAGGGGTAAGTCACACAACAATGGCAGCAAATTGTAAATATATATGATTATGACTGAATATACATATACAGTATATATTGGCGTTAGTATTTGTATATACACATATTAACACATAAATATATTTATATGTATATAAGCATATACAGTACATAAATATTTACTGTGAAAACACAGTTCCCATAGACAACAATGTAAAGACACTTTTCAGTGCCGGTTTATTTTTAACACAACACACCCGCCAACTTTAAACTCTCATAACTGCTTATTGCAGTTATTTTATTAAAAAAAGTGTATATTACACTCGAATTTGGGGGCATTTGGTGGGCATTTATAAAATTAACCAGAGATCTTGTAATGGCTCGTTTGGGGGTGTGCAATAAATTAGCGCTACACTTGTAATCTAGCCCAAAAAGGCAAGTCAACCCAAAAATGAATTTTACTTTTTTAAATTAAGTAATTAACAATGTTTACAGCAAACCATAGCCCAGTTTCGATTTAAATATGCATTGCTAGTAAAAAGACTTACTTTTCCCCCTCTGGCCGTTTTGAAATGGCAGCCTGATACCTCCTTTCCCTGACATCACCCAAACAAAATTTCCAGCTTCAACTAAGAGATAAGTGTAGATCCTGCGCGACCACGTGTCACACATGTGCAATGCACCATTTTCGTTAAGAGGGGCATTTTAAGTAAGGAACCAAAAATTACCGCTCAGTAGGATAGCGGTTGTTATTTGCGGCGGAAATAACTTCCGCTATGCGCCACCTCTGAGGTGAGAAACTAGCTAACTGACAGATCATTCGCTTGCCTGATTGGTCATGCAAGTGATGGGGCAGGAATTACACACTCAGGACAGCAGACAAACAGATCCACTGCCCGTATGCAGCAAAGGCGTTCGCACAACTTCTCATGTTGAAAATCTTGTCACCACGCCATTATTACATGGGGCCTTTGTCTGTGAAGTCATAAGTGCAAAATCTAGCTTGTGCAGGGTCCAAATGAGAATGAGAGTGTTACGGTACCAACAGGATACCAAGGGTTAATACCAGGGAACAACGTCCTGCATAGGGAATCAGCAATTCACAAACCAGCCAGTTTTCAGGTTTAAACAGAATGTCTACTTTATTTGAAGGCAGCACACAGATTTATACACCCTGGCTTCAGGTTACAGAGGGCATTGGTTTAACAGTAAAGCAAACATATGAACAATGCATCAAACCTCTAACAATTGTCTATTCACAGGTAAAACAGATTAACATATTAAGTTAATTAACTAGGGAAGAACGTTTACTCAGACAATCTGATGTTGGGCAGTCTAGTTAACATAATCACACAAGGACACAATCAGTTTACCCAGACAGACTCCTGAGACACAATCAGATCTGAAACATACATAGAATACATCTTATTACAGAATATAGGAACAGTTCTTATTAGCTATAAAGTCATTTATGCCCACTTGGCTTATAGAGTCACAATTGCTCCCACAAGGGGCACTCACACCCTGTACCCATCCTGTCTTTATGGATACAGGGTGACATAGACATAAGACAGAGTTATGAAAGTACATGGGGTGTCCAGCATATAAAATTCCATATTTCCATGCAGTCTCTGGGTATCCTTAAGCCCATGTACCTCCAGCCCAAAGAATGTTCTATAACAGGCCCTCCAATGTACAGTGGCGAGATTGGTTTCGTCACATCTCTCCCCTTTTCCAAACAGACTAACAGGGTATCTGACCTCCTGTCGGTCAGTGCCCTGGTTAGTCCAGCAACCCACCCATAAAACACAATTAGTAGTACAGCCCACCCACAATAAATGGTTACTACACCTGAGTACGGGGAAAACTTGTCCATGTCCAGGTGCCTCACCACAGCTGTGTGGGGGACTGGTACGCTGAATTGGTGGGTTGCGAGGTGGGCAGAGACCAGCTGTACTCTGCCCGGGTGCCAGCACTACCATGGAAGTAGCCTGGTGGGAGCCTGGTTGCTGGAGGGGGAGACCGACTGTCTCCCCTTTTGATACATAGCTGTGCTGCTGGAGGGGGAGACCAATCGTCTCCCCTTTGGCTAAACAGCCGTGTTGCTGGGGGACAGGACCAACTGTCCCTACCCCTTGTAACGCAGCCTGCCGCTGGGGAATGGAGTCTGGGCTCCCAATTCCCTGTATATTCCTCTGCTGCTGGGGGACAGGACCATCAAACTCCTCTCCCTCTGGTTTGTCATGCTCGGCTGTCCAGGGTATATACTGTGCCATATACCACCAGAGCGCCTGGTAGGCATGTCAGTTTGCTGGGACAATCCATCTGTATTCCCGTTATGAGAGAGAATTCCTGTCCATACAAACAAGGGTTCAAATTCCTCAGTGCCCAGACCAGGGCCAAACAGTCCTTCAAAATCCCATCAGCTTCTTTACGAGTTTTCTGTACCTGCTCTTTATAGGTATCCACAATCCCTTCATACTGACATAGGGTGCCCTTGAGTTGCTGCACCTCACTATGAGCCAGTGTCAGCTTCTCCTCAAGTGTCGCTAAGTTTGTCTTTAAGGTTTCATGTCCCACTCTCAAGCTGGTGTTTTCTGCAGTCTGTCTGTGCAGCTTGTCTAGCAGAGATTCACGTTCTAAACGTGCTTTTTCCTCTGCGCTCCTCTTCTCCTTCATCAGCGCATTGTAACGGGACCTCCACATATCAATAGCGGATAGAGATTTACTGAGCTCAGCGTCCTGGGGCTTAGCAGCAGGTGGGTCGGTCTCTGCTGCACGGATCTGGGCACGGGTAGTCACAGAGTTAACGTCAGCGGGACCCATAGGAGCGTAGGCAGAAACAAGGGGGGCCAAGTCATTTCCAAGAAGAACATCAGCAGGTAAGTCCTTCTTGACCCCCACATTCACAGGTCTAGCGCCCACTCCCCAATCCAAATGTACCCTGGCAACAGGTAGGCTGAACACATCGCCCCCTGCTACCCTCACAGCCACAGTGTCTCCAGTGTACTGTTTCTCAGACACCAAGTTCTTTTGAAGCAAGGTCATGGTAGCACCAGTATCCCGTAGACCACTGACCTTCTTCCCATTCACTTTAACCAGTTGCCAGTTATTCCGGTGGGCAGCTTGCACAAGGTCTGCCTCATGTAGGATGCTCCAGCATTCTTGCGCCTCTACGTAGCGGGCCGCAGGCTGAGGATTACGTGGGATTCCGCCGGCGGGTCTTCTCCAGGACTGCGCTTGGTTCGCTGCGTTTAGGGGACACTCTGGTCTTTTGTGCCCTAGTTGCTTACATCTAAAGCACCGAATAGGTTGTGAGTAGCACCGCAGGGCTCTCTGAGGGTAGTTCGTGGCCGGAGGCCGTGTGGTATAGTGGTGCGCCGGGGTTTGGTAACTGGCAGCTGCTGGGGTGACTGGGGGTCTGTACTCCACTCTAGCAGGGGGCTTAGTGGTAGCAGTGTCCAGTTTGCGGGCATCCGTATACTCATCTGCCAAGCGAGCCGCTTCCTGCAGGGTGGAGGGTTTACGGTCCCGAACCCACTCTCGAACTCCTGCGGGTAATTTGTCGAAGCAATGTTCCAACAGGAATAGCTGCAGCACCTCTTCCCCAGGTATGGCTTGGCACCCCGCTATCCAGTGAGCTGCTGTGCGGTGCACCTTACATGCCCACTCAAGGTAGGAATCTCCAGCTAATTTAACAGTGTCTCTGAACCGCCTCCGGTATGCCTCCGGTGTAACCGCATACCTGGAGAGCAGAGCCTCTTTTACAGTATTATAATCCCTGACTTCCTCATCTGGAATGGCCCGAAAAGCCTCTCTGGCCCGGCCGGATAATTTTCCAGATAATATCGTGACCCAGTCCTCTGCGGGTACCTTGTGTAGTGCACATTGCCTTTCAAAATCCGCAAGGTACCCATCAATCTCTCCTTCTGTTTCCAGGAAGTTTTTAAAAGCTGCAAAATTTACTTTTCTCTTTTCCATCTTAGTCAGTATTGTAATAATCCCCCTCTTCCTGAGGTTACTGGCTTGTGTAGTTGCTCTTCTGGGCGATAAGGTTCATTCCGTCGCTTGCCACCAATTGTTACGGTACCAACAGGATACCAAGGGTTAATACCAGGGAACAACGTCCTGCATAGGGAATCAGCAATTCACAAACCAGCCAGTTTTCAGGTTTAAACAGAATGTCTACTTTATTTGAAGGCAGCACACAGATTTATACACCCTGGCTTCAGGTTACAGAGGGCATTGGTTTAACAGTAAAGCAAACATATGAACAATGCATCAAACCTCTAACAATTGTCTATTCACAGGTAAAACAGATTAACATATTAAGTTAATTAACTAGGGAAGAACGTTTACTCAGACAATCTGATGTTGGGCAGTCTAGTTAACATAATCACACAAGGACACAATCAGTTTACCCAGACAGACTCCTGAGACACAATCAGATCTGAAACATACATAGAATACATCTTATTACAGAATATAGGAACAGTTCTTATTAGCTATAAAGTCATTTATGCCCACTTGGCTTATAGAGTCACAATTGCTCCCACAAGGGGCACTCACACCCTGTACCCATCCTGTATTTATGGATACAGGGTGACATAGACATAAGACAGAGTTATGAAAGTACATGGGGTGTCCAGCATATAAAATTCCATATTTCCATGCAGTCTCTGGGTATCCTTAAGCCCATGTACCTCCAGCCCAAAGAATGTTCTATAACAGGCCCTCCAATGTACAGTGGCGAGATTGGTTTCGTCACAGAGAGTTAAAATACGTATGTGTAAAAGAGAAAAGGAACAGGGACACTGGGTGATTTTGTAGACTGTTAGTGTTAAGGAATGACTTTCTGAAGACTAGTGTGACTAACACATGTTTGAAAAAAAATACAAAATTCTTAATTGGAGTAAAAGCTTTTAGGAAGTGATACTCAATAGGGTGTAAGGAGGGATACTGTGAGAATATGAAGAAATATAAATAGAATAGGAGGATTATAATCAGGATAATCAGGAAGTAAGCTGGTACATTGAATCTAATATATTCTTGAAAAAGTTAACAAGGTATTTTAAAGCATTAGGGGCATATTTATTAAGCTCCATATGGAGCTTGATGCCCCGTGTTTCTGGCGAGACTGCAGGCTCGCCAGAAACAGCAGTTATGAAGCAGCGGTCACAAAGACCACTGCTCCATAACCTGTCCGCCTGCTCTGAGCAGGCGGACAAACATCGCAGGAAATCAACCCGATCGAATACGATCAGGCTGATTGACACCCCCCTGCTGGCGGCCTATTGTGAGCTGCTGGTGCAATGCTGAATATTTCTCGCCGTATTCAGCGAGGTCTGTCGGACCTGATCCGCACTGTCGGAACAGGTCCGACAGACCTTGATAAATATGGGCCTTAGCCTCAAATCCCTAATACCCATTCCTTAAACTAAGAGAATCTTAATTAAGGGATCATTTTTTACTGCACCCTATACTTTGAATGGATAGTGCAGCGTGCACTATCATTGTGTCTATATTACAGGTAGTAATTTAAGTATTCCACTAGAACATAACAGAAAATAGTGCTGAAAACATAGTGCTTTTGGAGACCTGTTGGACTTGGATGGGCTCAAAGGTGTATATGTATGTGTTTGCATTTGTGTGTGTATCTATATGTACAGTATATATATAATTGTATATACCACTCTGGGTGAGATATATTGATGGCATTCAGTGGCGTATTTAGGTTTTGTGCTGCCCTAAGCACTCAAAATTCTGCCAGACCCCCCCCCCCCCCACACACACACACACAAAGGTTTTAGGCCCTTAATATTTTTTTGGGTCAGTGTGTAAAAAAGATAATTTTGATGCAAAGTTGTAAATATCATGGAAATACAGGACACAGAAGAAAAAGAAAAGAAAGGAAAATTAACCCCTAATATCCTAAAATCATGAGGTCTTCATGACAGACATGAAACCATTCTTTTTTATTATGATTCAGATAGAGTATGTGATTTTAAACAACTTTTCAATTTACTTCTACTATTAAGTTTTCTTCATTCTCTTGGTATCCTTATTTGAAAGAGCAGCAATATACTACTGGGAGCTAGATGAACAATGACAAAAATCATATATTTGCAGCCACCAATCAGCAGCTAACTCCCAGTAGTGCATTGCTGCTCTTGAACCTACATAGGTGTGCTATTAAATAAAATATAAAAAGAGAGGGAAGAAAATTAAATAATAGAATTCAATTGGATGGTTGTTTAAAATTGCATGTTCTATCTCAATCATGAATAATTTATGGGTGTCATGTTCCATTAATTTGGAATTGCTCAAGAACAAATAAATGTTAATATCCTACAGTGGTCCAGTCAAAGGGGGATATTTATCAAAGCGTCAACTATGTTGCATTCACTGGCATCAATACGCTCACCTAACATCGCCAAACATCGTGGCCGCGGATCTCAATACGCTCTCCTTATTTATAAAAAAGCCACAAAAACACGCGCACCAAGTACGGAATGATGAGCATCGGACTGTTGTTAACTAGCAGTCATCGATCGCCTGTCTATTCAGCTTTTTCCCAACTTTATTTATACCATTTCACTAAACGCCACCACTATACTAAAGTGTTTAACCCCTATCCCGCCACTCCCCGACACCGCCGCAACATAAATAAAGTTATTAACCCCTATCCCGCAGCTCCCCGACACTGCTGCCACTAAATAAACTTATTAACCCCTAAACCTCTGGCCTCCCACTTTACCAAAACTAAAGTAGGAACCCTGGATGAGAGGATGGAAGGAAGGGTTATGTGACCCCACTAGGAAGAGACAAGGGGTGAAGAAAAGGACAAGGGGGCTGGGCTGAAGAGGGGATTGATAAACCTGGAACAGGAAGTGACAGCACACATTCTAATCAGGAGCAGCACGGTGGGGATCAATTTGCTTACCTGAATGGAGGCCTTATTACAGGAGCTGATGGAGGTGGCGAGGCAAAAAGGAGCTGGATGGATCAGGGAGAGGCTGGAGACTGCAGGGAGAGCAGGCACAGGAGAGGTGGAGGTGGTCCCTGTCACTGGAGGAGCGGCAGCTCGGAGGAGTGTGCGGCCTGCACGGAGATCCAGGCCTCCAGCACGGCTGAGCCCAGAGGGGGGCACCGGTGGAAGGAGGAGGGGGAGCAGCAGGCCCTCAGATAGTCCGGAGGAGGTGAGACAGCAGGGAGCAGGAGGAGCGTCAACGGCCAGGCCCAGGGCGGGCTTGAGGCCTAGTGTGGAAGCGCCCAGTGACGTCACGGCCCGGCGGTCGAAGCCGGGGCCTCAGGGCAGTGTGAGGAGAGGCAGGTCAGCAGGGGCCATGCAGGAGACGGTGAGGCAGCAGGCAGGACCGGAGGAGACGGCCATGGAGGGCCCGCAGACGGGATCGGCGGCTCAGGATGACGTCACGGCCCGGCGGTCGCAGCCGGGGCCTAGGCAGGGAAGAGGCGGACGGCGGAGCAGCCGGGCGGTGACGCGGATGGCAGGTAAGTGATGGCGGGCAGAGGGGGAGCAGCGGCAAGAGTGGAGGAGGCATGAAGGCTGCAGGTGGCTGACGCCAGTGGGTATAATCTTTCAATGGGGCATGGAGCGGCAGCTATGGGCAAGGCTAAGTAGCGGGGGGAATAGGGAGGGGCTAGGCACTAATGGCAAGGCGGTGCAGGGCTGGGGGCCGCAATAAATGAATAGAGGTAGAACTGGGATGCAAGAAGGCAGCGAGCGGTGGGGGGGGGGGGAATTGAGGGGGCCCGCCACTATACATAAAGTGGTTGCCGGGCAGGGGGGAAGCGCATGGCGGTGGGGTAATAGGAAGGGTGCCACTGTACATAAAGTGGTCGCCGGGCAGAGGGGAATTGCATGGCGGCAGGGGAATAGGAAGTGTGGGCCCCAGGTGTATATAAACCGGGGGGGGGGGGGGAAGGTGTTTCCAAGCAGGGAGGGTGGCAAGTACCGCAAGAGCAGACGGTCTGAGGGGTGGCAGGCAGGGGCATGAGAGGCAGAGGTAGTGGGGGGAGAGGGGGGGGAGCAGCTGGATGCTAGGGTTGTATAGGGTCTAGACGGCCTAGCACAGAACAAAAGGGGGGTGCCTGCCCACGGTGCGAGTTATTGTGGGGGGGGCTGTGGCCCAAAAAGGGGGGGGTGCGGGATGGTGAGAGGAAAAGGGTGGGAAAAGGTGTGTCAAAAAAAAAAAAAAAAAAAGGGGAAAAAGGGGGTAAATGTGGAAGGGGAAAGGAAGGAGGTACATGGGGGGTTATTAGGGAGGGGGGGGGGGGCAGCTGTGAAAGAGGGGGGCAAGGGTAAAAGGGGGTGGGGGGGGGATAGGATTGAAAAGGGGCTTTGCTGACGCTTGTTTGTTTTGCAGTGGACTGTGCCTCTACGGCAAGGGTGGAGGAGGCGGAGGAAGCCAGTAGGGAAGCAGAAGCATTGGAGGATCTGGAGCTGTGGACGGAGCCACCACTGGAGTTGGAGGCCAGTGGTGACTTCGATGAGGAAGAGGACCCTCTGGAAGGGACATCAGCAGGATCGGGAACAGCTGGCCAGGTAGGGGGGATGTCTGCCCTGGCGCAGCTTTTGAGGATGTTGTCCCCACAACGGGGAGGGGAGGGGGGGGGGCAGGGGGGGGAATGAGTGGATGGAGAGGGGGGGTGATGTGACTGTTGCCTCTTCCTCACAGGCGTCTAGAACCGGACGTGATACGGGGAGGAATCACACCCCCCAGAGGAGACGGGAATCACCCAGAGGGCGCAGGAGATCTCGGTCACCTCGGAGCAGGGGACCTGGAGGGATAGAGAGGAGATCACCAGCACGGGCCAGGGTGGACCGGTCCAGAGAAAGGAGCAGGCACGGCAGGGGGAGGTCCCCAGCCAGGAGAGGAACAGCGCGACGCATTCTGGAGGTGGGCAGGGAGGAATCGGTTAGGAGACCCAGTGAAGCCAGCCGGAGTGGGGCTAGCAGGCCTGGGGCAGGAAGAGGAACGGACGGTCGGGGAGAAGGACCGGCTACAGCGGCGCGGTCGGCAGGTGAGTCGACTGTGCGGCTTTCAGGAATGAATGATAGCTTGGCTGGCGAGAGAGAGGTGTTATTGGCGGGCTTGAAGGGCCTGATAGCGAACCTGGAGAAACCATCAGGGGTGGGGTCGCCAGCGGCGGCGTGGGTGCAGCCGGGAGGGGGAGTTCGAACAGGAGAACCACAGGCAGGAGAGAGTACGGTGCCGGCAGCGAGTGGAGCCGCAAGTGGGGGAGAGACTTTGAGGGTGCCGGAGGACGCATTGAGGAGGCCGTGTCTGTGTTCAGTGGGACCGTTGGGGATCCATCTTACCAGTGAGTTGCGGGAGAAGATTTGGAAGAGGGAATACTTGGAGATTCTGTCGCTTCTTCCGTTGGATCAGGTATTAGAAGTGAAAGAGGATGACAAGGAAAAAGGGAAGAAGGAGGAGGAGGAGAGGAAGAAGCGGTGGAGGAAGCTGCCCAAGACATTCGGGAATTGGTCCAGGGCTTTCCGTATTCTGGCGAGCGTGATGGGGGAAAAGTTCCCGGAGCAGGGTTCGTCCCTATTTTGTTATTATGATGAGATCGCGAATGCGTACGGGACGTACGGCGGAATGGCTTGGTGGCGGTACGATGAGCGGTTCCGGCAGCGGATGGCGGTGAGGCCCGAGATGCGGTGGGACGATAGGGACATGGGGATCTGGTTGGAGATGATGACCCCCCTTAGGGGGGGGCAGTCCTTTCGGGCCGCAGGACAGGGAGTTGGAACCGGGGGTGGTAGTGGGAGCACATCGGCGGTTATCCGGAAGGGACTGTGCTTTCAGTTCAACGAGGGACAATGACGCTTTGGGGCGTCATGCAAATACAAGCATGAGTGTTCAGGCTGTGGGGGAATCCACTCTTTCGCCAAGTGCTTTAAGAAAGCGCGGCAGGGAGGAAAGCCGGGAGAGATGGGTAATACGGGCACGGACCCCGGTGAAGGTAGGAAGGATGGTGCCATGGCTAAAGGGGTACGCCAATAGGCAGGGATGTGCGGCGGACGCCGACTTGCTGCTGACGGGTTTTAGTTCGGGGTTTTTTATTCCACACAGGGAGCAGGCAGCAGGGGCTTTTGGGGGCAACTTGAAATCGGCACGGGAATTCCCAGGGGTGGTGGGGGAGAAGTTGCGCAAGGAGGTAGCATTGGGTAGGATGGCGGGGCCTTTCAAAAAACCGCCCTTGAAGGGTCTGCGGATTTCCCCGCTAGGGGTGGTGCCGAAAAAAGGGGTAGGCCAATTCCGGCTGATACATCATCTGTCGCACCCGAAAGGGTTGTCAATCAACGATGGGATAGACCCAGAGCTAGTGTCTGTGAATTATGCGTCGTTTGACAGGGCCGTGGCGCTGGTGAGGAAGGCGGGAAAAGGGGCATTGCTGGCTAAGGCGGATGTGGAGTCAGCCTTCCGGCTGCTGCCGGTGCACCCCCAGTGCCATCATTTGCTGGGGTGTTTCTTCGAGGGACAATTTTTCGTGGACCTGTGTCTGCCAATGGGTTGTTCTATCTCTTGTTCGTACTTTGAAAAGTTTAGTTCCTTTGTGGAATGGGTGGTCAGGCAGAAGTCAGGTAAATCCTCGGTGGTCCATTACTTGGACGATTTCTTGTTCCTTGGGGCAGCGGGGTCGGGGGATTGCGAGCATCTAGCTAAGGTATTCGGGGAGGTTACCAGAGATTTTGGTATCCCGGTTGCGGCTGAGAAATCGGAAGGGCCGGTGTCATCATTGAGTTTTCTGGGGATACTGGTGGACACGATTCGGATGGAATGCAGGCTCCCGGAGGACAAACTGACGGACTTGAGGGGCGCGCTGGGAGAAGCGTTGGGCACCAAGAAAATGACGTTGCGGCAGATTCAGTCGCTGCTGGGGAAGTTAAATTTCGCGTGCCGGATCATCCCCATCGGCAGGGTTTTCTGCCGCAGACTGTCAGCGGCGACGGCCGGAGTGTCGGATCCAAGGCACCATGTCAGAGTGACGATGGAGATGAAGGAGGACTTGAGAGTGTGGGTCACTTTTCTGGGCGAATTCAATGGAAGATTGATTATCCAGGACGTAGGTTGGTCGGATAACGACTTAAGGCTATTCACGGATGCGTCAGGGGCCCAGGGGTTCGGGGCTTACCTCCAAGGCAAGTGGTGTGCTGACAGTTGGCCGGGTAGCTGGGGGGAGAGTGGGTTAACTAAGAACCTCACGTTCTTGGAGTTCTTCCCGATAGTGGTTGCGTTGAGGGTGTGGCCCCACATTTTGAAGGATAAGAGAGTTACCTTCCACTCGGATAATCTGGGGGTGGTGATGGCCATCAACAGGTTGACAGCAAGTTCTCCTCCGGTGGTCAAGTTGCTGAGAGCGTTTGTGTTGGAGTGCCTGAGGAATAACGTGTCGTTCAGAGCTGTGCATGTTCCGGGTAAGCTGAATGTTATTGCTGACGCTTTGTCCCGTTTGCAGTGGGAGCGATTTCGAGCAGCAGCACCGGAGGCAGACGAAGAGGGCGTGCCTTGCCCGGGGGACCTATGGAGCTTGGGCATGGGGTAATTGAATTGATCCAGGGATCGTTGGCGGGCGCCACGTGGAAGGCATATGCCCGAGTGTGGAAACAATGGTGTGAGTTGCACGGGGGGAGATATTTGCTGGAAGATGAGGGAAGCCAGTTAAGGGTGCTGCTGGCCTGGGTAAGACGGTGGGGTGATGAGAGGCTGTCGCCTTCTGAAATGAAGAAAAGGGTGGCGGCTTTGGCGTTTTGGTTCCAGTTGGTAGGGGGTGAGGACCTAACAAAGGTGTTTGTGGTACGGATGGCGGTGAGAGGTTTGTGTAGAGGGAGAAGGAAGATTGATGGCAGAAGGCCTGTAACGTTCGCTGTATTGGAGAAGGTGGTGGGTTGCTTAAGAGGGTTGTGCGTGTCTGAATTCGAGGTGGCATTGTTCAAGGCAGCTTTTATCCTAGCGTTTTTTGGGGCATTTAGAGTGTCGGAACTGGTGGGTCGGAACAGGAGGGACAAAGGGGGTCTTCAAGGCGGAGAGGTGATGGTGAGAGAGGAGTGGGTGGAAGTGTGGTTGAGGCGGTCTAAGACGGATCAGTTGGGGAAAGGATGCTTGGTGAGATTAAGGGAGATTGGGGGTGCATGTTGCCCTGTGGCGGCTACCAGGGGTTACCTCAGTCTCCGCCCTAAGGGAGAAGGGCCATTGTTTGTACACGCTGATGGGTCCATGCTGTCGAGGTATCAGTTTATTGCGGTTTTCAGAAAGGCCTTGGAAAGGCTGGGGATGGGGGCCATGGAGTTTGGGTCCCATTCCTTCAGGATTGGGGCGGCGACTGAGGCTGCGGGACTGGGTTTGGATGTTGCTGTAATTAAGAGGATTGGGAGGTGGAGATCAGACAGGTTTCGGGGGTATGTGAGGCCAGGGCTAAGGGCCTGAGAGCAAGGTGGGAGCTGATACGGCTTTATTTGTCTTGACAGGTCCGGTGAAGTGCTGGGTGATCGGGCATTCATACATTTATTGGGCCAGGAAGGCTGCCGCGGTAAAGGATGACGGTCTGCAATTGGGACTTGCTAGGGAGCTGGTGGAGATCAAATGGTTCGGGATCCGGGGTATGAAGTGGGACCAGTTAGTGAGGAAGGTCGTGGAGTTTTCTAGATTGTTTGCTACCCCACAGGTTTTGGTTATACATGTCGGGGGGAATGACCTGGGGTTCATGTCCCAGAGAGACTTGGTGGAGGACATGAAGAGAGGTGTTGACCGTTTGCGTCAGCTTATTCCTGGGGTCATCATTGTATGGTCGGAGATTGAGAGTCGTTTGGTATGGAGGGCAGCCTGGGATGTGGGGAGGTTGGAGGCTTCCAGACGGAAGATCAATAGGATGATGAGTGGGTATGTGAAGCGAGTTGGGGGTGTAGGTTTGAGGCATGTTGAATTTGAAGGGGAATCGGGGAGGTGCTTCTATTTGAAAGACGGGGTTCACCTTAATGAGGTGGGGCTTCACCTATTCAATTTTACTCTGAAGGAGGGGATTGAGAAGGCCTTAGCTCTGGGTGGCGGTTCTCACATGGAGGGTGAGAGGTGGCGGGGTGCTTGCCCTGGTAGGTAGAGGCTTACGCCTGTTATGTGATGGTAGGGACCTCCTGTTTCAGCAAACAGGGGGTTGGTTAATGGTGGTAGCCCCTCCCCTGGTTAGGGCGGGGCTTGGGAGATGAATAAGTGGGGGCAAGCACTGGGTTGTTTCTAAAGTTAATGTTATTTATGTTTATTTGTTGTTAATAAAGGAGCTGCGGCCTTTCAACCCCAACAAAAGGTGTGTGGTGTGTTTCTTGGGTAAGGTGTAAGTCAACTTGACTATGGGGGGTCACTAAACCTATTAACCCCTAAACCTTTAAATTAAAATTACAACATCACTATCTTCAAATAAATTAAAACTTACCTGTAGAATTAAAATAAACTAATTTAAACTATTAATTAACATACCCTAACTATTAAATTACAATTAAATTAAACTACCAAATACATAAACTAAATTACATATTAAAAAACCTAACCCTTCTAAAATTATTAAAATATACAATTAAACATTATTACAAAGTCCAAAATTACAAATAAAAAACTAAAAACAAACACTAAATTACGAAAAATAACAAACCAAATCTAATAGCCCTATCAAAATAAAAAAGCCCCCCCCAAAATAAGAAAAACCCTAGCCTACAATAAATTACCAATGGCCCTTAAAATAGCCTTTTGTGGGGCATTGCCCGAAGATAACAGCTCTTTTACCTGGCAGTAAAAATAAAAACACCCCCTCCAACAGTAAAACCCACCACCCAACCAACCCCCCCAAATAAGAAAACTATCTAAAATAACCTAAGCTACCCATTGCCCTGAAAGGGGCATTTGTATGAGCATTGCCCTCAAAAGGGAATTCAGCACTTTTTCCTGCCCTTAAAATGGCAGACCCTAATCGAAAAATAAAACCCACCCAACAAAACCTTAAAAAATCTAACACTAACCCCCAATGATCTACTTACAGTTCTTGAAGTCCTGCTTGAAGGATCTATCCAGCCGACGAATTCCTCATCCAGACAGCAAGCAGTCTTCTTTATACATGCGGCAAGAAGTCTTCATCCAGGCGGCCTCTTCTATCTTCATCCAGCCAATAGGATTGAGCTCTTATTCTATTGGCTGTTCCAATCAGCCAATAGAATGAGAGCTCAATCCTATTGGCTGATTGGAACAGCCAATAGGATTTTAGCAGTTCTAATTCCTATTAGCTGATTGAAATCTTTCAGAAGAATCAGTGTACGGCGGAGACCGTATGAAGAGGATGCTCCGCGCCAGTTGTTTACAGGATGAAGACAGAAGAGGCCTACTGGATGAAGACTTCTTGCTGCATGAATGAAGACTTCTTGCCGCCTGGATGAGGACTTTGCCGGCTGGATGGATTCTTCAAATGGGACTTCAATAACTGTAAGTGGATCGTCGGGGGTTGGTGTTAGGTTTTTTTAAGGGTTTTGTGGGTGGGTTTTATTTTTAGATTAGGGTCTGGGCAGTAAAAGAGCTAAATGCACTTTTAAGGGCAATGCCCCTGCAAATGCCCTTTTCAGGGCAATGGGTAGCTTAGGTTATTTTAGATAGTTCTTTTATTTGGGGGGTTGGATGGGTGGTGGGTTTTACTGTTGGGGGTGTTTGTATTTTTTGCCCGGTAAAATAGCTTTTATCTTTGGGGGAATGCCCCACAAAAGGCCCTTTAAAGTGCCATTGGTAGTTTATTGTAGGCTAGGGGTTTTTTTTATTTTGGGAGGGCTTTTTTATTTTGATAGGGCTATTAGATTAGGTGTAAAAAAATATTTTTGATAATTTGGTTTGTTATTTGTCGTAATTTAGTGGGGGGGGGGTGTTGTTACTTAGTGGGTTTTTTGTGGTAATTTAGGACTTTATAATAATGTTTAATTGTATATTTAAATAATTTTAGTAGGGTTAGGTTTTTTAATATGTAATTTAATTTATTTAATTGGTAGTTTAATTTAATTGTAGTATAATAGTTAGGGTAGGTTAATTAATAGTTTAAAATTAGTTTATTTTAAGTCTACAGGTAAGTTTTAATTTATTTGAAGATCGGGATGTGGTAATTTTAATTTAAAGTTAAGGGGTTGTTAGGATTAGGGGTTAATAGCTTAATAAAGTTTTTTGCGATGTGGGGGGCTGACGGTTTAGGAGTTAATAGGTTTAGTTAGTGGTGATGATGTGGGAGGGCAGAGGTTTAGGGGTGTATATATGTTTATTTAGTGGTGGTGGTGTCGGGGAGCAGCAGGATAAGGGTTAATAACTTTATTTATGTTGCAGCGGTGTCGGGGGCAGCAGGTTAGGGTTGTTTACACTCAGGGTTTATGTTAGGGTGTTAGGTGTAAACGTAAGTTTTTTTCTACCATAGAAATCAATGGGTTAAGCTTCATTCTCTTGCAGCATCGAACATAAGCTTTCGGTGCTTTCATACTCCCATTGATTTCTATGGCATGTGCGGCCTCAAGGGTGGAGGATTGAAAACCAGGTACTCTGCGTCGGAATAGCCGCGAGCGTACCTGTTAGAAGTTTGATAAATTGGAAAAAGTGCCAAATAGAGCCGAATGTGTATTCGGAACATCTGTAATGACGTGAACATCGATCTGCGTCGGTTTGTCGGTTTGAGATCGCGGGATCGTATGTTACATCACAAATTTCAACATTTGCCAATCTTGAGGCTTTGATAACTAGGTCGGATCAATCTCGCAACAATTATGATGCAGAATTCCAGCGTATTTTCGGTTGACACTTTGATAAATAGGCCCCAAAGTCTTGTTCTCAAACCAATTGAGAATCTCTGGCATTATTTGAATATTTAAGTCCACAAGCACCACCCAAGCAAGCAAAACGACCTGGAGCAAATCTGCCAAAAAGAATTGGCAAGAATTACTCCCAGACAATATAATTTGTTGAAAGAGCAGCAATGCACTACTGGTTTTTAACTGAACACATGGGTGATCCAATGACAATCGGTATATATGCAGCCACCAATCAACAGTGAGAACCTAGGTTCTTTGCTGCTCTGGAGCTGAAAAAACTTTCAGCAAAGGATAAGGGAAGGAAGCAAATTAAATAATTGAAGTAAATTGGAAAGTTGTTTAAAATTTGTATTCTCTATCTGAATCATCAAAGAAATATTTTGTGTTTCATGTCCCTTTAAGGGTATTACTTATAGAACAAAGGTGGGAAGCGTTCATCCTGTATCCTCAAAATAATTATAACTTTAAAAGTGCTATCCATTACTGTTGCAGCACTAACATTGGTAGCATATTACAGCATCCAGATGGATGTAACTATATTCTCGAACTACAGAAAATATAAACGTTTTTCCTACACAGCTGCAATTGCATATATAAATAAAGTTGCGTTATTTAACCCTCGATAGCGCTGCCATTACAAATTTTGAAACAGCAGGCTTGTGCGTGCGATTTGGGTGCGTTGAGCTCCATACCGTACAAAATACAAGCGCTGTTTTTACATATTCATGCACGCTATCCGCATAGACATTAATGTGGAGAAGGTGTCAGAAAAAAACCTTAACACCTGCGATCGCGGAATGAAAAGCTCCGTAACGCAGCCCCATTGATGTGGAAAAAAAGTAACGTTCTAACCTAATACCCTAACATAAACCTCATGTCTAAACACCCCTAATCTGCCGCCCCTGACACTACTATTTAATGTTATTAACCCCTAATCTGCCACTCCTGATATCGCTGCCACCTAAATAAAGCTATTAACCCCTAATCTTCCACCCCCGATGTCGCTGCCACTATACTAAAGTTATTAACCCCTATTCTCCTGCACCCCAACATTGCCCACACTATAATAAATCTATTAACCCCTAGTCCACCACTCCCAGACATCGCCGCCACTAAATAAAGTTATTAACCCCTAAACCTCTGGCCTCCCACACCACTACCACTAAATAAACATATTAACCCCTAAGCTGCCAGCTCCCCACATCACAACAACCTAAATTAAACTATTAACCATTAAACCTAACCCTAAAACTAACATAACCCTAACCCTAACACTCCCCTAACTTTAACATAATTAAAATAGAGCTAAATTAAAGTTACTATTATTAACTAAATAATTCCTATTTAAAACTAAATACATACCTACCTGTGAAATAAAACCTAAGGCCTAGATTTGGAGTTTGGCGGTAGCCGTGAAAACCAGCGTTAGAGGCTCCTAACGCTGGTTTTAGGCTACCTCCGGTATTTGGAGTCAGTCAAAAAAGGGTCTAACGCTCACTTTTCAGCCGCGACTTTTCCATACCGCAGATCCCCTTACGTCAATTGCGTATCCTATCTTTTCAATGGGATTTTTCTAACTCCGGTATTTAGAGTCGTGTCTGAAGTGAGCGTTAGAATTCTAACGACAAAACTCCAGCCGCAGAAAAAAGTCAGTAGTTAAGAGCTTTCTGGGCTAACGCCGGTTCATAAAGCTCTTAACTACTGTACTGTGTACACTAACACCCATAAACTACCTATGTACCCCTAAACCGAGGTCCCCCCCACATCGCCGCCACTCTATTAAATTTTTTTAACCCCTAATCTCCCCACTGCCACCTACGTTATCCTTATGTACCCCTAATCTGCTGCCCCTGACATCGCCGACCCCTATATTATATTTATTAACCCATAACCTGCCCCCCACAACATCGCAGCCAGCTACCTACAATAATTTGCATACAAAGAGAGAAGCGCTCTACCAGGAACGAACAACAGCTCAGTGGCTTGTTCTATGGCGATTTACCACCCGGAAGCAGCCTCTTTTAGACCAGTGTGCTTTTCACAGAAGAAAACTTTCCTGAAGTATATCAGTCTGATCCCGCCAAGTAAGGTCAGTCCAGCCCCGAAATACCAGGCAATTCTCCTCTGAACAAGGAACATGACAACCCCAGACGATCGTTTCGGCCTCCTATGGGCCTCGTCAGTGAGGTGCAGCCACATTCCTCTAAGCACACTGGGCAAGGAGTCCACGTCTGGTTTCCCCCATCACCCATAGGGAGACTTCCCCAGGGTCATAATAATTTGCATACAAAGAGAGAAGCGCTCTACCAGGAACGAACAACAGCTCAGTGGCTTGTTCTATGGCGATTTACCACCCGGAAGCAGCCTCTTTTAGACCAGTGTGCTTTTCACAGAAGAAAACTTTCCTGAAGTATATCAGTCTGATCCCGCCAAGTAAGGTCAGTCCAGCCCCGAAATACCAGGCAATTCTCCTCTGAACAAGGAACATGACAACCCCAGACGATCGTTTCGGCCTCCTATGGGCCTCGTCAGTGAGGTGCAGCCACATTCCTCTAAGCACACTGGGCAAGGAGTCCACGTCTGGTTTCCCCCATCACCCATAGGGAGACTTCCCCAGGGTCATAATAATTTGCATACAAAGAGAGAAGCGCTCTACCAGGAACGAACAACAGCTCAGTGGCTTGTTCTATAGCGATTTACCACCCGGAAGCAGCCTCTTTTAGACCAGTGTGCTTTTCACAGAAGAAAACTTTTCTGAAGTATATCAGTCTGATCCCGCCATGTAAGGTCAGTCCGCAAAGCGCCGCTACTTAAGTTATCCTTATGTACCCCTAATCTGCTGCCCCTAACACCGCCGACCCCTATATTATATTTATTAACCCCTAATCTGCCCCCCTCAACGTTGCCTCCACCTGCCTACACTTATTAACCCCTAATCTGCCGAGCGGACCGCACTGCTACTATAATAAAGTTATTAACCCCTAATCCAACTCACTAACCCTATAATAAATAGTTTTAACCCCTAATCTGCCCTCCCTAACATCGCCGACACGTAACTTCAATTATTATCCCCTAATCTGCCGACCGGAGCTCACCGCTATTCTAATAAATGTATTAACCCCTAAAGCTAAGTCTAACCCTAACACCCCCCTAACTTAAATATAATTTAAATCTAACCAAATTAATTAACTCTTATTAAATAAATTATTCCTATTTAAAGCTAAATACTTACCTGTAAAATAAATCCTAATATAGCTACAATATAAATTAAATTTATATTATAGCTATTTTAGGATTAATAATTATTTTACAGGTTCCGATCAGACAATAGAATGCGAGCTCAATCTGATTGGCTGATTGGATCAGCCAATCAGATTGATCTTGATTCTGATTGGCTGATTCCATCAGCCAATCAGAATATTCCTACCTTAATTCCGATTGGCCATCTTGGATGACGTCCCTTAAAAGAACCGTCATTCTTCAGTTGGACATCGCCGGATGAAGATGGGTCCGCGGTGGAGGTCTTCAGGATGGAGCCGGTCCTCATCGGATGAAGATAGAAGATGCCGCTTGGAAGATGATGGTTGCCGGTCCGGATCTACTCTTCTTCCCGGATAGGATGAAGACTTTGGAGCCTCTTCTGGACCTCTTCAGCCACCGGATGATGGATCGCCAGCCCCCACTTGGGTTGGATGAAGATTTTGGAGCCAGGACCGATCGGTGAACCTGGTATGGTGAAGACAAGGTAGGATGATCTTCAGGGGCTTAGTGTTAGGTTTATTTAAGGGGGGATTGGGTTAGATTAGGGGTATGTGGGTGGTGGGTTGTAATGTTGGGGGGGGGTATTGTATATTTTTTTTTACAGGCAAAAGAGCTGAACTTCTTGGGGCATACCCCGCAAAGGGCCCTGTTCAGGGCTGGTAAGGTAAAAGTAATTTAGAATAGGGTAGGGCATTTTTTATTTTGGGGGTCTTTGTTATTTTATTAGGGGGCTTAGAGTAGGTGTAATTAGTTTAAAATTGTTGTAATATTTTTCTTATGTTTGTAAATATTTTTTTATTTTTTGTAACTTAGTTCTTTTTTATTTTTTGTACTTTAGTTAGTTTATTTCATTGTAGTTATTTGTAGGTATTGTATTTAATTAATGTATTGATAGTGTAGTGTTAGGTTTAATTGTAGGTAATTGTAGGTATTTTATTTAATTAATTTAATGATAGTATAGTGTTAGGTTTAATTGTAACTTAGGTTAGGATTTATTTTACAGGTAATTTTGTAATTATTTTAACTATTTTAGCTATTAAATAGTTCTTAACTATTTAATGGCTATTGTACCTGGTTAAAATAAATACAAAGTTACCTGTAAAATAAATATTAATCCTAAAATAGCTATAATATAATTATAATTTATATTGTAGCTATATTAGGATTTATTTTACAGGTAAGTATTTAGCTTTAAATAGGAATAATTTATTTAATAAGAGTTAATTAATTTCGTTAGATTTAAATTATATTTAAGTTAGGGGGGTGTTAGTGTTAGGGTTAGACTTAGCTTTAGGGGTTAATACATTTATTAGAATAGCGGTGAGCTCCGGTCGGCAGATTAGGGGTTAATAATTGAAGTTAGGTGTTGGCGATGTTAGGGAGGGCAGATTAGGGGTTAATACTATTTATTATAGGGTTAGTGAGGTGGATTAGGGGTTAATAACTTTATTATGATAGCGGTGCGGTCCGCTCGGCAGATTAGGGGTTAATAAGTGTAGGCAGGTGGAGGCGACGTTGTGGGGGGCAGATTAGGGGTTAATAAATATAATATAGGGGTCGGCGGGGGTTGGGGGCAGCAAATTAGGGGTACATAAGGATAATGTAAGTAGCGTCGGTTTACGGAGCGGCTACTTACATTAATAATATGCAGGGGGGCGGAGCCAACTTTGAAGCCAGATGGTCGCATTTTTCAGCAGCTCCAACCATACTTTCTATAAAAGATAAATTTAGCGACCGTCTGTGGCCATCTACCGTACTATAAAGCTATTAATGTTGGTCTGACAGCACAGCCGTTCTCAACAACCACTTTTACTAGGAGTGACGCCTCATATACAGTCTTCTTCTACCCTGATGTGTTCTTCGCTAGCTGCGTCTACAGCAGCCATCTTGCGGCCTAACTGACACCTTCACTTGAGAGCAAGTCTACCCAAGGGATTTTATCTCTCTCCCCTACCTTAGGGGACCGCTACCCTCTTTCACCATGGAGGATGCTGAGTGCATCCTGATGCAAATGCATATATTCCTGGAGGAGTGTAAAGGTGCGTTCAGAAGCAAGCCAGAAACGGAGCCTCAGCAACCAGCAGTGCTACTGTCACCTCATATTGCCTACTCTATCAAGCCTGCTCCCGAGGATAGAGAAACTGTGGGACTGCAGAATACGCCGCTTAAGAGTCATCAGCCCCTGTATAGCGCCAGCCCAGCTTGTGAATCACCCAATGCAGCTGCCTGCGGAATAGAAGTGCAATGCCTGGTGTCTTGCATCGGGGCTCATAGTGCCTTCTGGAAGCCGGAGTGGACAGACCGACCCGATGGAGCAGCAACCCAAAGAGACTCTCACCTTATACGAGTCCCCCACCCGGAGAGTCTTACCCGGTACAGCCCATGTCTCCAGGGTTGGGAATTTAGCACACAGCTCATACCTAGCGCAGCACGGTGAGTCGGTGTGGGTTAGAGACTCAGAGACTTATTTTTACTGTGAGTGGTTCAGTGAACTACGGAGCGCTCTAAAGCGCTGGCGCCATTACATATGCCTCATTGACTATTAACTGATGATTAATACCCTGGACATTTTGTTATATTGATACGTTTACTCTAAATTTGTACCTGCACTAGTTATGCTTAAGTTGTGTATACTCTATCTTATTTAAAATGCCACATGGGTGTCTGAAGGGCGGATCGTTATCGCCTTAGCTAGCAATTATTGCAGTATTCCCCAGATTTATCAGGACCCTAACATCTCTATGTTATCACTTTGCTCTTATATATTAACTCATACATTTTGAGAGTCTGCTGCACCAAAATATCAAACCATTATATAAGGATGGATGTAGGTTTTAGTTCTTTACTTAGTCTGTTCATAACAAAATACGAGCTGCAGCAGCCTGTCAATGTATGATGCCCTCAGACCACATCTACTTTGTTTTATACTTTATCACTACTATGAGGGCCACAATTTCTGTACGACTGATGTATGTGTATGTGTGTTAATATTTCTTAAGATATATACATGAGGCAATCTATCTTATTCTATAGGTCTGGATCTGTCATCAATACCACTACTAATAGAATTTCTGAATGACGCAGCTAATTTTACCCATTCTGTACAGTTCGGGGACGCCATATTTAATTCCTACATATCACCACATTAAGCTCTTGATTTTGGGGTCTGCCAGCGGCCGAGGCAGGGTCCTCTACACCATTTTATTTAATAATGTTTGGAATATTCCATACTGGCTCCTCAAAAATCTGACTAAGACTAGCCCTCATTATGTATCTAAAGTGTCTATAGTTAATCATTTACCTTTTGCCCCTCAGCCACATCTATATGATATATGTATCTTTGTTTTTGACTTTAAACATAGTAAGATCAACCCCACCCTGATAAGCCTCTTTAGACAGATTTACCCCCAGGTTTCATTATGCAAGACACAACATCAGTGTTAATGCAACTAACTCACTCACTCACATAGACATGACTCTCCACTTTTTTATTACAGTCTAACTACCTTAAGTTAGGGCGCAGCAACTCGCCTTACACTATGAAGAAATATTTATTTTTTCTGGGTTCTTTTCTTCTGTTTTGTATATTTCTATATGCGCATCTCTAAGATATACCTTATTTAGTATACACCAACTGCCACCTCCCCCCCATCATTTTTACATAAGATACCTCCTTATTCAGGAGGGTTAATAAAGCGGTTTGTCTTGTCTATACCGCACCCTATTTCCCTCTCTTGTACACATAATCAGCAGGGACGCATAACGTTGACCATATCTATCTCTTCTTTGTCAGGCCTGCTTGATCGTTTCAAACTTCCTTGATTACACCATTCAATTGTAGTGTCTCAGAATTTAAAGTAGTAAACCCGCATATTTCACTACAGTAATTACTTGCATATTTATCACATTGTTTACACAGCAAAACTTTGTATTTACTCTTGTTATTGTTTGCTTTACCAATTAATAGCTTTTCTATACCTGCAGGTCTAAAATGACCATTCATTTTGCTAATTTCAGCTTATATAATTTCTCTTATCTACGTTAACATTAAAGAGAAAAATCCCAACAGTGTAGACTTTTGGGGAAAAATGTTAATGGGCCATGAGCATGGTAAAATAGGCTATGATTACTGTATGCACAGGGCCTTATTGATCTTTTTGAATATCTTAATCTGTATTTTACCACATATGTTTATGTTTACTCCTACCCTGCGTGGTAGAAAACCATGACTTGTGCTTGTCTACATTGTTGGTTATAAATAAAAGTTAAAAAAATAATATGCAGGGGTCAGCGATAGCGGGGGCGGCAGATTAGGGGTTAATAAGTGTAAGGCTAGGGGTGTTTAGACTCGGGGTACATGTTAGGGTGTTAGGTGCAGACGTAGGAAGTGTTTCCCCATAGCAAACAATGGGGCTGCGTTAGGAGCTGAACGCGGCTTTTTTGCAGGTGTTAGGTTTTTTTTCAGCTCAAACAGCCCCATTGTTTCCTATGTGTACGAGCACGTTTTTGAGGCTGGCCGCATCCGTAAGCAACTCTGGTATCGAGAGTTGAAGCTGCGTTAAATATGCTCTACGCTCCTTTTTTGGAGCCTAACGCTGACATTAGATGGACTCTCAATACCAGAGTTATTTTAAAGGAGCGGCCAGAAAAAAGCCAGCGTTAGCTACGCGGGTCGTTACCGACAAAACTCTAAATCTAGCCGTAAGATAGCTACAATATAATAATATTTATATTGTAGCTAGTTTAGGTTATATTTTTATTTCACATGTAAGTTTGTATTTATTTTAACTAGGTAGACTAGTTAGTAAATAGTTATTAACTATTTACTAACTACCTAGTTAAAATAAATACAAACTTACATCTGAAATAAAACCTAGGCTGCCATACACTAAAAACTAACATTACAAAAAATAAAAAAACACTAAAATTGCAAAAAATAAAAAACCTACCATTACAAAAAATAAAAAACAAAATTATCCAAAACAATAAAAATTATTCCCATTCTAATACTCTGTTTAAAAAAAAAACACCCCAAAATAAAAAAGCCTAAAGCCTTGCATTCCTAATGGCTGATTTGATTTTGGAAATTCAAATCAGCCAATAGGATGAGAGCTACTGAAATCCTATTGGCTGTTCAAATCAGCCAATAGGATGAGAGCTACTGAAATTCTATTGGCCAATAGGAATCCAAGGGACGCCATTTTGAATCGGGTACCTTGCATTGCAATCTAGGTGTAATTGAGCAGTTACTTTCAGTTATTTTATAGATACCATCCACAGTAAGTGACCATGAATTAATATCCACATCCTAGTCCATTTAAAGGGATAATACCCCTTTCCCACCCTCATTTTTTCAAACTTTTTTGAATACCTATCCTTAAATCCAGTATAGTTTGCTTTTGTTTTTTAATGTGTTACCATTTTTTTTTTTAAATGCCTAAATAAAAGTTATATTTTAACTCTTAATCTGCCTATCTAAACTTGTTCTATTTCCACCCACTTGGAAAATGAGTACATGAAGTTGTACATCAATATCAGTCTAGCACTGATAAATTTGTAAAAGATAGTGTATATGTATGTATTTGATTGTGTGTTTATATGTATATATAAAATTGTAAAGACCATTAGCACATCTAGGCAACAAGTATCACTGTTTACTTTTTCCCAGAAGTATTCTTTATACATTGTTATCAATACACCACATAAATAATTTGTTTTTGCTGAATCTGCCTCATAAATGGCATCACAATGGTTAAACACAGTACTCTATATTGCATTTTTGCTTTGGTAACAATGTACAGAATAATTCTGGGGAAAAGCAACCACCAGGGATACTTGTCTAAATCTGCTAATGGTCTATACAATAATTATATGGCTCTTACAATATATATACAGTATATTTGACCTTCAGCTTAGATCACCTTTGGCTTAGGGCTTCAGCAATAGCTGACATAAGTTTGCCTCCCCATAAAAGTCTATTATGTAAGCAATATAGCACTCCCATGTTATCTGACCTACAGATGTTATCGCACCCTAGACTTTTGCTCACGCACTGGTATATTACTTTTATCTTGTAATATGAGCGCAAAAATGAAAGAACTACTGATTTAACTAGAGCGGTATCCTTGCACAATAGCACTAATATTTATGTGCTCCACTTGTAATCTAGTCCATAGTGATTCTGTATGAGGTCTTCCCTTTCAATTAGTTATTTTGTTCAGATATAAGTTCATAGTAGCTATGTGAATAAAAATTAAAAAGTATTAGATACATGGACGGAATAAAAAGATGGTACAAAAATGAATATAGAGGAATACATTTTATAAAATATAGATATCACAACAAGGAAGAGAGGAGAGAGAAAGTAGGGTTAATAAATAAAGAGTACAGTTTTTTCTATGGGTTATCCTTCTGATAATGTTGCTAATGATATAGCAAAGCTCCAGCTTACTCAATGCAAGCTCATTTAAAAAAGCAAAAATTTAAAAAAAGAAAAGAAAAAAAGCAAAAAAAAAAAAAAAAAAAGCTAGAAAATAACCAATTAGGCTTTTTTGGCTGACCAGCCTCTTTAAAATGAACTTAGCAATCTGTCTATAGTTAATTACAGAAAACAAACTTGCATAATGCATTCTTTCGCCTTCACATAAAGATGAAATAGCCAAAAATATGCTACATAGACTCCCACAGTGCATTCTGTGGGGAGTGCATAGGACGGTTTCAGAAAGGCGATATGTAATAAGAACATATGGATATGAAAACTTTGAAATATTTTGAGCATTCCCTTGTTTGTTTTCTGCTAAAGACAAAAATGCAGATAAACTTATGGTTCGTTATTAATGTATTTGCCAAGGATATTTATGTGTCTTGTTTATAATATGTTATGTATATTAACTTTAACTTAACAAAAGCAATCTAACAGGGGTCTGTGTTTGAAACTAATAAATTCTTCAGTTTATATTTTTCTTCACTGGCCCATCCCTACAATTTAATCAATAATCAATATATCACAGCTGTACAAATGTAAAAGGGTTAAGGTTCATTGGGAAATAAATTAACATATTTCAAGGTGTTTTATTGGAAAGAGGTCAAAAGTGCATGTGTATGTAATGTAATTGTGCATATACACAAGGGAAATCAAATCCTCCCTTTTCATGTGAACTCGACTAGTAAAATCTACCATAATCTGAGAAGAAAGGTCAGTTTAGCTCCTCAGTGCCTGATGGCTCTCCAATCAAGCGCTGCACCTGCCTCATACTGATTGAGGTACTTTTGAGTAAATAGAAGCCCAAAGGGAAATTTGCAAGGAGTACTTTATAATTGATACAAACTTTTGGATTGTATGCATATTGGTAATACGCAGACTAAGAACTATTACCACCACATTAAGACTGCATTAATTTGTCTACTAAATCCTATTCATATTCTATTGAAGTGGACTCCTAGCACTTGTTCCCACATTACTTCTCAATGTATATATATATTTATATTTACATTTTTAACCCTTATTAAACATTTATTTCAATAATAAACTTATATGTTATATTAAATATGTCTATGTATGAGTGTAATACTTTATTTTAATACATTTTACATGTTTTTTTGCGAAACTTTTATTAAAGCCTTAAAGTTTTACTTCAGGTCTTAAGCTGCACTAATTCTTGTAGCAGTATTTTGTGTTGCACTCGAGTGCAACCCATAACTTTCAAATGTAATATGAGTAATGTTTAGCACGGTTGCGATATAAGAGCACACTTATGGGATTTCAGCTACAGTAAACATTCTCTGGTATATCTGTTTTACCTGCTAACAGGTGTCCCTATTTCTAGACTTGTATTAATCATTTTTTCCCTATCATATTGGATAATTCGCCCTATATAAATAATCCCACATGGGCATTTAATAAGGTACACTACAAATAAGTGGAGCGGTAGTTTGAGCTCCCACTCGCATGTTAACTCCATTGGAATTAAGCTTTTTGCGCACATTGGTTAGTGTGAGTATTACAAGTTGAAAGTAAAAAAGTTTTCATTCACTCGCTAAACCGATGCGCACAAAAAGCCAAACTTAGAATATTGAAACCACCTTAAAGTATTCCCTTATAGACTTCAATGGAGTGTGACAACAAGTTATGCATAGATTTCATATAGTATTTAAAGGACCAGTAAACACAGTAGATTTGCATAATCAACAAATGCAAGATAACAAGACAATGCAATAGCACTTAGTCTGAACTTGAAATAAGTAGTAGTTTTTTTTCTGACACTTTTAAAAGTTATGTCTATTTCCACTCCCCCTGTACCAGGTGACAGCCATCAGCCAATCACAAAATACATATACGTTCCATGTGACAGCCATCAGCCAATCACAAATGCATACACACTTATTCTGTGAATTCTTGCACATGCTCAGTAGGCGCTGATGACTCAAAAAGTTTAAATATAAAAAGACTGTGCACATTTTGCTAATGGAAGTAAATTGGAAAGTTGTTAAAAACTGCATGCTCTATCTGAATAATGAAAGTTTAATTTTGACTTGAGTGTCCCTTTAACAGTTAAATGGACCAGTAAATACAGTAGATTTGCATAATCAATAAGTGCATGATAAAAAGATAATGCAATAGCACCTAGTTTGTTTCACAGCATTCAAAATTTAATACAAATTTTGATACATTCGTTTGTTCAAATCAAATTTTGAATGTTCATATAACATTCTAGCATTCTTTTGGCAAATGTTTGTTTTTAAACATTGGAAAACATTTGATTGAATTATCAAATGTTTAGCTATGTATTTTACATCAAATTTGAAAATATAATTATTCAATTTTGAATTCGTTTTAAGCAAATTTAAATTTTAACATTTACTTTCGATTTCTAATCTAATGCTATCTTTTATAGATGTTATATTCAAATTTTAAAAGCTAATTCGAATGTTAATATTAGATCGAATATACACATTTGAAATTTGAATGTGTATATCCAATCTATTATAAACATTTGAAATCAAAACCAATATTCAAAATTGAAACCAACATTCAAAATAAAAAGTAACATTTGTAATCGAAAGTTGCATTCGAAAATCAGAAATAACTCAGCAAAATTACAAGTTGTGCGGTACGGCTATACCGCGGAAAAATTGACCATTGCAGTTCTCCCATATTACAAGTTGTGGCAGTACCACTATACCACTAGCGTTTTAGCCTTTACGCAACTCTTCATTCCACAATTAAAAAAGTGGCTTTAGAGTGCAGGATTTTCATAGCGCCTGTATTATAGGTTGTGCGATTATTACACTAGCGTTATAGCTTATTCCTCCACGACCCATTCCTCTGGGACCAGTAGTTATAGATTTTGTGAAACAAAAAAGTTTCACAAAACTCATTAATTCCTTAAATGCCATCCCAACATTGCAAATACTATATTAAATTAATTAACCGCTAAGCCGCTGCCCACTCACATAACCAACACTAAATAAATATATTAACCCCTAAACCGTCAAACCCAAACATTGCCAACACTAAATAAACCTATTAACTACTAAACCGCCGGTCCACCACATCGCTACTACTATAAAAAACCTAGTAACCCCTAAACCGTCAACCCCCCGCTACTACTAAAATAAATCTATTTACCCCTAAACCACAGTGCCCACATCGATAATACTTAACTAAAACTATTAACCCCCTAAACCGCCGGCCCCCTACATCGCAAAACACTAAATTAAACTATTGACCCCTAAACCTAAAACCCCCCCTAACTTTAAATTAAAATTAGAATATTTACTACCTTAAAATAAATAAAAACTTACCAGTAAAATTAAAAAAACTAAGATTAAACTATAAGTTAACCTAACATTACTATTTTATAAAATGAAATAAATTTTTTTAAAAAAAACTAAATTAAAATATTAAAAAATCCTAAAAAAACAAAACCTAATATTACAAAAACCAAAAAACACTAAAATTACGAAAAATAACAAACACTAAGATTACAAAAATAATAAACAAAATTATTTAAAATAATACAAATTAAATCAGCCATTAGAATTTAAGCAGCTCTCATCCTGAATTTTTCAGCCAATAGGAATGCAACGGTACCCCAATATAAAAGGAGTACCTTGCATTCAAGCTTCAGTGCGTGGCAGTGATCGCATGAAGAGGAGGCTCTGCACTGGATGTCGTCGTCGTCACCGCCGGTCCTGGTCAGCTCTGCACCGCCACAGTTCCACACCACTGGGATGAAGATAGAAGATGCCCCCACGATGGAGGAAGATGTCGGATGAAGATGGATGTCCGGATTTTAGAAACTGTGAGTACATTTTCTGGGGTGAGTGTCTTTTTTTATTCCTTTGGGTGTTTTTATTTTTAGGTTAGGGATTTTTTTTTAATGGGTACAAAAGAATGGATTGCCCTTTTAAGGGCAATGCCCATACAAATGCCCCTTTATGGGGCAATAGGTAGCTTAGGTTTTTTTAGACTTAGGCTTTTTATTATGTAAGAGGGCTGTTTAACTTAGAGCAGTATCCTACATAAGGCCATTTTAAGGGCTATTGGAAGTTTATTGTTAAGTTAAGGGTGTTTTTATTTTGGGCTGGCTTTTTTGTTTTTATAGGACAATTAAATTAGGTTTAATTTTTATTATTTTGGATCATTTTGTTTATTATTTTTTGTAATCTTTCGCCTAGATTTAGAGTTTTGCGGTAGCCGTCAAAACCAGCGTTAGAGGCTCCTAACGTTGGTTTTTAACGCCCGCAGGTATTTGGAGTCAGTCATTAAAGGGTCTAACGCTCACTTTGCAGCCGCGACTTTTCCATACCGCAGATCCCCCGACGCCAATTGCGTATCCTGTCTTTTCAATGGGATCTTTCTAACGCCGGTATTTAGAGTCTTGGCTGAAGTGAGCGTTAGAAATCTAACAACAAAACTCCAGCCGCAGAAAAAAAACAGGAGTTAAGAGCTTTTTGGGCTAACGCCGGTTCATAAAGCTCTTAACTACTGTGCTCTAAAGTACACTAACACCCATAAATTACCTATGTACCCCTAAACCGAGGTCCCCCACATCGCCGCCACTCTATTACATTTTTTTAACCCCTAATCTGCCGACCGCACACCGCCGCCACCTACGTTGTACTTATGTACCCCTAATCTGCTGCCCCTAACACCGCCGACCCCTATATTATATTTATTAACCCCTAATCTGCCCCCCACAACGCCGTGGCCAGCTACCTACAATAATTAACCCCCTAATCTGCCGACCAGACCTCACCGCTACTATAATAAAGTTATTAACCCCTAATCAGCCTCACTCCCGCCTCAATAACCCTATAAGAAATAGTATTAACCCCTAATCTGCCCTCCCTAACATCGCCAACATCTTCCTACCTTATCTTCAACACGCCGGGTACCACCGATCCGTCCTGGCTCCGATGTCTTGATCCAAGCCCAAGCGGGGGGCTGAAGACATCCATCCTCTGGCTGAAGTCTTGATCCAAGCGGTGGCTGAAGAAGTCCATCTTCGGGCAGAAGTCTTCATCCTATCCGGGCAGAAGAGGACATCCGGACCGGCAAACATCTTCATCCAGGCGGCATCTTCGACGATTCAAGTTCAATCCGATTGGCTGATCTAATCAGCCAATCAGATTGAGCTCGCATTCTATTGGCTGTTCCGATCAGCCAATAGAATGTGAGCTCAATCTGATTGGCTGATCCAATCAGCCAATCGAATTGAACTTGAATCTGATTGGCTGATTCCATCAGCCAATCAGAATTTTCCTACCTTAATTCCGATTGGCTGATAGAATCCTATCAGCCAATCGGAATTCGAGGGACGCCATCTTGGATGACATCCCTTAAAGGAACCTTCATTCGTCGTCTAGTCGTCGGAAGAAGAGGATGGATCCGCGCCGGAGGTCTTGAAGATCAGCCGCTCGTCATCGGATGGAAGAACATAGAAGATGCCACCTGGATGAAGATGTTTGCCGGTCCGGATGTCCTCTTCTGCCCGGATAGGATGAAGACTTCTGCCCGAAGATGGACTTCTTCAGCCGCCGCTTGGATCAAGACTTCAGCCGGAGGATGGATGTCTTCAGCCCCCCGCTTGGGCTTGGATCAAGACATCGGCGCCAGGACGGATCAGTGGTACCTGGTGTGGTGAAGATAAGGTAGGAAGATCTTCAGGGGCTTAGTGTTAGGTTTATTTAAGGGGGGTTTGGGTTAGATTAGGGGTATGTGAGTGGTGGGTTGTAATGTTGGGGGGGGGTATTGTATGGTTTTTTTTTCAGGCAAAAGAGCTGAATTCTTTGGGACATGCCCCGCAAATGGCCCTTTTAAGGGCTGGTAAGGTAAAAGAGCTTTTCTATTTTAATTTTAGAATAAGGTAGGGCATTTTTTTTAATTTGGGGGGCTTAGAGTAGGTGTAATTAGTTTAAAATTGTTGTAATATTTTTCTAATGTTTGTAAATATTTTTTTATTTTTTGTAACAGTTCTTTTTTATTTTTTGTACTTTAGTTAGTTTATTTAATTGTATTTATTTGTAGGTATTGTATTTAATTAATTTATTGATAGTGTAGTGTTAGGTTTAATTGTAGATAATTGTAGGTATTTTATTTAAGTAATTTATTGATAGTGTAGTGTTAGGTTTAATTGTAACTTAGGTAATTTTGTAATTATTTTAACTAGGTAGCTATTAAATAGTTATTAACTATTTAATAGCTATTGTACCTGGTTAAAATAATTACAAAGTTGCCTGTAAAATAAATATTAATCCTAAAATAGCTACAATATAATTATTCGTTATATTGTAGCTATATTAGGGTTTATTTTACAGGTAAGTATTTAGCTTTAAATAGGAATAATTTATTTAATAAGATTTATTTTATTTCGTTAGATTTAAATTATATTTAACTTAGGGGGGTGTTAGTGTTAGGGTTAGACTTAGCTTTAGGGGTTAATACATTTATTATAGTAGCGGTGAGGTCCGGTCGGCAGATTAGGGGTTAATAATTGAAGTTAGGTGTTGGCGATGTTAGGGAGGGCAGATTAGGGGTTAATACTATTTCTTATAGGGTTATTGAGGCGGGAGTGAGGCGGATTAGGGGTTAATAACTTTATTATAGTAGCGGTGAGGTCTAGTCAGCAGATTAGGGGTTAATTATTGTAGGTAGCTGGCGGCGACGTTGTGGGGGGCAGATTAGGGGTTAATAAATATAATATAGGGGTCGGCGGTGTTAGGGGCAGCAGATTAGGGGTACATAGGTATAATGTTGGTTGCGGCGGTGTACGGAGCGGCAGATTAGGGGTTAAAAAATATGCAGGTGTCAGCGATAGCGGCGGCGGCAGAATAGGGGTTAATAAGTGTAAGGTTAGGTGTGTTTAGACTCGGGGTACATGTTAGGGTGTTAGGTGCAGACTTAGGAAGTGTTTCCCCATAGGAAACAATGGGGCCGCGTTAGGAGCTGAACGCTGCTTTTTTGCAGGTGTTAGGTTTTTTTCAACTCAAACTGTCCCATTGTTTCCTATGGGGGAATCGTGCACGAGCACGTTTTTGAAGCTGGCCGCGTCCGTAAGCACCGCTGATATTGAGAGTTGCAGTGGCGGTAAATTATGCTCTACGCTCCTTTTTTGGAGCCTAACGCAGCCATTCTGTGAACTCTAAATACCAGCGGTATTTAAAAGGTGCGGCCAAAAAAAAGCATGCGTAGCTAACGCACCCCTTCTAATGCAAAACTCCAAATCTAGGCCTTTGTGTTTTTTTATTTACCGCAATTTTAGTTTTTTTTTTTTTTTGGTAATGTTAGATTTTTTTTATTTTTTCGTAGTGTTAGGTTTTTTTAATTTTGTAAGTTAGTTTTTTTTTATTTTTAGTTTATTTTCTTAAAATAGTTATATTAGGTTTATTTATAGTTTAATCTTAGTTTTTTTATTTCACAGGTAAGTTTTTATTTATTTTAAGATAGTTATATTGTAAATTTAATTTAAAGTAAAGGGGATAGTTAGGTTTAGGGGTTAATCGTTTATTTTAGTGTGTTGCAATGTGGGGGACCGGCTGTTTGTGGGTTAATTGTTTTATTATAGTAGTAGCGATGTGGGGGGCTGGTGGTTTAGGGGTTTAAAGTTTTATTATGGTAGGAGCGATGTGGGAGCTGGCGGTTTAGGGGTTAATAGGTTTATTTAGTGCCGGTGATGTCGGGGGCGGCGGTTTAGGGGTTTAAAGGTTTATTTAGGTCTTAGCAATGCGGGGGCGGGAGTTTAGGGGTCAATAACTTTATTTAGTGTTGGTGATGTTGGGGGTGGCGGATTAGCGGTATTTAGACTAGGGATTTATGTTAGGGTGTTAGATTTTACATAACTTTATTTTCCCCATAGACATAAATGGGGATTGCGTTACTACAATTGCCATTCCGCGAACACAGGTGTTTTTTTTTTTCTAACACTTTCTCTCCACTCTCCACTCTCTCTAGGAAAGATTTGTTTGCATATTTTCAGACACGTCATTTTATTAATTCTAAAAGTTGGAAAATCGAGCTATTGTGCCGATGGTCCGAGATCAATCTATCTATCAGGAAATTTTCGGTAACTAAATGTTCTATATCGCTACTATATGATATTTTGCTCTCTAAACAGGGTCAGTTATATTTAAATAAAATTCAAGCTTTTTGGGCATTGCATTTTCCAGCAGTAGATTCTTTAAATATTAGACATAGTTTTATGTTAATACAAAAGCTTACAATTTTAATTGGTTGGAAAGAATCACATGTCAAATTGATTCATAATGTCTATTTTTCTCCCTTTAAATTGGCAAAATTCTTCCTAAATAATGATTTTTTCTGTTCTAAATGTCATCTAGATAAAGCAGATATTCTACATATATTTTGGAAATGCCCAAAAATATCACAATTATGGCTCAAACTAAATTTCTGGTATAACAAACTTTTTTCTGACCATTTCAAAATCAATGGTAGATATATATTTTTTTCTTGTCAGACTCAGCAATTATTAGACCAAATTATTATAATAGCTTTTATACATTGATAATGATTATGCGATACATGATATTGAAGAAGTGGAAGGATTTCTAGTTTTATAACTACCCTGTTACAACATATTACTTTTGCGATACAGAATATTAATTTATTAAGTGATAATAAGACCCAGGAATTCTTGGATAAATGTTTTTCATTGATTAAAGCACAAACATTGGTGATTCAAAAACAGTTATTATCTCCACTATTTAACACCAAACCATTTATATCAGCAGCCAAAATGGCATTGTTTCCACTTTCCTGGATACCAGCTTCATTTGAAGCATAGTAATTTGTAGACTGTGTCAAAGAAAGTGATGTTATAGAGGGATGGAGTGATTTATTATTATTTTATTTTACTTTTTTTATTTATTTTTTTCTCTCTGTTGTTTTGTGTTTATTCTATGGTTTTTTGAGGGGGATAAAAGATATAAAATGATACGGTTCATAGGCAGCAGGATAGTCTTGTCATAAGTGTCAATAGATATAGGGATGTGATGAACAGGAATTACTTTGTATTGGTCTGTGAAACTTTGAAATTAGATTAATCTCAGTGAATTTAATTATGGCCATATCTTTGAAAGACATGTGGTCTTTACCTACTTTTAGTGGTTGATGTTTTTATTTATTGTTTTTTGTATAAACATGTCAAAACTTGTTACCTGTTATATACGCTTGAAATGTATATAATTCTTCCCTTTATGTTCTGTGAACCGGGTTAATAAAAGAATTTAAAAAAAAAAACTCTTTCGCTCCATTGATGTCTATGGAGGAAAACGTGCATGAGCACTTCAAGTCAGGCCTTGGGTTTTGTGCGTTATGGAGCTTATCACACAATATCGCACATTGCTGACGTATGAAATGACAAGCGGCAGGAGGGGGAATCGTTGGAGCGGCTTTCAAGATTAAAAGGTAAGTATTTTAGCAAAACGAGTGAAATGTAAAGTTTGATGAATGAAAGTGCCCCTGTTTTTAATAGGGTTTTAAAAACCGGGTACTGATTCATCAAACTTGACATTCACTTTAAAGTATTTACCCCTAATCCGCTGCCTCCCTGCATCGCCAACACTAAATAGACCTATTAACCCCTAAACCGCTGAAACCCACTTTGCTAACACCTAAATAAAACTATTAACCACTAATTCGCTACCCACCTGCATTGCAAATACAAACCTAAACCTATTAACCCCTAAACCGCCAAACACCCACATCACAAATACTCAACTAAGCCTATTAACCCCTAAACCGCCAAACACCCACATCGCAAATACTAAACGAAACCTATTAACACCTGAACCGCCAAACACCCACATAGCGACTACCTAAATTAAACTATTAACCCCTAAACTATTAACCCCTAAACCTAACATCCCCTCACTTTATATTAAATTTACAATATAACTACCTTAAAATAAATAAAAACTTACCTGTAAAATAAAAAAAACCTAAGCTTAAACTATAAATAAAACTATAAATAAACCCTTTTTTAAAAAAAACAAACAACCTAAATTACAAAAAATCCTAACAGTATGAAAAAAACCCTAACATTGCAAAAAACAACAAAGTCTAAAATTATGAAAAATAAAAAAAATCTAAGATTAGAAAAAAATAATAAACAAAATTATCCAAAATAAAAAAGTAAACCTAATCTAATACCCCTATAAAAACAAAAAAAACACCCCAAAATAAAAACACCCCCTTATCTAACACTAAACTACCAATAGCCCTTAAAAGGGCCTTTTGTAGGGCATTGCCCTAAAATGATCAGCTCTTTTACAAAAAAAAAAAAATGAAAGCTCAATTTTGCACTCCACTCATAAACTGACCCAATATGTTTAAAGTATATAATATATATTTACCAGAAATTAAGGAAACTTCTATAATTTTAGATGGATAACAGTGCTTTAGTAAAAATAGATATGTTAAATCAAAGAAAAAATAAAAAACAGAAACAGATTGTGTTAAAAAAAACAGCCAACAATTTACTTGTTTTCTTGCCATGCTAAATAAGCACTTAGGAATTATCAGTGAAGCCACTGCCCACAACTACATAAGAGAGCTACCATTACAGAACTTAGGTTCCATGGTCAAATTATTTTTCCTACACTGAACATGAGATATAAACCAATTGCAGCTAGTAGATAACTGTCTCTTAGAAACATATCAAAGAAAAAAATTATCATTTGCCTTCCTGTAGAGACCACAGCCCTCTTGTGGGGTTTTGACAGGAAGTAATGGACCCAGCACAACATTTTTTTAAAAAGTGATACAAGGTAAAATCCATTTAAAGTGATGAATAATACATATTGCAGGCATTTCAATTGTGTAATGCATTGCTTAGTTCTTTTTTTATTTCAACCATGAAACAGACTGTTTTATATCACCTTACATTTCCGGTATCCTTGATATATGATTTTGCTTCTTCTTCTTTTTTTTTTTTAACACATTCACAAAGAAACACACACAGAATCTCTCACACACACACACACACATTCACAGAAACATACACACAAACACACACTCTTTCAAAGAAAGAACCAGAAACACAAACAAGCTCACACACAGAAACACAAGCTTAAACAGAAACACACACTCACACAAACACTCATACACAGAAACACAAACACACACAAAAACACACACTCATGCAGACTCATACACAGAAACACACACTCAAACAGAAACACTCACACACAGACTCACACATAAACACTTACACACTGAAACACAAACACACTCACACATAAACACATGCTCACAGAAACACAAAACATACACTGACACTGGGAAACACACACACAGATACACATACATACACACAAATACAGAAACACAAACACACATTCACAAACTGAAAAACTCACAGAAATACAAACACACAAGAACACACACACGGAAACCTACACTCACACAGAAACACACTCACAAACACATATACAAACACAGTACTAACAAACTTGTCTGTAAAAGTCAAAGACCCATTAGCGTGGAAAATCCCTTCTCCTTTATTTTATGCGGGGGGGGGGCACTCTACTTCAAGCCTTCTTTACAGAGTCCAGGGCCTAATTCTTCTATTAGCACTGTGCTGGATTTTGTGAAGAACGTCAGATTAGCGTGTTTCCCACCTGTGCTAAAGAAGGGACCCTGCCCGATAATATACCTTCAGTAACATGGGGAGCTGCACTAATGCTCCTGGAGTCTATGAAGAAGAAGAGGATTGGTGCGGTTCTCAAGCATGCTACAGGTAAGCAATACTCCTAATTTAAAGATTAAAAAATATATTCATGGATTATATTTGTTTTTCTTTAAATTAGCATTCATTAAGCTATTTATTTTGTTAAAATTAAACTAATATCCCGATTTTTGTTACAAATTGAATATACTTTCATTGTGTAAAATAAAATGACCTAAAAATTGGCATAATATAAAATAGCGGCACACAGTGTGGAAATTGTAAATGTGGGCTCTCTATATTGTGATCATAAAAAAATAAAAAAACAGAAGTTATACAAGCAAAACAAACAACATTTAAAACAAAATTACAAGAAGTGATGAAGTTACTTGTTTAAACTTCATTATTTACCCTGTTCTGACTCTGGCTTGCTCCAACGCTGTCCCCCTGCATGGCTCTTAGTCAGTGAGTAAGCCACTGACTTAAGTGTAGGCACAAGGGCAGTAAAACATTTTCTGCCAGAATTTTTTTTTAAAGGTAGGGCAGATAATTACAGCAACACTCCTTTAAGTGTGATTTTGGACCACCAACATTTACAAAAAAATATCCCCCTCTAAAAAATACTTCCTGCTCTTAAATTTTGGGAGTTTTCAAGGACAATTTGGCGCTCCAGCCACGGTCAAACCCCCACTGATGCCACTGAAGTACATATAAAATGTACAAAAAAATACAGCAGATATAATAGATTTATAAGACAAGTATATTTTTCATCACATGCAACTAGGACACCACATAATTATTAAGTGTGCATTTTAATGCAGTTTGGGGGACCTAGAACCCTCATTTTTATATCTAAAATAATTTTTTTCAACTCCACAAATGCATTAATTTTCAAATTGTTAAAATCCAAACAGTTTCTTTTAAAACAACCTCTTAAAGGGACAGTCTACACCAAAATGTTGATTGTTTAAAAGATAGATAATACCTTTATTACCCATTCACCAGTTTTGCATAGCCAACACTGTTATAATAATACACTTTTTCCCTCTGTAATTTCCTTGTATCTAACCCTCTACAGACTGCCCCTGATCTCAGTTCTTTTGACAGACATGCATTTTTGCCAATAAGTGCTAACTCATAAATTACTCCACAGGAGTGAGCGCTATGTTATCTTTATGACACACATGAACACACATGAACTAGCACTATCTAACTGGGAAAATCTTTAAAAATGCACTGATATAAGAGGAGTCCTTTAAGGGCTTAGAAATTAGCAAATGAGGTGTCCTATGTTTAGCTTTCAATAAAGAATAAATAAAGAATACTAAGAAAACAAAGCAAATTTAATGATAGTTTAATTTTAACTTGGCTGTCCCTTACTGTCACTTACTGTGGTAGAAATGCATGTATATATGTATATATGTATATATATATATATATATATATATATATATATATATATATATGTATGTGTGTGTGTATTAGGATAATACTAATACTATATTTATGTGTTGATTTTGCAACTTACATTGCACTTTGTGTTTATCAGGAGGTGGGAGAAACCAGAGAATTACCTGGTCTGAACAAGGGAGTTTCCCATGGTATCTCTGAAGCACTCTTACAAGTCTTGTGCAATACTATAAGCATTTTAAACCAGCTGGCCTCACTATTTTTCTTGCCAGCTGTATGAAGCAAAATCACTGCTAGCTCTAAATCTAAATGAATTAAAATATAAAAAAGAAAGTGTAAAGCATCAATGTAATACTACTGAAGTGTAAAGTAAAATAGAATACAATGATTATGGTTTCAAAATGTATGAATTACTTTAACAAATTAGGATAATACTATATATATTTCTGTGTATCTTTTGCAACTTAAGTGGGAGGAACAGAGGGATTCCCTGGACTGAACAATGGGGTTCCCAGGGTATGTCTGAAGCTCTCTTACAAGTCTTGTGCAATACTGTAAGCCTTTTAAACAAGCTGGTGTCGCTAATTTTTCTCGCCAGCTGTATGCAGATGAAGTTTGCTCAAAATTAACAATGCACTTATTTAACTGACAGAAATATAATTAAACTAAACTATAGGCAAAATCAAGTTAAATTGTAGTGAAAAAAATTCTATTTAATTTGTAATTGATGCAAACTGAGCCTTTATGTCAGCCTGAAGTATTCTCCAGTTACCTTTTGTCTCCCCTTTGAAATTCTGTATACCAGAGAGCTTAATTACTTTCTTTGGAAGGCATCTCTCATCTCTCTGGGACTTTCAGGATCCACCCTTTTTCTTATAAAATTCTGTAAGTTCAGCCCCTGTGAAGGCTGCACTAAAATGTATCTGCAAACTAGAGAATCTTTGCTTATCAGGCTCACAGAAAGTAATACAGTCCTCTGGGAAACTGAAGCTGTCAGATTTTCAGCTTTATTTTATATATATATTTACAATTTTTTGTAAAAGATACACATAAATATATAAAGTATGATCCTGTGAAAGCATAATCAGAATTTATTAAAATCACAATCCTAAATACACTGCAAATAAGAAAGTGCAACGTGAAAATGTAATACAACTTAATCTGAAATGTAATGTAGTATAAAATACAAATCACAAATTGTAAATGCAGCAGAATTGTTATGTCATGTAGGGCTATATTGCATTGAACTTGTCTCTCCTTCCCATACAGCAATGCAGGGACTACCCTTTGGAGAAGTAAACCAAAATCTGCCTTTTAAGAATTTCACTAGGGATCTTGCAGTGCTGGTGGATAATTTTAGATCATCTCACCTTAGCAGAGAGTTTTAGATCATCAGGCTCTATATCACTTTCCCTGATAGTAAAGGGGGAGAAAAAGGGCTCTAAGAAAGCACTCAACCTGGTTGTGCCTTTTAAAAAAGCAGCATTGCTGGTGAGCACTGCAACAATTGGCTGTGATTACATGGGATCAAAAACTACATCAATAAACTTTAACTTTGCATATTCCATATAACTGACTCTGATTAATTAACTGATCAGTTTGCCCACCCCTAAAAAATGCCCCTGTCTTGCATGAATACATTTATTTTAACAGAGTCTCAAGGTAGTTGCATAACTACAACCAAAGGCGCTTATTTATATGAGGATAACCCTGTATAAGGACTATAGAGTTGAGAGGGAAAAACACAAACACTATATTGTTTACAAAATTGTTAATTAAAATTTGAATATAAACGTTGTCTGTTGGGTCTGCTGAAAAAAAAGATATATGTATGGATTTCTCACTAAAAATTGCCTACAGTAACGCTCTAAAAAATCCAAAACAGCTCAGAACAGGGGTGTACATGGCTCAGAAGTTAAAGGATTAATGAAAGCAGTTGTTTTTTTTCGTATTTTTTATCATAATTATTAAAAAGGAAAAGCACCTGTTTTGCACCCGGGAGAGCGCCAAGTGTACCTACGTATTGTTGCTGGAAAAGGGAGAACACCAAAATACTGTGATATTAGATCACTTTTTATTGACAAGTTATGCTAAAACTAAGCAATGAATATGCGTTATACCTAGCTTTGAGTAGCGAATGGCTTGTTAACTTGTTATTTAAGTATGGCATTTACTGATAGGAAGACAGATCATTGTAATCACACACAGGAAGAACTTCATCTCACCAGGCGACAAAACATAAAGATGTTTCAGCAAAGTCTCCGATTAACAGCTGCTTGTTTAATTTTTTGTTCTGTTGGGAACTTGGGAAGCAGTTTTGCCACCAAATCTGACAGGTCCTTGTGTTCACTGTTCAGTTAAAGGGACAGCAAACCCCCAAAAATATTTTCATTATTTGGATAGAAAATACAATTTTGAACTACTGTCCAATTTAATTCTATTATCAAATTTGCTTAATTATCTTATTGTCCTTTGCTGAAGGAACAGCATTGGACTATTGGCAGCTAGATGAACACATCTAGATAAACAATCACAAGAGGCAAATGTGTGCAGCCACCAATGAGCAGCTAACTCCCACTAGTTTACAATATGTGTGTATTATTTTTAAATACGGGATACCAAGAGAATGAAGCACATTTGAAAATAGAAGTGAATTTAAAAGTGTCTTAAAATAAAATGCTCTATCTGAATCATACAAGTTTAATGTTTACTTTCCTATCTCTTTAAAGTCCCTGTTGAAGTTTCACTTGCATAAAGGTTTAATCAGTCTGCACTTACAATGTCCTGCATACAACCCATCAACATCTAGACTGTGTCAGTCTAGTTTGCAATCTGCTCTCAGTTCTAATCAACTGCTTCTCACTTATTCCAACACTCTTATTTTCTCATGGTTGCTTTAGTTCTGTGAGACTGTAAAAACGTACTCTTTCACCAAACAACGCTGCCCCTTCCTGCACTGTCTTAAAAAAGTATTAGTCATAATAAGGGTTAGTTTTGATGCTACATTCTGTATTAAAATTTACCTTTTGTGTATGTTCTTTTTTCTGATTGATTTAAGCATAGAATTAGATAAAGGGCTCTATGTACTAAGCAGTGTAAGCTGCTTCAGAGCCCTTATGCTTTCCTACTATGCAAGAAGCAGCAATCATCAGACTGCTACTTCTTACAATCTCTGCCACCACTAAGTTTGCAGACAGAAATCACCCTGAACAGTCTCGCTCTGGATGACTGACAGGCTCTTCTCTCCCATATTGTGAGGAAAGCAGGCAGCCTTACATGTTAACTTCTGCCTGTAATGGTACATACGGGCTGCAGACTAACAGGGTACACTGCTCTATGCCGTGAAGCCGTGTGGGCAACTTCTTGAGTTAAGAACCTTGTCCACCCGCACTTTAATACATGTGGCCTAAAGTTTCCCATCCCTTGCAGCACCCTAATATACTACATATAATGCAACTCATTTGTGCCACTATCAAAAATAATTGAATCTTGTTTCATTAAATGATAATTTGTTTTTTGTGTTTGAGAAGGAATTGGCAAATCATTTGGTTCCCTGCCGGCACACCTGTAACTGCTGTCTCCTACCTAAGAAGCTGTTAATTAAATGATAAACCCAAATAATTATCTGAGTATCTACACTAAACTTTATGAATGCATTATGTTTGATAAAATCTAATTTATTTATGCCTGTGATTTGTGTTATTCTATAATAATTCATTTTTAGTTAGCACTGATTAATTAATATTCTTCATATTCAATGTTGAAAGCATTGAAGGTACAACATTAAAAAAGGGCTATTTCTTTTCAGTCTTGTATAAAAAATATACTACAAAGGCGCTGACTACATCTTTATCAGGAAATTTAATAAATCTTAGGCTCAACACTGTGCTGTCATTTTGAAAGAAACTAAAGAAAAAAAAGGTAATGCACAAAAAAAAGAGCTTAAAAAAACGGAGTTATTTTATCTAAGAGCTTTACACAAAATCCTTTTTCACTTTTTTCATTGACCTTTAAAAGGTACAGCCAGTCAAAGTTATGAACCATCTTATTCTGAAAATCCTTTGATAAAATCGGTCTAGTTATAAATCAAACAAATGTCTTAAAATAGCTTTCTAATGTGAAAGCAAAGCATATCTAGGATTTACTTCTCTTAGAGATCTCTTGCAATGCAGACAGAAAGGCACAGATCATTACTAAACGGGCGGGGGGGGTAAATGTTTTATAAACTCCCTGCAATGCTCTTGTTTTTCGAAATTCAGTAATAATATGGTTGTGCTTTTTTATAACAATCTATATCCAAAAAATAACTTGATGTTTTTCAGTGAAAGACTTCTTTATAGGGACAGGTCCTCATTGTACAGTTACCAATGCATAGCCTTTTAAACATAAACATGTATTATGCATTATTATTCACTTAAAGGGACAGTCTACTTGATGTTTTTATTGTTAAAATGATAGATAATCCCTTTAATACCCATTCCCCAGCTTTGCATTACCAACACTGTTATTGTAATATATTTTATAACCTAAAAGTTTGTCTGTTTCTAAACCCACTGTCCATTTAAGAGAACAAAGGAAACATAAATTTTTATTGTTTATCTCATCTGCTATTAAACCATTTTTCACTATAAAATTCTTCTGGGAATTCTTAAAAGGGAATTCTTAAAGTGAAAAAAACACCATAGTTTCAATTATATTATAGGAAAAGTGAGGAGAATAAACAATAAAAAAGTACACTACATGTACACTACAATTTAAAATAAAACATTTTTGGGAGAATTACATGTTTAATTAATGTTCCATTATTCTATTTTTTTTCTGTTTAATGCCTACATGAAGGCTATTCTATGTTTGTGTTTTTCATACTAAGAGGCGGATTTAATAAGCAGCGGATGCAGCTTTATCCGCCCGTAGTTTCTGGATCATCTGCTGCTCCTTTACTTATTCGCCACCTTTTAGGTGGCAAACTGCAATAATCCTGATCATTTGCATTTCCCAAGCATTTAGCAATGTCAATGGCAGACATGGTTTGCTATTGCGAATCATGTCCACCCGACATTTGGTAAATTGACCCCTAACTGTCGGCTAGATTACGAGTTGTGCGTTAGGCTGAAAAAGCAGCGTTAACAGGTCCTAATGCTGATTTTTCCCTACCTCTGCTATTACGAGTCTTGCAGGTTTAGGGGCACCGCACACTTCTTTGGCCTTACTGCAAAACGACTTACGTAAACTTCGTTAAGTCTTTTTTCTATGGGACTTCCATAGCACTGGTATTACGAGTCTGTCCTGGGAGGCCAAAATGTGAGGGGTACACCCTCTACCTCCAAGATCCCTAACGCATTTTAAAGTCAGTAGTTAAGAGTTTTATGGTACAACGCCGTAACATAAAACTCATAACTAAAGTGCTAAAAAGTACACTAACACCCATAAACTACCTATTAACCCCTAAACTGAGGCCCTCCCGCATCGCAAACACTAAAATTAAAATTTTAACCCCTAATCTGCCACTCCAGACATCGCCGCCACTATAATAAACATATTAACCCCTAAACAGCCTCACTCCCGCCTCACAAACATTCATTAAATATTATTAACCCCTAATCTGCTGTCCCTAACATCGCCACCACCTACCTATATTTATTAACCCCTAATCTGCCGCCCCCAACGTCGCCGCCACTATACTAAATGTATTAACCCCTAAACTTAACCCTAACACCCCTAACTTAAATATAATTAAAATAAATCTAAATTAAAATTTATATTATTACCTAAATAATTCCTATTTAAAAATAAATACTTACCTATAAAATAAAACCTAAGCTAGCTACAATATAACTAATAGTTACATTGTAGCTATATTAGTATCAGGTTCCTTGCTTATTTGAATCACAACTGCAGAGTTTAAATAAATTATATTTGTTTCACAACTGGAGTACAGGCTATTATATCAGCATAGACTGTATTTACTCAGAGTGATTTTTATAAGGAAATGCAGTAAGACTTTATATGGTTACATATTATTGTTATACCATATAAGTAATAAGAGACTGAAAATAAGTATTAGTATTAATAACAACTTTTGTCATTAGTATAGCTCAAGCCCATATAAGAGAGATAGAGTTCATTGTAATAAGCACTGAAGCGTGAGAGATATGAGACACACAGACTGCAGGTGCTGTCAGGGGCGTGACCTGCTGCGAGACACAGCACACTGAATAATGTTTGCAGCGTGGATATCTGAACACAGACCAGTGAGTGTATTGAGAGCTGTGAGACACGCTGAGTTGCGAGGAGCTGTCTGACACGCTGAGATGTGTGAAGCTGTGTGACGTCACAGAAAGTCCGTTACTGTCCGGTATGGGAATGAATCAAAGAAAGTTTATAACATTATCATGAAACATACATTGCAAATGTTAGTAATATTTCAGAGACAAAGTCAGTTTAGAAATGTTCAAGAGAAAACATGACATTTGAAATTAGCCGTTAGTTTAGGCTTCCAAGGTAAATTAGAATTGATACAAATACCGTAGCGGTAGTAAGTAGAATCCTTCTGTTGGAAATTAAGTAGCAATTCCTGTAGAGATGTAGAGTTGAAATAAATTAATACTTCTTGGAATAGTAAATTTCAGGATGAAATGAGACTAGTTGTTATCAGTGCTTAATGAGACCAAACTGCAGCTGGTATTTGTAATCCAAATGTTGAAGTAGTAAAAGTAAATCTTCTCTTGATATGAATGTAGCTTATAAGAAACAGAGCACTGGTTTTAGCAAATAATACTCAACAACTAAGCACTTGTTTGGGGCGTGGTGATGCCTTAAGTACAGGTGAGGAAGGTGAGTTGAGGCAAAAGGTAAAAGCAGGACTGGAATCCTTACAGATCCCCCCCCTCAAGCAAGCCGACCACGGGTTGGAATTTAGGTCTACTTGGATAGCGTCTATGGAAACGAGCAATAAGCTTCGGAGCGTTAATGTGTGCATGAGGTTCCCAAGTGTCATCCTCTGGGGTGAACCCCTTCCATCGGACCAGATACTGTAATTCTCCATTATAATGTCTTGAGTCCAAGAGATCATAAACTTCATAGACATTAGTGCCCAATTGTATAGGAGAAGGGGGTAAAAGAGGTGCATCAGGCTTATCTCCTAAGTAGGGTTTCAATAATGATACATGGAAAGTTGGGTGGATGGGTAAAGAATCAGGTAGGTCAAGCCGGACGGCATTTTCATTGATGATGTGTAGAATTTTGAATGGGCCAAGGAACAACCCAGCCAATTTTTTACTTGGTAAGTGCATTTTAATATTTTTGGAAGATAACCAAACATAGTCCCCGATGGAATATTTCGGAGAAGCTCTACGTCGTAAATCATAAATTTTTTTCTGAGAAGCCTGAGCATGTTTGATGTTATCACGTAAGTGTAGGAAATTTTCAGCTATGTTTTGTGTCAACACATCAACAGATGGTGAATCATGTGTAGAGGTCGTTTGGATAGTGAATCTTGGGTTAAAACCATAGTTGGCAAAAAAGGGAAAGTAATTTGTAGTGCTGTTAATGGTATTATTATAGGCAAATTCAGCCATAGAGAGAAAAGAAGTCCATTTATTTTGATGATATGAGCAATAGCAACGTAGATATTGCTCAAGCCATTGATTGAGTCTCTCAGTTTGGCCGTTAGTCTGAGGGTAGAAGGCTGTGCTTAACCTTTGATCAATTTGGAGTGCTTTAGTGAGTGCTTTCCAGAAGCGTGAAGTGAATTGGGTTCCTCTATCAGTAGTTAAAATGAAGGGTAACCCGTGGTATCGTACAATGTGGTTTAGAAATAAGTATGCTGTTTCAATGGAAGTGGGTAACTTGTGATGAGGAATAAAATGTGCCATTTTAGTAAAATGATCTGTAACAACTAAAATGGTAGTTTGTCCTGAACTAGGTGGTAAATCAACTATAAAATCCATTCCCAAATGAGACCAAGGAGATTCTGGTACTTCCAGAGGAATCAAATAGCCGTAGGGAGGTCTCCTTTCTGGTTTCGATACTGTACAAGTTAGCGCTGCGGAATCTGTTGGCGCTCTACAAATAACCGATAATAATAATAATAATAATACAAGTTGTACAATGTTGTATATATTCCTTTCTACTGGTTTTCATCGATGGCCACCAATAACTTCTGGCGATAAGCTCATAAGTACGTTTTATACCTGGATGACCAATTAGTGGAGGGTCATGATGTTCTTTGATTATTTTCTGTCTGAAATGTTCTGGAATATATAGTTTAGAACCATGAAAGTAAAAACCATTCTGGAGGCTTAGACTATCTAATAGGGTTTGGTCTTCTGAAGATAGATCAGATTGGTATTCCTTATCCTGTTGAGATAGGATAGCAAGGAAACGAGTAGGGGGAAGAATGCTAGTAGGAGAGTCTTCTTGTACAGGTCTTGAATCTCGTTGAGAGAGTGCATCTGCCTTCCCATTTTTTGATCCCGGCCTGTACATGATTTGAAAATTGAAACGACTAAAGTAGAGACTCCATCTCACTTGACGTCCAGATAAAATTTTGTAGATATTCCAAATTCCGGTGATCAGTGTAAATCACTATAGGTAGTGAGGTACCTTCAAGAAGATGTCTCCAGAATTCAAAGGCTCTTTTAATGGCTAGAAGTTCCTTGTCCCCAATGGAATAGTTGATCTCTGCTGAAGTCATAATTTTTTAATAGAACCCAACTGGGTGTAGAGGTTCTTTAGGAGACTGTCTTTGGGAGAGGACAGCGCCAAGAGCATAATCTGAAGAATCCACCTCTAGGATATATTGAAGGTTTGGATCAGGATATTTCAGAATGGGAGCAGATGAAAAAGAATTCTTCAGGAAGCTGAAAGCATCATCTTGTTCTTTGGTCCACTGGAAAGTGCATTAGCACTAGTTAATTTAGTCAGAGGTTTCGCTATTTTTGAGAAATTGCGAATGAACTTTCTGTAATAGTTACTGAAGCCAAGAAACTTTTGTAGTTCTTTCCTTGTTGAAGGTGTGGGCCAGGATTTTACTGCTTCCACTTTGTTATCTTGCATTTGAATCCCATTCGGGCTGATGGAGTAACCCAGGAACTCTATTTTGTTGGTGTGAAAAATACATTTTTCCAATTTGGCGTAGAGCCGATGGACTTGGAGTCTTGCTAAAACCCAACTAACATGTTTGATATGTTCTTCTAGATTTGTGGAGTAGATTAGAATGTCATCTAGGTAGAAAACAACACATATGTCAAGAAGATCATGGAAAATGTCATTAATAAAGAACTGGAAAGTTGCGGGTGCGTTGGTTAATCCAAAGGGCATAACTAGATATTCAAACAACCCATACCTAGTTCTAAAAGCGGTAAGCCACTCATCCCCCTCTCGGATACGCACTAAATTGTACGCCCCTCTCAAATCTAATTTAGTAAAAATCTGAGCATGCCTGAGTCTTTCTATGAGTTCAGGAATGAGGGGGAGGGGGTATCGTTTTTTTATGGTGATTTTGTTCAATTGTCTGAAGTCAATGATAGGCCGAAGAGATTGGTCTTTGTTCCGCACAAAAAACATTCCTGCACCAGCAGGAGAAACCGAAGGACGGATAAACCCTTTCTTTAGATTTTCATCTAGGTAAGTCTTTAGATGATCCAATTCTTGTTGACAGAGTGGGTATAAATGTCCGATGGGTGGTGTGGTTCCAGGTTTCAATTCGATAGGGCAGTCATAGATTCTGTGTGGGGGAAGGGTGTCTGCTTCCTTCTTACTGAAGACTTCAGATAACTGCTTGTACATTTCTGGTATCAGAGTTTCTGATGTGGAGGATAAACTGTGAAAAAAGGTTCTATGACAAGTCTGTTGGCAAAATTCAGAATTTAATTGAATCTTTAAGGATTTCCAATTAATATCTGGTTTGTGTAGCTGTAACCAAGCTAGCCCAAATACTATAGGTTATAATGGAGAAGTGATTACATCAAAGGTGAGATGTTCATGATGTGTTTTTAATGTGGTGACAGAGAGCGGGATGGTGTGATGTGTAATGGGCCCTGATGATATCTCAGACCGATCAACCACACAAAGGAGAATAGGATACAACTTTTTTTATCAATGGTATTTTATTTTTTGAAACCAGAGAACTGTCAATGTAGTTTCCTTGTGCTCCTGTATCCAAGATGGCTGGAATGGTCACTTGCTTATTTGCCCACTGTAGAGAGAGAAGTAAAGAACAATGAAGAGGGTTGTTATGCTTTAACTGGATAGAAAGATTGGTATGGTATTTACTCTTCTTGTTCTGTAGCAAAGAGGGGCAATCCTTTAAAGTATGAGATGAGGATGCACAATACATGCAGAGGCCTCTAGTCTTCCTTCTGATGCGTTCTTCAGGAGTTAGAGGTCCTCTAATAAAACTTATATCCATTGCTTCAGCACCAGTTGAACCAGTATGAGAACTGTTAGAAGTGGGATGGTTTAGAACCTTATCCTTCTTGTAAACAATTTCAGGGTATTGACATTCAAATCTTCTTTCACGTAATCTCCTATCAATTTGCCTGCTGAGCTTCATAAGGCCTTCCAATGTTTCAGGCAACTCAGTTCGGGCTAATTAATCTTTTACTGTGTCAGAGAGTCCAAGCCTGAACTGTTTTTTTAAGGCAATGGCGTTCCATTGAGAGTCAATAGAATATTGCTTGAATTCTGTTATGTAACTTTCAACAGGTTTGATACCTTGTTTTAGGTTCCTCATCTTTTTCTCAGCAGTATACTGTAGGTTAGAATCATAGTATAATTCATCCATGATATCATGAAAAGATGAAAAAGATGAGAGAACTGGATTATTTGTCTCAAAGAGAGTGTCTGCCCAAATGCGAGGTTCACCTCTTAAATAACTTATCATTGTAAGGACTTTAACCCTATCATTTGGGTATGTTCTAGGTTTAAGGGTGAAATTAAGCAGACAAGCATTCTTAAATTGACGGTATAAATTCCTATCTCCATTGAAAAAATCAGGAGGTGCAATAAATGGTTCCGACAGATTGTCAGGAAGGCTCTGTTTAGTAGAGACAGTGTCTTTTATGACTTTTCTTAAAGTTTCATTTTCTAATTGTAACTCTCTAAAGGCTTGACTAAGTTGATCAACTCTTTGTGTTAAATTATAAACAATTTGAGGAAGCTCTGCTGAATCCATTATATATGGCTTAGTTGTTATATCAGGTTCCTTGCTTATTTGAATCACAACTGCAGAGTTTAAATAAATTATATTTGTTTCACAACTGGAGTACAGGCTATTATATCAGCATAGACTGTATTTACTCAGAGTGATTTTTATAAGGAAATGCAGTAAGACTTTATATGGTTATATATTATTGTTATACCATATAAGTAATAAGAGACTGAAAATAAGTATTTGTATTAATAACAACTTTTGTCATTAGTATAGCTCAAGCCCATATAAGAGAGAAAGAGTTCATTGCAATAACCACTGAAGCGTGAGAGATATGAGACACACAGACTGCAGGTACTGACAGGGGCGTGACCTGCTGCGAGACACAGCACACTGAATAATGTATGCAGCGTGGATATCTGAACACAGACCAGTGAGTGTATTGAGAGCTGTGAGACACGCTGAGTTGCGAGGAGCTGTCTGACACGCTGAGATGTGTGAAGCTATGTGACGTCACAGAAAGTCCGTTACTGTCCGGTATGGGAATGAATCAAAGAAAGTTTATTCATTATCATGAAACATACGTTGCAAATGTTAGTAATATTTCAGAGACAAAGTCAGTTTAGAAATGTTCAAGAGAAAACATGACATTTGAAATTAGCCATTAGTTTAGGCTTCCAAGGTAAATCAGAATTGATACAAATACCGTAGCGGTAGTAAGTAGAATCCTTCTGTTGGAAATTAAGTAGCAATTCCTGTAGAGATGTAGAGTTGAAATAAATTAATACTTCTTGGAATAGTAAATGTCAGGATGAAATGAGACTAGTTGTTATCAGTCCTTAATGAGACCAAACTGCAGCTGGTATTTGTAATCCAAATGTTGAAGTAGTAAAAGTAAATCTTCTCTTGATATGAATGTAGCTTATAAGAAACACAGCACTGGTTTTAGCAAATAATACTCAACAACTAAGCACTTGTTTGGGGCGTGGTGATGCCTTAAGTACAGGTGAGGAAGGTGAGTTGAGGCAAAAGGTAAAAGCAGGACTGGAATCCTTACACTTAGGGTTTATTTTTATTTTACAGGCAAGTTTGTATTTATTTTAACTAGGTACAATAGTTATTAAATAGTTATTAACTATTTAATAACTTCCTAATTAAAATAAATACAAAAGTACCTGTAAAATAAAACCTAACCTACAATAACAATACAATAACACCTAACACTACACTATAATTAAATACATTTACTATATTAAAAAAACAATTAAATAAATTAAATTAGCTAAAGTACAAAAAACAAACACTAAATTACAGAAAATAATAAACAAATGACAAGATATTTAAACTAATTACACCTAATCTAATAGCCCTATAAAAATAACCCCCCCACCCCGCTAAACTATCAATAGCCCTTAAAAGGGCCTTTTGCAGGGCATTGCCCCAAAGTAATCAGCTCTTTTACCTGTAAAAAAAAATACAAACAACCCCCCAACAGTAAAACCCACCACCCACACAACAAACCCCCCAAATGAAAAGCTAACTAAAAAATCCTAAACTCCCCATTGCCCTGAAAAGGGCATTTGAATGGGCATTGCCCTTAAAAGGGCAGTTAGCTATTTTGTGTCCCAAACCCCTAATCTAAAAATAAAACCCACCCAATGCACCCTTAAAAAAACCTATCACTAACCCCCTGAAGATCGACTTACAGTTCTGAAGACCGGACATCCATCCTCAAGGAAGCGGCAGAAGTCTTCATCCAACCGGGTTGAAGTCCTCAACGAAGCCAGGAGAAGTCTTCATCCAAGTCGGCAAAGTGGCGACGTTGGGGACAGCAGATTAGGGGTTAATAAGTGTAGGTAGGTTGCGGTGACATTGGGGCAGCAGATTAGGGGTTAATAAATATAATGTAGGTGTCGGCGATGTTGGGGCAGCAGATTAGGGGTTAATACATATAATGTAGGTGGCAGCGGTGTCTGGAGTGGCAGATTAGGGGTTAATAAGTATAATGTAGGTGTCGGCGATGTCGGGGGCTGCAGATTAGGGGTTAATAAGTGTAAGATTAGGGGTGCTTAGACTCGGGGTTAGTGTTGGGTGTTAGGTGTAAACATAAATTGTATTTCCCCATAGGAATCAATGGGGCTGCGTTACTGAGTTTTACGCTGCTTTTTTGCAGGTGTTAGACTTTTTCTCAGCCGGCTCTCCCCGTTGATTCCTATGGGGAAATCGTGCACGAGCACGTACATCCAGCTCATCGCTGATTTAAGCAGCGCTGGTATTGGGGTGCGGTAAGGAGCACAATTTTGCTCAATGCTCACTTCTTGCCTTTTAACGCCGGGTTTGTAAAGACCCGTAATACCAGCGCTGCATGTAAGTGAGCAGTGAATAAAAGCTGCTCATTAGCACCGCATAGCCTCTAACGCAAAACTTGTAATCTGGCAGTGAGAATCTGCTATTAAATAATTTAAAATATTTAAGTATTGCTACATTATTAGGCATGTGCATTCATTTCTGGAATGAGTGCTGATCCGTTACCAAAATACAGATAATTAGTTAATTTCTGCAAAATGAATATCCAAAAGAATCCACTGCGAAATTGAAAGAAAATGAAGGAATACTGCCAAATTCTTTTAAGAGCTGGATTTATTCTGTGCAAATCCAGATCTAAGCGTGGTGATCTTTCACAAGAATAAATCTGGCTCCTAAAAGAGCTGAGCAGCAGGAGTGGCCCTCTACTTCCCCATTCCTCTCACATATCTACTAGACATACTCTTCTGCTGTAGTAAAAAAGTCCTGTTAAGCCTCTGTTATATTATTGTGTGTACTCTTCAACAAAGGACAAAGTTGATCGGTCCGTGAATAAATAAAATATAATCTTTGTTTCCACAAGTTAAAACAGATTCCAAAGTCCATGGATCCACAAAGAGGGTGTAGTGTATTTGATAGGTTTACGCGTTTCGGCGAGAGCCATAGTCACAGCATGTTCTATCAAATACACTGCACCTATTTAAATGCATAAAAGGATGTTCATAGGTTAATTAACAAATAATATAATTTGCATAAACACACCCTCTAGAGATGTATATGTGAACAGTGCTGGAATGACTGAAATAATCAGACCATTAATCTAAAAACGTTTGCATAATAATATTAGCAAATAATTCATAGTTACTGCCTGTCATAAATATATAAATACACATTAACTTATTATTAAACTGTAGGTGCATATAAAGTTCATATACATTTTAAATTTAATATAAAAAGAGCATAGAGACAGAGAAATATATCAATTCAATTTCACTATAAATGCCTCCAGATATAAAATCTATGGCAAAAAATCAAATAGCCCTTAAATATGTAACAGTTCAAAATGTTGGAAATTAATATCTCTTCCATTCTAGGTTAAATGGTAAACATTCACTATTATTGTGTATGGAATAACTAATCAAAAATACTCAGAACAAGGCACCCAAGTTCGGTAAACACTTAATCCAAACTTAAATATATATAAACAAATAGATTATGCCTAGATAAATAGATTGCATACCCGCTATCATATAATACTCTGTCAGATGGTATGGTCACAATGGTGTATGGTCACAGCAATAAGGAATATTAGAGAATATTAGAATATTAGAAGTATCGCTCCCGATACTAAAATAAATTATTAACCCCTAAACAGAAAGCCCCCCACAACGAAATAAACTAATTTAAACTAGTAACCCCTCAACTTAATGACCCTCTAACTTTATATTAAAATTACAATTTCCCTAGCTTAAATTAAACTAAAACTTACCTGTCAAAAATCCTAACACTACTCTAAAAATTACAAAAAGTATATAATTACAAAAAAAACTAACGCCTAGATTTAGAGTTCTGCGGCCAAAGGGGTGCGTTAGCTACGCATGCTTTTTTCTGGCCGCACCTTTTAAATACCGCTGGTATTTAGAGTTCACAGAATGGCTGCGTTAGGCTCCAAAAAAGGAGCGTATAGCATATTTACCGCAACTTCAACTCTCGATACCAGCGGTGCTTACGGACGCGGCCAGCTTAAAAAACGTGCTCGTGCACGATTCCCCCATAGAAAACAATGGGGCTGTTTGAGCTGAAAAAAAACCTAACACCTGCAAAAAAGCTGCGTTCAGCTCCTAACGCAGCCCCATTGTTTTCTATGTGGAAACACTTCCTACGTCTGCACCTAACACTCTAACATATACCCTGAGTCTAAACACCCCTAACCTTACACTTTTTAACCCCTAATCTGCCGCCCCCGCTATCGCTGACCCCTGCATATTATTTTTAACCCCTAATCTGCCGCTCCGTACACCCCCGCCACCTACATTATCCCTATGTACCCCTAATCTGCTGCCCTAACATCGCCGACCCCTATATTATATTTATTAACCCCTAATCTGCCGCCCCCAACGTCGCCTCCACCTAACTACACTTATTAACCCCTAATCTGCCGAGCGGACCTGAGCGCTACTATAATAAATGTATTAACCCCTAATCCGCCTCAATCCCGCCTCAATAACCCTATAATAAATAGTATTAACCCCTAACCTGCCCTCCCTAACATTGCCGACACCTAACTTCAAGTATTAACCCCTAATCTGCCGACAGGAGCTCACCGCTACTCTAATAAATTTATTAACCCCTAAAGCTAAGTCTAACTTTAACCCTAACACCCCCCTAAATTAAATATAATTTAAATCTAACGAAATAAATTAACTCTTATTAAATAAATTATTCATATTTAAAGCTAAATACTTACCTGTAAAATAAACCCTAATATAGCTACAATATAAATTATAATTATATTATAGCTATTTTAGGATTTATATTTATTTTACAGGTAACTTTGAATTTATTTTAACCAGGTACAATAGCTACTAAATAGTTAAGAACTATTTAATAGCTAAAATAGTTAAACTAATTACAAAATTACCTGTAAAATAAATCCTAACCTAAGTTACAACTAAACCTAACACTACACTATCAATAAATAAATTAAATAAACTACCTACAATTGTCTACAATTAAACCTAACACTACACTATCAATACATTAATTAAATACAATACCTACAAATAACTACAATTAAATAAACTAACTAAAGTACAAAAAATAAAAAAGAACTAAGTTACAAAAAATAATAAAATATTTACAAACATTAGAAAAATATTACAACAATTTTAAACTAATTACACCTACTCTAAGCTCCCTAATAAAATAACAAAGACCCCCAAAATAAAAAAATGCCCTACCCTATTCTAAATTAAAAAAGTTCAAAGCTCCTGTCCTCCATAATGAAAGGGAAACAAACTAATAGTACAGAAGGTACTTTAGATAAAGATGATGCTACTGCTATCTCTGATCTTGTACATCTACTTGACTCCAATGAAACATCTGATTCAATGCCCTTCTCTGATATTCAAGAAGGACACCAGACAAGTACTATTGGTACTGCAGTCAAAATTGACTCTGGTCTAAAAAGAAAATCTGACTATATGCCCCCTCTAATGTTAGTCCCTGCCGTACATCTTTTTGTTAAGGAAGTAGAAAGGGAAATAGAAAAAATACCCTATCATGGCATAGGTAAAAATAACCTCAACTTTAATGAGAGACAAGCCTTGTCAGACCTGATGAACAAATCAGGAATTGTCATAAAACAGGCTGATAATCTGGTCATAATGGAGGAGTCCCTCTACATGAAAGAGGTCAACAAACAATTGAGAAATAAGGAGCAATACCAATGCCTACAAAATAATCCCTTAGACTCAATACAAGCTAACCTGCTACATCTCTTAAACGATGCCAGAAAAAGTGGCATAATAAGTAAAAGTGAATGGGGATATCTTTACACGAAGTTTCCCAGAGTTCCAGTCTTTTATTGTATTCCCAAATTACACAAAAACTTACAAGAGCCACCTGGAAGACCCATTATCTCAGGTATTGGGAGTATCACTGAGAACCTGGGAAACTACGTTGATCAATACTTAAAACCTTTTCTACTGACCCTTACCTCTTATGTTAAGGACACCAGTGACCTCCTTAGGAAACTGGACGGTTTAGAAGTAGAACAAGACACACTTCTGGTTTCTTTGGATGTGGAAGGTCTCTACTCTTCTATCCCACATGATGTGGGTTTGAGAGCGGCGAGATTCTTTCTAGAAAGCAGAGGTCCAACTTTTCAAAAACATACCGAATTTGTACTAACTCTTTTAGAGTTTGTGTTAAAAAATAACGTATTTACGTTTGATAAAAAGTTCTATAGACAAATGAGGGGCACAGCGATGGGGGCAACGTGTGCCCCATCATATGCTTGCCTCCATTTGGGTCTATGGGAAACAAAAACAGTATTTAACGAATTGCAAAACTGGATTGACGAACATGTTCTCATCTGGCTACGGTATGTGGACGATGTCTTCCTCCTTTGGAGGGGGACGGAAAAATCTCTGAAGGACTTTGTAAAAGTACTTAATAATAATAACTACAATATCCTCTTAACCTTTGATTTTGACACTAGTGAACTTACCTTCCTAGATGTAAGAATCAAGAAAGAAGGAAAAATTCTGGCTACGGAAATTTTTCGAAAGGCTACTGCCACTAATAATATTTTAGAGGCATCTAGCCACCATCCAAAATCCCTTATAAGGGGTATCCCCGTGGGACAGTTTCTACGCCTGAGGCGCAACTGTTCGAGCCTTAATAAATTCGATGCACATGCTGTTGAAATGTCCAATAGATTTGAAAATAGAGGGTACTCCAAACGAAACCTAAGATATGCTCGCAATAGAGCTAGGAGAACAGACAGAGATACACTCCTCTATAATCCAACTCAGAAAACTGAAGAGCAAAAAGTGCGCTTTGTAACCCAATTCAACTGCCATTGGGACAAAATCCGTACTATCCTGGATGAAAAATGGCAGTTCCTTAGAGCTGATGAGTCAATTAGAAAAATTGTTGGGGAAAAACCCTCTCTGGTACCCAGGAGGGCTCCAAATCTCAAGGATAAATTAGTTAGGAGTCATTTTATTAAAAGTCCTAGTGAGAAAAATTGGCTAGAAGAACAAAGAAAAATAAAAGGATGTTTCAAATGTGGACATTGTGTGTTCTGTAAATTTATTGTGCGCACAAAAACATTCGCTACTGATTCCACTATCTATCCTATAAAACAATTTATAAATTGCAAGACAGAAAATGTAATTTATTTACTTTCCTGTTGCTGCCCGACTTTCTATGTGGGAAAAACAAGACGAATGCTGAAAGATAGGGTCTCTGAGCACAGAGACGACATTAAAGCAGCAGAAGATGGTGAAATCAGAAGTGGAGTGGCTCTCCACTTCATGAAACACCATAAATGCAATCCCCAGGACCTAAGAGTAACAGGCATTGAACACTGTTCCCTTCTTGGTAGAGGAGGAGACATTGATACTATACTACTTAGAAGGGAAACAGAATGGATCTATAAGCTACAGACCCTTATGCCCAAAGGGTTAAATGAAAAATTTGAATTTGCTGCATTCCTCAAATAAAACGACCACATTGACTTTAAAATTCCTATAAATTTAGTATGCAATATATACAAATTAGGGTTTCTCTTCAATCTGACTCTTCACCTTAGAATGACTTACAATGTCTGCTATTTAAAGGAATGCAGGTTTGTTCAATATGATTACTCTTAGTTATATTGAACATAATTCAATATATTTTCACCTTGTATTTAGGAATCAACAAACATATTTATCTTTACTTTTATATTATGTAGAAATTCCTTAAACACATGAATCGAGGGATCAACAGTATGCATGTAAAGCCTTTAACTTGATGTAGCTTAAAAACATGGACGAAAAAGGTTTTATTTTAGCATACACTGCAATAATCCTCTTAAGAACCATGGAAAAGTAGGCCTTTCTCTTCTATTCTTATATTTATTCTTATTTTTCCTTTCCGCATACATCTATACATAATCCTTTTTTTCCTTAAATGTTGGTTCTTTGGAGTTGCTTTACATAACTTATTATTTTTCACTGTGTATATATATTCACCGTATCCGCTTTTATCTATATAAATGGGCTGCGGCTCAGAAAATGCTTATTATTGGCTACTACTGCTACAGGTATCCTCCTATAAGCTTAAAGAAGGAGGTATATATTGCGGCTGCAATGGAAACCAGCATCCGCTTTTGCCCTGAGGAAACCCCTGTGCTCTCTGGTTGTCACGTGGGGGGTGAAACGTACGTCGGCAGTGACGTAAGAAGTGGAGACGGACATGCACGAAGGACAGATCGCTGTGGCGTCTACGCTGTGCTAGAATGTAGCATGTTTGAATTGAAATCTATCTACACACGGAAACCACTTGGAAGTTCTTTTACAGAAAGCAAAGACACGGTTGTATAATTAACTGAGCGTTTACCATCTGATTTTTCAGCTCATTTACCTGGACATCCGAAGGTGTTTTAAATGCACCATCTGTATACACAGTTCCTAGTTATGGGACATGCCTAAGCCCTGAAAAGGGTGACCACTACCTGTGTACACGTTTGTTTATGCTATTCAGATACTGTCATGTATTAAATGAGTTGTAATGCGCTGTAATTCATTTCCATTTTCTATACAACTGTAACAGACCGAAAAAGAGTTATTTTGGGATAGTTTTAACATAGATCCAGAATCAATATTATTCATGACACCGGATACCTTTATATTTGGTGGTGCCCGCTGAATACTGGAGTTGCTATATACTATCCCCATAACCTCTATTGGTCTTTGGAAATACTGTTCAACTAGTACATGTATATTGTATACTGCTTAATGCTATTAAGTTTTCAACAGTTAGTCTGTATACACTGGGGTTAAGAAACATAGATCCTGATATGTGATAACACGACACCTGATACCTCTCATTCAGTTGGTGGTGCCCGCTGTTACAGGTGTTGTTTTTTCTAGCCCCCTACAGACTATACTGTCCTCTATCAGAAATAATTTTGAGGATGTTTCCTGCACAATTTGGCCAAATTTAGGTATAGTGCACATGACTTAAGCATTACATTTTTCATCTTACAATATTGGTTGTATAAATTCTCTATTTGTTTATCTATATACATGTGTTGTTTTGACATAGATCCTCAATGATCACTATGGTGGCGGATTTTACGCTTACACGTAACCACCCTCTAGTGGAGGTGTTGTCAATTTAAACAGTCGATACCTGTTTGCTCTTCTGGTTTCATTCTGTGTGAACTACAATAAAACTGCACAGCCAAATCTGTGCTTGTGCATTGGTCCAATCACGCTTCTTGACTCATCGATTCATGTGTTCTTTAATTTAGTGGTAACCTTCTATTCAACTTTAACGCTGGGTAGCATATGTGAATGTGGGGAATGAGTATATATCTACACACACCGCTATTTTAGCGGAGCTTTAGAATTTTACAAAGCTAATTAAAAATTATATAAAAAAATATGTGCTGTAATCCCTGTCTATGCATTATAACAATCTAATTGCGGTTGTTGTAGTATCTCCCTTTTTGATAATGATTATCTTTTACCTTACCAGCCCTGAAAAGGGCCCTTTGCGGGGCATGCCCAAAGAATTCAGCTCTTTTGCCTGTAAAAAAAACACATACAATACCCCCCCCCAACATTACAACCCACCACCCACATACCCCTAATCTAACCCAAACCCCCCTTAAATAAACCTAACACTAAGCCCCTGAAGATCTTCCTACCTTATCTTCACCTCGCCAGGTATCACCGATCGGTCCTGGCTCCAAAATTTTCATCCAACCCAAGCGGGGGCTGGCGATCCATAATCCTGCGGCTGAAGAGGTCCAGAAGAGGCTCCAAAGTCTTCATCCTATCCGGGAAGAAGAGGCGATCCAGACCGGCAACCATCTTGATCCAAGCGGCATCTTCTATCTTCATCCGATGAGGAACGGCTCCATCGTGAAGACCTCCAGCGCGGATCAATCTTCTTCCGACGACGTCCAACTGAAGAATGACGGTTCCTTTAAGGGACGTCATCCAAGATGGCATCCCTCTAATTCCGATTGGCTGATTGAGCTCGCATTTTATTGGCTGTTCCGATCAGCCAATAGAATGCGAGCTCAATCTGATTGGGTGATAGGATCAGCCAATCGGATTGAACTTGATTCTGATTGGCTGATTTCATCAGCCAATCAGAATTTTCCTACCTTAATTCCGATTGGCTGATAGAATCCTATCAGCCAATCGGAATTCGAGGGACGCCATCTTGGATGACGTCCCTTAAAGGAACCGTCATTCTTCAGTTGGACGTCGTCGGAAGAAGATTGATCCGAGCTGGAGGTCTTCACAATGGAGCCGTTCCTCATCGGATGAAGATAGAAGATGCCGCTTGGATCAAGATGGTTGCCGGTCTGGATCGCCTCTTCTTCCCGGATAGGATGAAGACTTTGGAGCCTCTTCTGGACTTCTTCAGCCGCAGGATTATGGATCGCCAGCCCCCGCTTGGGTTGGATGAAGATATCGGAGCCAGGACCGATCGGTGATACCCGGCGAGGTGAAGATAAGGTAGGAAGATCTTCAGGGGCTTAGTGTTAGGTTTATTTAAGGGGGGTTTGGGTTAGATTAGGCGTATGTGGGTGGTGGGTTGTAATGTTGGGGGGGGTATTGTATGTGTTTTTTTACAGGCAAAAGAGCTGAATTTCTTGGGGCATGCCCCGCAAAGGGCCCTGTTCAGGGCTGGTAAGGTAAAAGAGCTTTGAACTTTTTTAAATTTAGAATAGGGTAGGGCATTTTTTTATTTTGAGGGGCTTTGTAATTTTATTAGGGGGCTTAGAGTAGGTGTAATTAGTTTAAAATTGTTGTAATATTTTTCTAATGTTTGTAAATATTTTTTTATTTTTTGTAACTTAGTTCTTTTTTATTTTTTGTACTTTAGTTAGTTTATTTAATTGTAGTTATTTATAGGTATTGCATTTAATTAATGTATTGATCGTGTAGTGTTAGGTTTAATTGTAGGTAATTGTAGGTATTTTATTTAATTTATTTATTGATAGTGTAGTGTTAGGTTTAATTGTAACTTAGGTTAGGATTTATTTTACAGGTAATTTTGTAATTATTTTAACTATTTTAGCTATTAAATAGTTCTTAACTATTTAATAGCTATTGTACCTGGTTAAAATAAATACAAAGTTACCTGTAAAATAAATATAAATCCTAAAATAGCTATAATATAATTATAATTTATATTGTAGCTATATTAGGGTTTATTTTACAGGTAAGTATTTAGCTTTAAATAGGAATAATTTATTTAATAAGAGTTAATTTATTTTGTTAGATTTAAATTATATTTAATTTAGGGGGGTGTTAGGGTTAGGGTTAGACTTAGCTTTAGGGGTTAATCCATTTATTACAGTAGCGGCGAGATTCGGTCGGCAGATTAGGGGTTAATAATTGAAGTTAGGTGTCGGCGATGTTAGGGAGGGCAGATTAGTGGTTAATACTATTTATTATAGGGTTATTGAGGCGGGAGTGAGGCGGATTAGCGGTTAATAACTTTATTATAGTAGCGGTGCGGTCCGCTCGGCAGATTAGGGGTTAATAAGTGTAGGCAAGTGGAGGCGACATTGAGGGGGGCAGATTAGGGGTTAATAAATATAATATAGGGGTCGGCGGTGTTAGGGGCAGCAGATTAGGGGTACACAGGGATAATGTAGGTAGCGGCGGTTTACGGAGCGGCAGATTAGGGGTTAATTATTGTAGGTAGCTGGCGGCGACATTGTGGGGGGCAGGTTAGGGGTTAATAAATATAATATAGGGGTCGGCGGTGTTAGGGGCAGCAGATTAGGGGTACATAAGTATAACATAGGTGGCGGTCGGCAGATTAGGGGTTAAAAAAATTTAATCGAGTGGCGGCGATGTGGGGGGACCTCAGTTTACGGGTACATAGGTAGTTTATGGGTGTTAGTTTACTTTAGAGCACAGTAGTTAAGAGCTTTATAAACCGGCGTTAGCCCATAAAGCTCTTAACTACTGGCTTTTTTCTGCGGCTGGAGTTTTGTCGTTAGATTTCTAACGCTCAATTCAGCCAAGACTCTAAATACCGGCGTTAGAAAGATCCCATTGAAAAGATAGGATACGCAAATGACGTAAGGGGATCTGCGGTATGGAAAAATTGTGGCTGAAAAGTGAGCATTAGACCCTTTAATGACTGGCTCCAAATACCAGAGGGCGGTAAAAACCAGCGTTAGGAGCCTCTAACACTGGTTTTCACGGCTACCACCCAACTCTAAATCTAGGCCTAACTAAATTACAAAAAAACCCCACTAAATTAGGAAAAATAACAAACAATTTGTCAAAAATAAAAAAGAATTTCACCTAATCTAATAGCCCTATCAAAATAAAAAAGCCCACCCAAAACAAAAAAAAAAACAGCCTACAATAAACTACCAATGGCCCTTAAAAGGGCCTTTTGTGGGGCATTGCCCCAAAGATATCAGCTCTTTTACCTGTAAAAAAATACAAACACCCCGCCAGCAGTAAAACCCACCACCCAACCAACCCCCCAAAATAAAAACCCTAACTCTAAAATAACCTAAGCTCCCCATTGCCCTGAAAAGGGCATTTGTATGATTTAGCTCTTTTACTGCCCAGACCCTAAACTAAAAAAAAAAACACACCCAAAAAAACACACCCAAAAAACACCCCCAAAAAAACTTAAAAAACCTAACACTAACCCCAAGATGATCCACTTACAGTTGTTGAAGTCCCGCTTGAAGGATCTATCCAGTCGGCAAAGTCCTCATCAAGAAGTCTTTATCCCGTCTTCATCCAGGCGACCTCTTCAATCTTTATCCAGCCAGCGTGGAGCGGGTCTATCATGAAGACATCTGACGCGGATCTCCTCATTTTACGGTCGCCGCCGTAAACTGAAGCTTCAATGCACGGGAGGCAATTCAAGATGGCGTCCCTTGCATTCCTATTGGATTAAAAATTATTAGTTATATTGTAGCTAGCTTAGGTTTTATTTCACAGGTATTATTTAGTTAATAATTGTACATTTAATTTAGATATAATTTAATTATGTTAAAGTTGGCGGTTAGGTTTAGGGGTTAACATAGTTTAATTTAGCTTGTTGCGATGTGGGGGTTTGCAGTTTAAGGGTTAATGGGTTTATTTAGTTAATAATTGTAAATTTAATTTAGCTATATTTTTAATATGTTAAAGTTAGGGGGTGTTAGGGTTAGGGTTACGTTAGGGTTAGGGGTTAATAAATGTAGTATAGTGGCGGCGATATCGGGAGCGGCAGATTAGGGGTTAATAATTTTATGTAAGTAGCGGCGATATCGGGAGCGGCAGATTAAGGGTTAATAACTGTAAACAGGCGCCGGCGATGTCAGGGGCAGCAGATTAGGGGTGTTTAGACGTAGGATTTATGTTATGTTTATTTATTTTTATTTCCCCATAGACATCAATGGGGCTGGGTTATGGAACTTTTTTTCCGCGATTGCAGGTGTTAGTTTTTTTTTCTTTCCGGCTCCCCCATTGATGTCTATGGGGAAATCGTGCAGAAGCACGTCCCAGCAGCGCTCTGATTATGTGTGGTATGAGCTTAACGCAACCATATCACACCCAAAAAGGTGTATGTTTGAGAACTTGTAATAACATAACTTTTGTGGTGTTCGTTAATTTCTCTATAGCGCTCAAAACTTGTAATCTAGCTGTTAGACTTATTTTGGCATTTGAAATAGCTGATTTAACCTGTCTTATCCCTACCTATGCTGAAAAATGCTAGCCTTAAGTCCAGGCTATTGACAGCCAATGTAAACACAGCCAGAAGAAGAAATTACACTTTTAGTGGGGTGTAGAAGAGATAATTAATATAATTATAATTCCCCTTTGTTGTCCATTGTATTGGAATTTGGTTTATAGACAGATATATGATAAGGAAGCATGTGAGTGAACATAAAGTGATAACATAATGAGATCTGATTTTACCTGCAAGCTCAACACATTGTAATTGGCTGTGGTATCAAAACACAAAACCAGCTATTTTATATACACAAATAAAACTGAAAATACAATCTATTTTGTACTCTGCAGCTAGTATAACAAGTCATTGGAAATACATTAAGGGAAAAACAATTTTACAGTGTACAGTCCCTTTAAGCTGTGCTTCTACTGTACCAACATTAACTCATTACTCCATTCATTAGTGAGTCAGCTGTATAAGAATAGCATAGAAAATGGTGTAAATGAAAAGGCAGATGAAGGTGCTGAGGATCGAGACTGGGGAGACATCCAATATATACCTTAAACAAAACAGTCCTCATCGCTAATCTTTAAAGCAATCAAATACTTTTCACCAATCAAACTATTTTCTGTAAACTATAATACGTCTAAGATTTGATAAATTATTTTGTTGTGTGTGACTTTAAAAATCTACATAAACTTCTAGTTTTGAAAATCAAGCTGTGTCAGTGGTGACTCTAGGAACAATCTATAGGGGGGGCACATAAGATACCACAGTCAAATCTGGGGGGGCACTAATAATTTTCACCACTAAATCATACCACTAAAAAAACCTAAATATATATGTATATGTACAGCAGCCAGGATGTGACCTTCCTCCATATGCTATGTTTATTACTATAATAGCAATTTAAAGTAGCACAATAGTTTGGCTTCATCTCAAACACAAAATAAAAACACAACTTTTGAGAGCAAGCATATTGCTTAGGGAAACAGCACATTTGTATGGAGAACCAATAGTTATAAAATGAAACAAAGGAAGAAACATTGGAGCATTCATATTCAGAAGCAGCTGGTGGGACTACAAGCATCGTATTTTAGGATACGGTGCTGTAACCAAGGGAGATATCACTTTAGCAGTTATAGAACACAGTAAATTTGACACAAAGCAACTGCTGAGGGATTTCAGGGAGTCTCTTTCTTCATCATAACGTCACTGAATGTTTACGCAACCACCCATGTTTATCTATATACTGTATAACTGTACATATGCTACACAAGTGTGCCATCTTTTTCTCTAACAAGTGTGTATGTGTTTACATGCATTTATTTACCTATGCCTTTATGTGTAGCTCACATTTTACATGAAATAATTGTTCTTCTCAATCACATTTAAAGATATAGAAGTGTTGTATTGACATGTTGTGTGTATTGCACTTATTACACATATGTGTGTGTATCTGTATATATATATGCACACACATGCCCATGTACTAATGCAATTATGTGTCAGACACAAAGCTATCACCCTCCCCGAGCCCAAGTTTGGCATATTATTGCTTTTCCTCACAGACACGGAGATTACAAATTGCGCGCTAGTCAGCACGCGACTTATAATCTAGCCGACAGTGCTTGGATGGGTTTCTCCCCATCTCCACATCCTGAACATACATGTCTATCACCCTATAGGACTCCATGTTTGTGTGAGGACAAATGATAGCCATGCCGTGTCTAGCAATATATGTGACATTATTCACCTTGTCTGCTGCTTAGTTCCCCTGAGCTGGTAAAACAAGATAACCCTCACTCCAGTGCAAGGCTGGGGTCAAAGAACACCGGTGCCCTCTGCTTTCATTGTGGATCCCTAGAGTGCACTCACAGATATAAAGCTCCTCCTTGTTGCCTTTATAAAGCAGCAGCCTGTCCGTTCCCGTGCTCCCTCTGGTTGCGTTGCTGTGCACTCTCTACCCCAGCTCTTGCGTAAGTCAGGATCACTAGTTCACCCCTGCTCTCCCGCTCATACCCTAACTACCTACATGGAGGAGGGACTTGGTGCCAGTTTCACTTTGCAAATTAGGCGCCCTTGCGGCCACATAATTTGTTTAATTTAGCGGGGGGGCACATGGAGGGCAAATAATAATTTTTTGGGGCAATAGCCCCCCCTTGCCCCCCTGTAGCGACTCCACTGAGCTGTGTCTATGACAGCTAAAAAGGGTGAAAGGACCCTTCTTTGGGCTCCCATTCCACAATCAAGATAGTTTAGAACTCTATGCAGTTTATTTTTATAGTATTTTTACATTATTTTAAATTAATTAAAAAAATGCTACAAAATGGCTCCTTCATTTATCAAGGCAGATGTGAAAACACATTAATTACCTGTATATTTGACTGATCACTCACAACTGTTGGCTAACTTGCATATAAAGTTTTCACTATACTAAAAAAATGAATGCTCTTATGTGTTAGATATTTTTTTACATTAAAAACCCTGCACCTTTATGTGCAAAGGGGTTAAACAAATAGTAGAAGTAATGATTGGGACCAACAGAGCACTGCTGACTGAGAAACTGCTATTGGCTAGCACTGCTGACTAGGGTTAAATGCATAGAGGTCACTAGTCTTAAAATTTCAAGCTCTAACCAAGAAGAGCATGTAATATTTGACTATAATGGCCCTTTAAGGTCCATACTAAGGGCCTGATTTTATAAAATGTGCTGGTCTATGCGTGCTTCCCCCCCAACACTGACAGGGGCAGCCCATATGGAATTTTATAAAAATAAGGGTCTGTCCCTGCAAATGGCAATATTTCTCCCATTGTCATGCTTTGCAGAGCAAATTCAGGGGTTTGGGGCTTCTATGTAGATGTGTCAGACTTAGGGCCATCACTAAAAGGGGCCATGGGATGGGCTTCTTTGAGAAAACAGACAGACAATGTAAGTTTATTGTACAGGAAACTTGAGAGTCAGATTCAGGAAACAGCCGAGGGTAGAAGTTGTGCCCACTTTAGGGATAGGACCTGGATTGTCTACTTCAAGGACCAAAGACTGGAGTGCCCATTTTGAGAGCTGAGGACTGGAGTGCACACTTTGAGGTCCGAGGACTGGATTGCCCACTTTTTAGTTACAAAAATTCCAAATTGTTTGTTATATAGACACTCTAAAACCCAGCTGCATTCATTAGTCCCTTTCACAGTGTAAAAATGATCATCCATAGGCCTCTAGTTATCAAGCCGTCAACCTCAAATACGCTGGAATTCTGCAGCGTATTTGTGGTGTGGCTCATTCGCCTAAGTTATCAAGCCCTACTTCCCAGCAAAAGTAGAATCTAGTGACGTAAGCTTCGATCCGCCAGACTCAGTCCGACACAGATCGATTCTTACGTCACTCCAGCTGTTCAGAACGCAAGTTCAGCACAATCTGACTACTTTTGGAAGTTATCAAATGACTACCAGTTACGCTCAACACTTTTCCAGCCCAGCATACCTGGTATTCAATCCGGAAGGCAGCGGATCCCATAGGAATCAATGGGAGTCTGACCATAGCGAAAGCTCATGTTCGCTGCTGCCCGACATCCCATTGATTCCTATGGGAGCTGTCTACACCTAACACCCTAACATGTACCCCGAGTCTAAGCACCCCTAATCTGCCCCCCTACACCGCCACCACCTATATTAAACACGGTAACCCCTAAACCGCTGCGCCCAGAGCCCACCGCCACTCTAATAACATTATTAACCCCTAATCCGCCACTCCTGGACCCCGCTGCAACTATAATAATTATATTAACCCCTAAACCGCTGCTCCTGGACCCCGCCTCCACCTACATAATATCTATTTACCCCTATCCTGCCCCCCTACACCGCCGCCACTATAATACATTTATTAACCCCTATGCTGCCCCCCCTACACCGCCGCCACCTATAATAAATTTATTAACCCCTATCCTGCCCCCCCTACACTGCCGCAACTTATAATAAAATTATTAACCCCTAAACCTAAGTCTAACACTAACCCTAACACACCCCTAACTTAAATATTAATTAAATAAATCTAAATAAATATTACTCTTATTAAATTAGTTATTCCTATTTAAAACTAAATACTTACCTTTAAAATAAACCCTAATATAGCTATAATATTACTAATAATTATATTGTAGCTATTTTAGGATTTATTTTTATCTTACAGGCAAATTTAAATTTATTTTAACTAGGTACAATAGCTATTAAATAGTTATTAACTATTTAATAGCTACCTAGATAAAATAAAGAGAAATTTACCTGTAAAATAAAAACTAACCTAAGTTACAATTGCATCTAGCACTACACTATCATTAAATAAATGATTCCTATTTAAAACTAAATACTTACCTGTAAAATAAACCCTAAGATAGCTTTAATGTAATTAATAATTACATTGTAGCTATTTTAGGATTTATATTTATTTTACAGGCAACTTTGTATTTATTTTAACTAGGTACAATAGTTATTAAATAGTTATTAATTATTTATTAGCTACCTAGTTAAAAGAAATACGAAATTACCTGTAAAATTAATCCTAACCTAAGTTACAATTAAATCTAACACTACACTATCATTAAATAAATTAAATTAATTAACTACAAGTAGCTACAATTAAATACAATTAAATAAACTAACTAAAGTACAAAAAAAAAACACACTAAATTACAGAAAAAAAGATCACAAGAATTTTAAACTAATTACACCTAATCTAAGCCCCCTAATAAAATAATAATAAAAAAAAATAATAAAAGTCCCTACCTTATACTACATTACAAAGTAACCAGCTCTTTTACCAGCCCTTAAAAGGGCTTTTTGCAGGGGTAGTATAGGGTAGGGACTTTTATTATTTTTTATTTTTTTTATTTTATTAGGGGGCTTAGATTAGGTGTAATTAGTTTAAAATTCTTGTAATCTTTTTTATTTTCTGTAATTTAGTGTTTGTTTTTTTTTGTACTTCAGTTAGTTTATTTAATTGTATTTAATTGTAGCTACTTGTAGTTAATTAATTTAATGTATTTAATGATAGTGTAGTGTTAGGTTTAATTGTAACTTAGGTTAGTATTTATTTTACAGGTAATTTTGTATTTATTTTAGCTAGGTAGTAATTAAATAGTTTAATAAATATTTAATAACTATTGTACCTAGTTAAAATAAATACAAAGTTGCCTGTAAAATAAATATAAATCCTAAAATAGCTACAATATAATTATTAGTAATATTGTAGCTATCTTAGGGTTTATTTTATAGGTAAGTATTAAGTTTTAAATAGGAATAACTAATTTAATAAGAGTAATATTTATTTAATTAATATTTAAGTTAGGGGGGTGTTAGGGTTACTGTTAGACTTAGGTTTAGGGGTTAATAATTTTATTATAGGTTGCGGCGGTGTAGGGGGGGCAGGATAGGGGTTAATAAATTTATTATAGGTGGCGACGGTGTAGGGGGGGCAGATTAGGGGTTAATACATTTAATATAGGTGGCGGCGGGTCCGGGATCTGCAGGATAGGGGTTAATAACTTTATTATAGGTGGCGGCAGTATAGGGGGGGCAGGATAGGGTAATAGGTATTATGTAGGTGGCGGCGGGATCCGGGAGCGGCGTTTTAGGGGTTAATACATTTATTATAGTTGCAGCGGGATCTAGGAGCGGCGGTTAGGGGTTAATAACTTTATTTAGTTGCAGGGGGCTCTGGGGGCGGCGGTATAGGGGGTAGAACAGTATAGTTAGTGTGTGTGCTTAGTGACAGCTTATCAATAAAGCTGTAAAAAAGCCAAAGAGCAGTGAGATCGGATGAGTGATAACTATCACAGTCCGCTGCTCATCGCCCCGTACTTGGTGCGCGGCTTTTTGACAGCTTTTTTGATAACTTTGGCAAACGTATTCAGGTCCGAGGTGGCAATATGAGGCGAGCTTAGGTGAGTGTATTGGGGCCGGCGAAGGCAGGTACGTCCGGAGCTTGATAACTAGAGTCCATAGTGTGATCTGGAGAAGACACACAAAGCAGTGTTTCACACTGTAACTTGACTAGAGGCTACTAAAATGGTATATGGTATATGAAATAAAACTTTAAAGAAAACACTTTGTGATCTTAATATGTATAGCTCAGAGGAGAAAATTGATGTGATACAGCCTCATCACCTCACCTGCAGCACCACCCCCTTAAATTGCAGCTGGCCATCCACAGCTACTGCAGCCCACCCGGAAATCTCCTGGTGTCCTGGTAGGCCAATCTGGCCTTGAAGAGAAGTCAAGAGACAAGCTGGTTTACAGGAGCCAGGAGAACCACCAAATAATAGAGATATGGACCCAGGTCAGAGGCACAAACAGGGTGAATTAACCACAATATTAGGGCAGGGAGTGGCCTTTGAGGCAGCATTTTATAGCAGTGCTTATTGAGTAACTACCTGCAGCTGGCAAGCAGGTGGAGCAAGAGAGCTAGCCAGTGCAGGCAGCAGATCTCCAGGAACAACACAATAATACAGAGCTCTCTAGTGCACAGGGTTAGAGCACAAAGCTGCAAACCTAGAGTCCCAGGTTCAATCCTGGGTATGGCTGTGACAGTACCCCTCCTCAAAGACACCTTCTGGCTGGCCTAAGCTTCTCAATAAGTCTGTAGATTCACTTTCTGCCCCTGTATTTAGTCTTGGGGAATAGGCTCAGAAACAGACATATCTTGGACAGATTTCTTTACTTAAAGCTGCACTAGTGCAATCTTGTGATTTTGCCTTAGACCTAGGCTTAAAGGGTCTAAAGATTTAGGATAGATATTTCGAAACGGAAGGACCCCTCTTCCAGACACCAGTCTAAGGGCCTCACTCATCTGAGTATTCAAAAATAGTGGATAACCCATCTGTAGCCTCTTCCTCAGTGCAAGAGGATTCTGTAGGAAGTAAAGATTTTGATGGAACTGGTAGGTTAGCTTTGACCGGTTCCTTAGCAGACTCAATATTAGCAACATGATCTGGTAAGAAAGTCACAGTCATAGATTTACTGGAAACCTGCTGGAGACTAGGTTAATTGTTTTCTGGAATGGAAGCTGAGTCTGAGGGCTTAGAGGGCACAGTTCCAGTTATCCTGAGGACATTGCAAAAAGACAGTATTCACACAGACCTCAGCCTTTTGGTGACTTTGAAGCATTGTTCAAACAGATGAACAAGGGTCACAAACAAAAGCTGTGGACTAATGGATGGAATTTAAAGCAGAACTCTATAGAGATCTCACATAACAGAAGAAGATGACATGACCAGAATATCAGTGCGGGACAGGCACCCTCTGCAGATCTATGTATTAAAGTAGGATACTGGAGTGACTGGTTGTTGGTTACATTGAATATACCAGAAGCTATGACAGGCTGGAAACAAGAGAATATTCTAAAAACATGCCAAAAGTCAGATACCTAAAAGCAGTTTGACCAGTCAGCAAACAGAGGGAGAAACTGGGAGAGAAACCAGAAAACATGCCAATTTCAGTATTCCAGAGAATTAGTATGATCATTCATCCCACACAGGGGAGATCCAAAAGAGATGTCAGGAGACAAGCCAGTTTACAAGAGCCAGCAAAATAACCAAATGCAGAGATACAGGCACAGGTCAGATGCACAATCAGACTAAATAAACCACGTCAGGGCAGGGATTAGCCAGTGAGACAGCCTTTTATAGCAGTGCTAATTGTGTAACTACCTGCAGATGGCAAGCAGGTGGAGCCAGAGAGCAAGCCAGTGCAGGCACCAGATCTCCAGGAAATCAGCAGAAGACAGAGCACTCTGGTGTCATAGGGATAGAGCAAAAGGCTGGAACCTGGAGTCCCAGGTTCAATACTGAGCAAGACTTTGACACCTTTACAAATAATCACCAACATTACAAGTTGTGCGCTAAACCCGGTGTGTAAATAACGCTAGAAATTTAGCGGTACTGCACTTTCCATAGCGCTGTCATTACGATTTACACAAAAACCTTCTTGTGTTGTGCAGTATGTTGTGTTAAGCTCCATACTGCACAAAAAACTAACACCTGTGATCGCGAAATGGCGATCGCTATAACGCAATCCCCATTGATGTCTATAGGGAAAAGAAGGTTATGTAAAAACCTAACACCCTAACATAAACTCCTAGTCTAAAGATCCTTAATCTACCACCCCCATATAGCTGACACTAAATAAAGTGATTAAGCCCAAACCACCGCCCGCATGGCTAACACCTAAATAAAGCTATTAACCCCTAAACCCCCGGCCTCCCACATGGCAACTACTATAATAAAGCTATTAACCACCGGCCCCCTACATGGCAACAACTATCAGAAAATTATTAACCCCTAAACCGCTGGCCCACCACATCGCAACTACTAAACTAAACCTATTAACCCCTAAACTGAATAAAATTATGAAAAATAAAAAAAATCTAAGATTACCAAAAATTATAAACAAAAATGATTCAACGTAATAAAAATTAAACCTAATCTAATACCCCTATAAAAACAAAAAAGCCACCCCAAAATAAAAACACACCCTAATCTAACAATAAACTTAAAAGGGGATTTTGTAGGGCATTGCCCTGAAGCAATCAGCTCTTTAACCTAAAAATTTACAAAGTACACCCTAACAGTAAAACCCCCACACAACCAATCCCCCAAAATAAAAAAAAACCTAAGCTATCCATTGCCCCTAAATGGGAATTTGTATAGGAATCAGCTCTTTTGCTGCACATTAAAATAAAAAATCCCTATTCTAAAAAAAAACCTACCCAAAAAAATTCTAAGTCTAACCCCGAAATAGGTGCTAATAGTTCCTAAAGTCCAGTGGTGAAGGTCTTCTTCCAGGCGGCTCCATATTCATCCAACGTGGGCCCATATTCTATCTTCTTCCCGGATGTGTGGAGCGGTCTTCCCCGATGCGCGGATCCGGAGCGGCGGTCTTCAGCGGCGGCAGTCCTCAGCGGAGTGGAGGCTGTTCTTCATGTGATCTCTGCCACACACTGAAGATTGAATTGTCAGTATATTATGAAAATCTTAGTAGTGCTATCCAAATAATATATCAGCTTATGGCAGGGTTATAACCAATACAAATAATAATTTCCCTTAAAAATAGAAACCCTTAATCAACATGCACCTACTAGACCATACAATTAATATAAATATCTGAATTCTTTTATTTAGTTAATATCCATAAACATATTGAAATATATTTGCAATAAAAGGAAATGAAATAATATTATGTGCACTTGAAAACGATTTAAATATGTTATGCAAAGTTCATACACGCTTATCTTTAAAACCAACCTTATTTACAAATCTTTTAACATCCAAGCAATACAGGGAGTGCAGAATTATTAGGCAAATGAGTATTTTGACCACATCATCCTCTTTATGCATGATGTCTTACTCCAAGCTGTATAGGCCCGAAAGCCTACTACCAATTAAGCATATTAGGTGATGTGCATCTCTGTAATGAGAAGGGGTGTGGTCTAATGACATCAACACCCTATATCAGGTGTGCATAATTATTAGGCAACTCCCTTTCCTTTGGCAAAATGGGTCAAAAGAAGGACTTGACAGGCTCAGAAAAGTAAAAAATAGTGAGATATCTTGCAGAGGGATGCAGCACTCTTAAAATTGCAAAGCTTCTGAAGCGTGATCATCGAACAATCAAGCGTTTCATTCAAAATAGTCAACAGGGTCGCAAGAAGCGGGTGGAAAAACCAAGGCGCAAAATAACTGCCCATGAACTGAGAAAAGTCAAGCGTGCAGCTGCCAAGATGCCACTTGCCACCAGTTTAGCCATATTTCAGAGCTGCAACATCACTGGAGTGCCCAAAAGCACAAGGTGTGCAATACTCAGAGACATGGCCAAGGTAAGAAAGGCTGAAAGACGACCACCACTGAACAAGACACACAAGCTGAAACGTCAAGACTGGGCCAAGAAATATCTCAAGACTGATTTTTCTAAGGTTTTATGGACTGATGAAATGAGAGTGAGTCTTGATGGGCCAGATGGATGGGCCCGTGGCTGGATTGGTAAAGGGCAGAGAGCTCCAGTCCGACTCAGACGCCAGCAAGGTGGAGGTGGAGTACTGGTTTGGGCTGGTATCATCAAAGATGAGCTTGTGGGGCCTTTTTGGGTTGAGGATGGAGTCAAGCTCAACTCCCAGTCCTACTGCCAGTTTCTGGAAGACACCTTCTTCAAGCAGTGGTACAGGAAGAAGTCTGCATCCTTCAAGAAAAACATGATTTTCATGCAGGACAATGCTCCATCACACGCGTCCAAGTACTCCACAGCGTGGCTGGCAAGAAAGGGTATAAAAGAAGAAAATCTAATGACATGGCCTCCTTGTTCACCTGATCTGAACCCCATTGAGAACCTGTGGTCCATCATCAAATGTGAGATTTACAAGGAGGGAAAACAGTACACCTCTCTGAACAGTGTCTGGGAGGCTGTGGTTGCTGCTGCACGCAATGTTGATGGTGAACAGATCAAAACACTGACAGAATCCATGGATGGCAGGCTTTTGAGTGTCCTTGCAAAGAAAGGTGGCTATATTGGTCACTGATTTGTTTTTGTTTTGTTTTTGAATGTCAGAAATGTATATTTGTGAATGTTGAGATGTTATATTGGTTTCACTGGTAAAAATAAATAATTGAAATGGGTATATATTTGTTTTTTGTTAAGTTGCCTAATAATTATGCACAGTAATAGTCACCTGCACACACAGATATCCCCCTAAAATAGCTAAAACTAAAAACAAACTAAAAACTACTTCCAAAAATATTCAGCTTTGATATTAATGAGTTTTTTGGGTTCATTGAGAACATGGTTGTTGTCCAATAATAAAATTAATCCTCAAAAATACAACTTGCCTAATAATTCTGCACTCCCTGTACAATTCTAAACTGTGCTCTTAAACAATAGGATAATATATATTCTGCTATTTAACTGCAATTTATCCTAATACATAATTAACTTACAATATCAGAACTTGCACAGATGAGTTACTTAACAAATCAGATACAGATTTAAACAATATATAGGCTGTGAAATGCTAACTTGAAAAACACACTGCTTCTTTAAATCTTTTAACTGTACTTTAAACTGTAGTGACTTAGAATTTAACCCCTTAATGACCACAATGTACCCTGTATGTCACTGGTCGTTAAGTGTTTTTTCAGGACATAATAGCACAAGTCTAGCAAGAACACGCTATTAATGCCCTCCCTCCAGAAGCCTTTGAGGAATAGAGCAGTCTCAATGCTGGTGGCAAGACCGCGCTATAAAACAATCAAGTCCCAAAAAAAGGCCAGCAACATACAGGGTATGTCGCTGGTCCTTAAGGGGTTAACTAATAGTCTTGCCAATAACCTTGAATACGTTAACAGGGTAAAGAGCAGTTGATATCCAATATTCCTTAATAGGAATTGTTTCACCTCAGAAATTTCAAAATTGGGGATAATGCATATGGAGTCCAATAGTAGGTGTGTGCTTTAATAATAACTGCAGCAGTTATTCCTTCTGGACAGCCAACACAACAACCTCCTCTTAGTCTCTATGCTGGAGTTTAAATAATCTGATCTCACCCCTCCCCGTTTTTTATTTTTATCAGTCATTGGTGAATATTGGAAATGCCCACGGCCTTGTCTTGAATTGGTTCTTTGCAACTGAAAATGGATTGGTTTATTTGGTAAATGTGTTGTCAAGGAAATGCATTCTTTGCAACAACCAATCATCTCATGGTTGCAATTCCGCATCATAACACTAGGTGGCAGCAGACGTACAAACAAACAAATTTACCTTTACATTTCTAAAACATTTTTAAGCAAGTTCATTATTTTCATAAAATGGTTATTTAATCAGATTACACTCTCTGCATTAATCATATATAACCCCAATTACAGATGGTTAATATTAGGTTATTTTTTCTGATTATTCTGATACCAAATACGTTATATTATTAACATTTTATTATGTTAAGGCAATTTAATACTGCTAATTATTAACTTAAAATGCATTATAATTTTATCAGTATTCTGGCATTTCTATACAAATAACAGCTTATTTTTATATTTCCAATATTGTATTGTATTCCAACAAGAATATGCCATATTTTATGTTTAAATAAACCCATGATGTATGAACCTTCTTCATGCAGATCTGAGATTATATGCCTGAAAAATATAAACAATACAGAGGTTATTAAACATTCTTGACTGACTAAAACAGTTACCTCCCAAGCTTAGCAAATACCCATGTAATAATAGAGAATTAGACAATTTCCCAATTTCTATATTTAACACATTCTGGGGCATGCATTCAAATATAGCATGTTACATTTCTGTGTATTTCTTTCTGAATACATGAATCCTGTCTATGTAGATCTGAAATAAAAATAAATGTTAATAATCACTTCTCTTCAGGACCATAAACATCTATTCATGTTCTTAAACACACAGAGGCTAAGATATTCATGCTTTCAAAATATGCATGTCTTGTATTTATATTCCTAGTATATTTTATTTGAAATCTAACTACAGTTGTTGGAAGCATGTAAGTCATGTGTTTTCTCTGTGTTATCTTAACCCAGACGCAATGTCTGTGTCACGTGTATTCTGGTGTTATCAGCCACACAGCCTGAGTCATTTAACAGGCAGCTGTCAATTAAAAGAATAATCAAAGAGCAAGGCAAGTGTTCAGTATGAGGATTCCCAAAGGGGGTTATGGATAGTTTAAATATAACACCCTCATATTTCCAGGGAATCAGTCCCAGTGAAATCCGTATTTATCAGGGACAACAGTCAATGTGCAGTACATATAGAAAACCCAGCGTTGGTTCCTGGTGTTAAGTTCCGTGCTTATCGGGTGATAGTATAGATGCCACTCCAACCTAGTCATTTTATCAGTCATTGGTGAATATTGGAAATGCCCACGGCCTTGTCTTGAATTGGTTCTTTGCAACTGAAAATGGATTGGTTTATTTGGTAAATGTGTTGTCAAGGAAATGCATTCTTTGCAACAACCAATCATCTCATGGTTGCAATTCCGCATCATAACACTAGGTGGCAGCAGACGTACAAACAAACAAATTTACCTTTACATTTCTAAAACATTTTTAAGCAAGTTCATTATTTTCATAAAATGGTTATTTAATCAGATTACACTCTCTGCATTAATCATATATAACCCCAATTACAGATGGTTAATATTAGGTTATTTTTTCTGATTATTCTGATACCAAATACGTTATATTATTAACATTTTATTATGTTAAGGCAATTTAATACTGCTAATTATTAACTTAAAATGCATTATAATTTTATCAGTATTCTGGCATTTCTATACAAATAACAGCTTATTTTTATATTTCCAATATTGTATTGTATTCCAACAAGAATATGCCATATTTTATGTTTCTAATAAACCCATGATGTATGAACCTTCTTCATGCAGATCTGAGATTATATGCCTGAAAAATATAAACAATACAGAGGTTATTAAACATTCTTGACTGACTAAAACAGTTACCTCCCAAGCTTAGCAAATACCCATGTAATAATAGAGAATTAGACAATTTCCCAATTTCTATATTTAACACATTCTGGGGCATGCATTCAAATATAGCATGTTACATTTCTGTGTATTTCTTTCTGAATACATGAATCCTGTCTATGTAGATCTGAAATAAAAATAAATGTTAATAATCACTTCTCTTCAGGACCATAAACATCTATTCATGTTCTTAAACACACAGAGGCTAAGATATTCATGCTTTCAAAATATGCATGTCTTGTATTTATATTCCTAGTATATTTTATTTGAAATCTAACTACAGTTGTTGGAAGCATGTAAGTCATGTGTTTTCTCTGTGTTATCTTAACCCAGACGCAATGTCTGTGTCACGTGTATTCTGGTGTTATCAGCCACACAGCCTGAGTCATTTAACAGGCAGCTGTCAATTAACATTGGTTCCCAGGCAATCATACAGATAGTTCCTGAAACTGTGTTAGTTTTCAGTTCCTTGCTAAATTATACAATTGCATAATTTAGCATATTGAGTGTGTGAGATCTCCCAGAAACAATCCTTTGTTCTCATTTTAGCCAGGAATGTCTCCTGTGCAATTGAAGAAGTGGGGGAGAACTAAACCTGTCTGACGTTAGTTCTTCTGAATGCAATGAGTTATTTTCTACTGATCAGTGAAAATATCTGATCAAAGATACAGATTTATTAATCTTGAAATATATGATTAAAATATATATTTATTAACCTCACATATACCTTGACAGAATGCAAGTTACCCCTTTTATATTTGGGGTACCTTGCATTCCTATTGGCTGAAATTTTCAAATCCGCCAATAGGATGAGAGCTGCTTAAATGCTATTGGTTGATTTGAACAGCCATTACAAGTTGCTGGTTATTGCTACTGCAAGTTTGCGGTAGCAATTAGCACTCAAAAAATTAGCAAGAGGGCAGATGCGTGTAGTGGCTTTACTAAAATAAAAAATATTGATATTTTTTTATTTTTTTTTTAAATTGCACTAAGCAGTTTTTTTGGGGCTAAAGTTGGCAGGTGGGGGGTGTAAGAAAAAAATAGCACTGAAAAATGCCTTTACATTGAGGTCTATGGGGACTGTGCGTTCACAGTAAATATATATGTATATGCTTAAATACATATACTGTATATTTGTGTGTTAATATTTACATACAGTATAAACACATAAATATATATGTATATATTCATATACATATATATTTCAATTTGCTGCCCATTGACTTACCCCCTTCGCTGCACTAGTTCTCATGCTGTGTCTAACAACATGAGAACCAGGCTCCCATTGGAGCCTATGGAAACGCGCTTTCGCATTGCAACTCACTTGTAATACCAGCACACATTTTATATTTATATAGATATATATATATATATATATATATATAAATATATATTTATATATATATATATATATATATATATATATATATCCTTTTGCAGTCCAATGCATGACTATATACCATACAGTGTCTTGCAAAAGTATTCACCCCCTTGGCATTTTCCCTCTTTTGTTGCATTACAACCCGGAATTAGAATGGATTTTTTGGGGGTTTGTATCATTCGATTTACACAAAATGCCTTCACCTTTGAAGATGCAAAATATTTTTTATTGTGAAAAAAATAAGAAATAAGACAAAAAATGAGAAAACTTGAACATGCATAACTATTCTGCCCCCCCCCAAGTCAATACTTTGTAGAGCCACCTTTTACAGCAATTACAGTTACAAGTCTTTTGGGGTACGTCTCTATAAGCTTGCCACATCTAGCCACGGGATATTTTTGCCCATTCTTCAAGACAAAACTGCTCCAGTTCCTTCAAGTTCCGCTGGTGTAAAGCAATCTTTAAGTCATACCACAGATTCTCAATTGGATTAAGGTCTGGACTTTGACTAGGCCGTTCCAAGACATTTAAATGTTTACCCTTAAACCACTCAAGTGTTGCTTTTGCAGTATGCTTAGGGTCATTGTCCTGCTGGAAGGTGAACCTCTGTCCCAGTCTCAAATCTCTGGAAGACTGAAACAGGTTTCCTTCAAGAATTTCCCTTTATGTAGCGCCATCCATCATTCTTTCAATTCTGACCAGTTTCCCAACCCCCACAGCATGATGCTGCCACAACCATGCTTCACTGTGGGGATGGTGTTTTTTGGGGTTATGAGAAGTGTTCTGTTTGTGCAGACATAGCGTTTTCCTTGATGAACAAAAAGCTAAATTTTATTCTCATCTGACTAAAGTACCTTCTTCCATATGTTTAGGGACTCTCCTACATGCCTTTTGGTGAACAGTAAACATGTTTGTTTCTTTTTTTCTTTAAGAAATGTTGTTGTTTTTCTGGTCACTCTTCAATAAAGCCCACCTCTGTGAAGTGTTGTGCTTAAAGTGGTCCTATGGACAGATACTCCAATCTCCACTGTGGAGATTTGCAGCTCCTTCAGGGTTCTCTTTGGTTTCTTTGTTGCCTCTCTGATTAATCCCTTTCTTGCCTGGTCCATACATTTTGGTGGGCGGCCCTCTCTTGGCAGGTTTGTTGTGGTGCCATCTTCCTTCCATTTTTTAATAATGGATTTAATGGTGCTCCGTGGGATGTTCAAAGTTTCAGATATTTTTTTATAACCCAACCCTGATCTGTACTTCTCCACAACTTTGTCCACTACCTGTTTCGAGAGCTCCTTGGTCTTCATGTTGCCTCTTGCTTGGTGGTGCCCCTTGCTCAGTGGTGTTGCAGGCTCTGGGAACTTTCAGAACAGGTGTATATATACTGAGATCATGTGATGGCTCATGTGACACTTAGATTGTACACAGGTGGACTTTATTTAACTAATTATGTGACTTCTGAAGGTAATTGGTGGCACCAGATCTTATTTAGGGGCTTCATAGGGAGTAATACATAGTCAAGTTATTTTGCTTAGTGGTGTTGCAGACTCTGGGACATTTCAGAACAGGTGTATATAAACTGAGATCAAGTAATAGATCATGTGACACTTAGATTTACACAGGTGGACTTTATTTAACTAATTATCACCTAGATTACGAGTTTTGCTCTATAGAGGGTGTGAAACGAACGCACAAAAAGTTGCATTATTTCACCCTCCATATCGCTGCCATTGCGAGTTTCTGAAAAGCCTCCTTGTGTGTGCGATATAGTGGTGTTAAGCTCCATACTGCACAAAAGCCAAGGGCACCTGAAGCATGGAATGAAAAGCCCTGTAACGCAACCCAATTGATGTCTATGGGGAAAAAAAGTTACATTTAAACCAAACACCCTAACATAAACCCCAAGTCTAAACACCCCTAATCCGCCGCCCCGACACCAAAATAAAGTTATTAACCCCTACTCTGCTGCCCCCGACATCACCTACATGAAATAAAGTTATTAACCCTTATTCCGCCACTCCCTGACATCACCACCACTAATAAAAGTTATTAACCGCTAAACCTCTGGCCTCCCACATCAACACCTACACCACTAAATAAACCTATTAATAAAAGCTTTTAAACCCTATTCCACCACTCCCCAACAACGCTGCCACTATAATAAATGTATTAACCCCTAAACCTCTGGCCTCCCACATCACCGCCAAACTAAATGACCCTATTAACCCCTAAAATGCCGGCCCCCCACATGGCAAAAAACTACATTTAACTATTAACCCCTAAACCTATCAACCCCCTAACTTTATATTAAAATTGCAATATCCCAATCTTAAAATAAATAAAAACTTACCTGTGAAATTAAAAAAAAACAAGTTTAAACTAACAATTAACATAACATAACTATTATACTAAACTATTATACTTAAATTAAAATAACTACCAATTAAAAAACTAAATTACACATTAAAAATCCTAACACTACTAAAAAAATGTGTCTAAAATGATAAAAAAAAATATACTAAATTACGAAAAATAACAAATGACATTATCAGACATAAAAACAATTACACCTAATCTAATAGCCCTATAAAAATAAAAAGCCCCCCAAAATAGCCTACAATAAACTACCAATAGCCCTTAAAAGGGCCTTTTGTAGGGCATTGCCCTAAAGAAATCAGCTCTTTAACCTGGATGAAGACTTCTCACTGCCTGGATGAAGACTTCTCGCCACCTGGATGAAGACTTCTCGCCGCCTGGATGAGGATGGATGTCCGGACTTCAGAAACTGAGTGGATCTTCAGGGGTTAGTGTTAGGTTTTTTTTTTTTTTTTTAAATCTTTATTGATAATCAAATAATTACAAAACATAAAGAGAAGAAAAAATAGTGATCAGTATCACATATATCATAGATCTTACAATATGAATATTTGGTATTATGCCATAACTGTCCATTGGTGGTTCAACTGAGAGCTCAAAGATAAAGTCTGATACATTAATACACATCACTATATCTGAACCATCTTTTGAAATTTTTACAATAAATGTCATCAACAAAAAGAACTATTAAACATGAATATTTATGAAGTTTAAAACAAAAATTGGTGAGTGTCCTATATCCACAATACCCAATGTCGTTTAGTGTAAAAGAAAAACAGGTATATGGTGCAGAGTGTAAGCTCCTCTTACCAGTATAGGGCCCTAATTCCCCTAGTAATCACATTTATTATGTAATCAACCTATATTGAAATGCCTATCATTTCTGTCATATTGAAGTAGAGATCTAGTTGATCTGTCATTTGGTAGTGAAGTTTTTTTTTTTGGTAGGTAAGTTTGGGAACGGGTTTATGAAGCAAGACTATGCTAAGATCAAGTTTGATATTTACTGATACTATCCTGTTAATTTGTATTATTACCTGTGACCAAAATGGGACCAGTAGGGGGCATGACCACCATATATGGATCAAACTTCCTTTTTCGACAACACCCCATGCAACATCTGTCCGAGGTAGTAGGGTATATCAGTTTCAACCTGTGGGGGATCAAATACCATCTCATAAGTAGCTTATAGTTTGTTTCCAATATATTTGCTGAAATAGAGGCTTTAGCAGTCCTCTGAAATATCAAATTCCAGTCTTTAGCCGAGGGGGGGGACAGTAGATATTTCTCCCAGTTCTTAGTATATTAAGGCAGCTGACTAGGTGGGGATGCGATTAGAATTTTCTAGATTAAGGATAGTGATCCTTTGATATGGGACACGCCTGTGCATAGCGACTCAAAGGCTGTGCATTGTCGAGTTAAATTCTTTTCTTCTGTAAAGGTAAGACGAGTCCACAGATTCATCCTTTACTTGTGGGATATTATCCTCCTGCTAACAGGAAGTGGCAAAGAGCACCACAGCAGAGCTGTCTATATAGCTCCTCCCTTAGCTCCACCCCTCAGTCATTCTCTTTGCCTTCTCTAAGTACTAGGAAGGGTAAAGTGAAAGAGGTGATAAAATATTAGTTTTTAATTTCTGCAAGCAAGAGTTTGTTATTTTAAATGGTACCGGTGTGTACCGGTGTGAATTACTCTCAGGCAGCAGATGGATGAAGACTGCTGCCTGGAGGATAAGAATCTTAGCATTTGTAACTAAGATCCAGTGCTGTTACCACAGAGGCTGAGGAGTTCAGGAAACTTCAGTGTGAGGAACGTTTTCATGCTATGCAGCAGTGAGTTATGTTCAGTCATATTTTTCTGGAGAGACTGTGTATTTCAGAACAGCTGACATTATACCCAGGAGGGTAAGGGTAAGCAGTAATCCTAGAGCTAATAAGAAGGGCATTACTAAGCTTGCATAAGGGTCCAATTACAAAGATGGTTGACACTGAGTTGTAAATGTTTGTGGGCAAACGTTTTTATGATCTGGGAGTGCTGTTAATGTTTTGTGGGCAATAACTTTTTGGGCAACTTTATTGAGGGTACACTTGGCTTAATTTGTGGGTCTCAGAACCCACATGGCTAGTTAAAACTGCTCTGGTGTGGTTCTTTGAGGCTGTAGAGACATCGAGTGAGATGGACGGGGCCTATTTTCGTGCCTCAGATGCGCAGTTAGTTTCTCTCAGCAAGCAGCAAGCTCTAACTCCTGAGGGCCCTGGTGGATGTTTGGGCCAAATCAAAGCTTTAACCCCACATTTACAATCTCTGAGGGCAGGTAGGGCCACATCAGGGCTGTGGCAAGGTGCTGAGGGTGTTTTTTCCGGATTTAGGCCTAATTTCAATCCGGTTTACACATTAAGGGGTTAAATGTTATAATTCCTTGTGGGGAAATCTTAACTACATATATTGTGTCTGCTTACAAAAATGTGAAAAATTTGGCGCATTTTAAGGCTGTTTTGCAGAACGTGTATGCTTTTTTTCTCTTAAAGGCGCAGTACCGTTTTTTAAGATTGTTATTTTTTTCACTAAATAAATTGTTTTCATGCTTGTTTGTAGTCATTACTAACCTGTTCAACATGTCTGACATTGAGGAAAGTCAATGTTCAATATGTTTAGAAGTCATTGTGGAACCTCCACTTAGAATGTGTCCCTCATGCACTGAAAGTTCAATAAATTGCAAAGAACATATTTTAGCTACTAAAAGTATGTCGCAGGATGATTCTCAGTCAGAAGGGAATCAGGTTATGCCATCTAATTCTCCACAAGTGTCACAACCATTAACGCTCGCACAAGTGACACCAAGTACTTCTAGTGCGTCTAATTCTTTCACCCTGCAAGATATGGCCGCAGTTATGAATACTACCCTCACAGAGGTTTTATCTAAGTTGCCTGGGTTGCAGGGGAAGCGCAATAGGTCTGGTCTGAGAACAAACGCTGAGCCGTCTGACGCTTTATTAGCCATATCCGATGTACCCTAACAATGTTCTGAGTTGGGGGTGAGGGATTCGCTGGCTGAGGGAAAGTTTTCTGATTCAGGAAATATGTTCCCTCAGACAGACTCAGATATGACGGCTTTCAAATTTAAACTAGAACACCTCCGCTTATTGCTCAGGGAGGTTTTAGCGACTCTGGATGATTGTGACCCTATTGTAGTTCCAGAGAAATTGTGTAAAATGGACAGATTCCTAGAGGTTCCTGCCTACACTGATGTTTTCCGGTCCCTAAGAGGATTTTGGACATTGTTACTAAGGAGTGGGATAGATCAGGTATTCCGTTCGCTCCCCCTCCTACTTTTAAGAAAATGTTTCCCATATCAGACACCTTGCGGGACTCGTGGCAGATGGTCCCTAAGGTGGAGGGAGCTATTTCTACCCTGGCTAAGTGTACAACTATACCTATTGAGGACAGTTGTGCTTTCAAAGATCCTATGGATAAAAATTAGAGGGTCTCCTGAAGAAAATATTTGTTCATCAAGGTTTTCTTCTTCAACCTATAGCGTGCATTGTTTATGTAACTACTCCAGCGTCCTTTTGGTTCGAGACTCTGGAAGAGGCTCTTCAGGTTGAGACCCCATTAGATGATATTCTGGATAGAATTAGGGCTCTCAAGCTAGCTAATTCTTTTATTACAGATGCCGCTTTTCAATTGGCTAAATTAGTGGCAAAGAATTCAGGTTTTGCCATTTTAGCGTGTAGAGCGCTATGGCTTAAGTCTTGGTCTGCTGATGTGTCTTCAAAAGCTAAGCTTTTAGCCATCCCTTTCAAGAGTAAGACCCTATTCGGGCCTGAACTGAAAGAGATGATTTCAGACATCACTGGAGGGAAAGGCCATGCCCTTCCTCAGGATAAGACGAATAAGATGAGGACCAAACAAAATCATTTTCGTTACTTTCAAAACTTCAAAGGCGGTCCGTCTACCTCTTCCCCTGCCGCAAAGCAAGAGGGGAATTTTGCTCAATCCAAGTCAGTCTGGAGACCTAACCAGACTTGGAACAAGGGTAAACAGGCCAAGAAGCCTGCTGCTGCCACCAAGACAGCATGAAGGGGTAGCCCGCAATCCGGGACCCGATCTAGTAGTGGGCAGACTTTCTCTCTTCGCTCAGGCTTGGGCAAGAGACTTCAGGACTCCTGGGCTTTAGAAATAGTAACCCAGGGGTATCTTCTAGATTTCAAAGATTCTCTCCCAAGGGGGAGATTCCATCTTTCTCAATTGTCTGTAAGCCAGACAAAAAGAGAGGCGTTCTTATGCTGTGTAGAAGACCTATATACCATGGGAGTGATCTGCCCAGTTCTGAAAAAAGAACAGGGTCAAGGGTTCTACTCCAATCTGTTTGTGGATCCAAAAAACAGGGAACCTTCAGACCAATTTTGGATCTCAAGATCCTAAACAAATTCCTCAGAGTCCCATCCTTCAAGATGGAGACCATTCGGACTATTTTTCCAATGATCCAAGAGGGTCAATATATAACCACCGTGGACTTAAAGGATGCATATCTACACATTCCTATCCACAAAGATCATCACCAGTTCCTCAGGTTTGCCTTTCTGGACAAGCATTTCTAGTTTGTGGCTCTTCCCTTTGGGTTGGCCACGGCTCCCAGAATTTTCACAAAGGTGCGAGGGTCCCTTCTGGTGGTTCTAAGGCCAGTGGTGCCTTATCTGGACAATATCTTAATCCAGGCGTCGACTTACCAACTAGCCAAGTCTCACACGGACATCATGTTGGCTTTTCTAAGATCTCACGGGTGGAAGGTGAACATAAAAAAGAGTTCACTTTTCCCTCTCAGAAGAGTTCCATTCCTGGGAACTCTTATAGATTCGGTGGACATGAAAAATTTTCTGACGGAGGTCAGGAAATCAAAAATTTTATCCATCTGCCGAGCTCTTCATTCCATTCCTCGACCGTCTGTGGCTCAGTGTATGGAGGTAATCGGCTTAATGGTAGCGGCAATGGACATAGTTGCATCTCAGACCACTGCAACTTTGCATGCTTAAATAGTGGAATGGGGATTATGCAGATTTATCTCCTCAGATAAATCTGGACCAAGAGACCAGAAACTCTCTTCTTTGGTGGTTGTCACAGGATCACCTGTCCAAGGGAATGTGTTTCCGCAGGCCAGCGTGGGTCATAGTGACGACGGACGCCAGCCTATTGTACTGGGGTGCAGTCTGGAATTCCCTGAAAGCATAGGGTTTGTGGACTCAGGAGGAGGCTCTCCTCCCAATAAATATTCTAGAACTGAGATCGATATTCAACACGCTTCAGGCGTGGCCTCAGCTGGTGTCAGCCAGATTGATAAGATTCCAGTCGGACAATATCACGACTGTAGCATATATCAATCATCAGGGGGGGACAAAGAGTTCTCTAGCAATGATAGAGGTTACCAAAATAATTTGATGGGCAGAGACTCACTCTTGCCATCTATCAGCAATCTATATCCCAGGAGTGGAGAACTGGGAAGTGGATTTTCTATGTCATCAGACTTTTCATCCGGGGAGTGGGAACTCCATCCGGAGGTGTTTGCACAATTTATTCGGCAGTGGGGCACACCAGAATTGGATCTGATGGCATCTCGTCAGAACGCCAAACTTCCTCGTTATGGGTCCAGGTCAACGGATAATCAGGCAGTACTGATAGATGCTCTAGCAGTACCCTGGTCGTTCAACCTGGCTTATGTGTTTCCACCATTTCCTCTTCTCCCTCGTTTGATTGCCAGAATCAAACAGGAGAGAGCTTTGGTGATTTTGATAGCACCTGCGTGGCCACGCAGGACTTGGTATGCAGACCTGGTGGACATGTCATCTCTTCCACCATGGACTCTGCCACTGAGACAGGACCTTCTGATTCAAGGTCCGTTCCAGCATCCAAATCTAGTTTCTCTGCGAATGACTGCTTGGAGATTGAACTCTTGATCTTATCCAAGCCGGGTTTCTCGGAGTCGGTCATAGATACCTTGATTCAGGCTCGAAAGCCTGTCACCAGGAAAATTTATCATAAGATATGGCGTAAATATTTTTATTGGTGCGAATCTAAAGGCTACTCATGGAGTAAGATCAGGATTCCTAGGATTTTGTCCTTTCTCCAAGAAGGATTGGAGAAGGGGCTATCAGCTAGTTCCTTAAAGGGACAGATATCTGTTTATCAATTCTACTGCACAAATGTCTGGCAGATGTTCCAGATGTTCAGTCGTTCTGTCAGGCTTTAGTTAGAATCAAGCCTGTGTTTAAACCTGTTGATCTGCCATGGAGTTTGAATTTAGTTCTTAAAGTTCTTCAAGGGGTTCCGTTTGAACCTATGCATTCCATAGATATTAAAGGACCAGTCAACACAGTAGATTTGCATAATCAACAAATGCAAGATAACGAGACAATGCAATAGCACTTAGTCTAAACTTCAAATGAGTAGTAGATTTTTTTTCTGACAATTTTAAAGTTATGTCTTTTTCCACTCCCCCCGTACCATGTGACAGCCATTAGGCAATAACAAATGCATACACGTACCATGTGACAGCCATCAGCCATTCACAAATGCATACACACTGGTGACTCAAAAAGTTTAAATATAAAAAAACTGTGCACATTTAGTGAATTGGAAAGTTGTTTAAAATGGCATGCTCTATCTGAGTAATGAAAGTTTTATTTTGATTGAGTGTCCCTTTAAGCTTCTATCTTGGAAAGTTCTGTTTTTAGTTGCTATCTCTTCAGCTCAAAGAGTTTCTGAACTATCTGCATTGCAATGCGACTCGCCTTATCTTGTTTTCCATGTTGATAAGGTGGTTTTGAGTACCAAACCTGGATTCCTTCCTAAGGTTGTTACTAATAAAAATATTAATCAGGAAATTGTTGTTCCATCTCTGTGTCCTAATCCTTCCTCTAAGAAGGAGCATCTATTGCACAACTTGGACGTGGTTCGTGCTTTGAAGTTTTACTTGCAAGCTAGCAAAGATTTCCGTCAAACATCTTCTTTGTTTGTTGTCTATTCTGGAAAACGTAGAGGTCAAAAAGCTACAGCTATCTCTCTTGCCTTTTGGCTGAAAAGCATAATCCGTTTGGCATATGAGACTGCTGGACAGCAGCCTCCTGAAAGAATTACAGCTCACTCTACTAGAGCGGTGGCTTCCACATGGGCTTTTAAAAATGATGCTTCTGTTGAACAGATTTGTAAGGCTGCGACTTGGTCTTCACTTCATTCCTTTTACAAATTTGATAACTTTGCTTCTTCTGAGACTATTTTTGGGAGAAAACTTCTTCAAGCAGTGGTGCCTTCTGTTTAACCATCTGTCTTATCCCTCCCGTTCATCCGTGTCCTGTAGCTTTGGTATTGTATCCAACAAGTAAAGGATGAATCCGTGGACTCGTCTTACCTTTATAGAAGAAAAGTAAATTTATGCTTACCTGATAAATTAATTTCTTCTATGGTAAGATGAGTCCATGGCCCGCCCTGTCATTTTAAGACAGATTATATTTTTTGATTTATCTTCAGTCACCTCTGCACCTTGTAGTTTCTCCTTTTTCTTCCTGTACCTTTGGTCGAATGACTGGGGGTGGAGCTAAGGGAGGAGCTATATAGACAGCTCTGCTGTGGTGCTCTTTGCCACTTCCTGTTAGCAGGAGGATAATATCCCACAAGTAATGGATGAATCCGTGGACTTGTCTTACCATAGAAGAAATTAATTTATCAGGTAAGCATAAATTTACTTTTTTGGGGGATGTAAGGAAAGGATGTGGTGTAGTTGAAAATAACTAAACCATTGTGAGAACATACCCTGCCCCTAATCGAGTAGGTCTTCTCTGTCTTTTAGGGAATTGTCATTAGTTATCAGAAAATAGGGTATAGCATCTCTAAGAGTTGGTATTACCAAGTGTTTTGTACTGTCACCGAAAGGTAGTGATTGGTCTAAGATGACTGAGGTGAGAGGGGAGAGTGATGTGGAAATATGTTCTTTAAGACTAAGGGTATTCTACCATGTCTGGAAAACTAGGTCTATCATAGGGTACAAGTTTTTAGTTCTAGGCCAACTATTTCTGGGCAACCAACACAATGCTCCTAATTGGGGTACTTGTAGGATCTCATGCTCCAATTGAACCCATTCTTTGATTTGGGCACTACAACTCCAGTCTTTTATTCTATGGAGAATCACTGCTGTTCTGTACTTAGCTATACAGGGTACTCCCAGACCCCCATTGCGTTTAGAGTGATATATAGTTGATCTTGCCACTCTCTGGTGTTTTCCAGCCCAAATTTAACTATTTAGTGCTGTTTTTTAGTTTATTGATATAAGTTTGGGGTAAAGGGATTGGAAGAGTGTTGAATATATGCAATATCCTAGGGAGAATGGTCATTTTTATTGCTAAAATCTTTCCTAGCCATGAGAGTTACTTGTGGTTCCATCTAGTCAATTCAATTTTAGTCTATCATAGTTATGTTTTTGAAGTGTAGTACGTCAGAAGAGAGATAAATACCCAGATATTTAATGGAGTCTTTTTGAATGGTTAGTGAGTATTTACTGTGCAAGTAGATGAGGATCTGATGGTCTATTCCTAGTCCTAAAATTTCTGATTTAGAGTGGTTAATAGTAAAATTGGAGAAGAGGCCATACCTGGTCAGGGCTTGCATGATTATGGGGACCGATTGTGATGGGGAGCCGATAGAAAACAAAACATTGTCAGCATATAGTGATATTTTATATTGTTCTTTATTTATAAGAAGACCTTTAATCAAGGGGTTTATCTGAATTTGAGCAGCTAATACTTCCATTGCTAAAGCAAATAGTAATGGTGAGAGGGGGCACCCCTGCCTCGTACTGTTATATATGAAGAAATTGAGTTGTTAAAATAAATAGTTGCTGAAGGGTTAGAGTACAGTGCAAAAACACATTGGCCCATATTTATCAAGGTCTGGCGGACCTCACTGAATATGGCGAGCAATACGCTCGCCGTATTCAGCATTGCACCAGCAGCTCACAAGAGCTGCTGGTGCAACGCTGCCCCCTGCAGACTCGCGGCCAATGGGCCGCCAGCAGGGGGTGTCAATCAACCCGATCATACTCGATCGGGTTGATTTCCGGCGATGTCTGTCCGCATGCTCAGAGTAAGCAGACAAGTTATGGAGCAGCAGTCTTTGTGACCGCTGCTTCATAACTGCTGTTTCTGGCTAGTATGAAGACTCGACAGAAACAAGGACCATCAAGCTCCATACGGAGCTTGTTAAATAGAGCCCATTGAATGTACAGTTGATTGAAGCCAAATGAGTGTAGTGTATCCCTTAGGAAATGCCAATCCAACCTATCAAAGGCCTTTTCAGCATCCATGGCCATGGTTATAGCCTGGGTATTTGTGTGTTTTGCAAACTCAATTAACTGTATAACTTTATTAGTATTATCACGTGCTTACCTCCCTGGAATGAAGCCTATTTGGTTTAAATGTATTAATTGTGGTAAATATTTATTAAGACTCGTAGCTAAAATCTTGGGGCGCGATCCGATATCGATCGCAGTTTGCGGCGCAAGCGAGGGAACCGGCGTCGCCCGCAGTTTCAGCTCGCAACTCGAGCTATCCCATATAGGTCGCCGTCAGATGCTAACGTGCCGTAAGTCTCACAAACCAGCGATGTCCAGAAATCTGCGTAAGTACAAATTTCTGGCGTCGCCAGTGACTTGCGCCACGTTAGAATCTGCCGGCGCCTATAAAACCTGACTAAAGTCTAAAACACCCGCACTGTCTAACACGCCTCCCTAACATAGCCCGCACTGTCTAACACGCCTCCCTAACATAGCCCGCACTGTCTAACACGCCTCCCTAACATAGCCCGCACTGTCTAACCCTCTATCCGCTATCCCCCCTCACTAGCCTAACAATAAAAATGCTATTAACCCCTAAACCGCCGCTCCTTTACCCCGCCGCAACCTAATAAAATTATTAACCCCTAAACCGCCGCTCCCGTACCCCGCCGCCAGCTATATTATATCTATAACCCCCTAAAGTGAGCCCCTAACACCGCCGCCATCTATATTAAAATTATTAACCCCTAATCTAAGCCCCTTACACTGCCGCCATCTCTATTAAAATGATTAACCCCTAATTTAATCTACCTACCCTGCCGCCAGCTATATTATCTATATTAACCCTAAGTATATTATAGTTAATATAGTTATTACATTATATATATTAACTATATTAACCCTAATTATATTAGGGTTAATATAGTTAATATAGTTACTATAGTATTTATATTAACTATATTAACTCTATCTAACCCTAACACCCCTAACTAAATTTATATTAAATTAATCTAATTTATTTATAAACTAAAATATTCCTATTTAAATCTAAATACTTACCTATAAAATAAACCCTAAGATAGCTACAATATAATTAATAATTACATTGTAGCTATGTTAGGGTTAATATTTATTTTACAGGTAAATAGTTAATTATTTTAACTAGGTATAATAGATATTAAATAGTTATTAACTATTTAATATCTACCTAGTTAAAATAATTACCCAATTACCTGTAAAATAAATACACCTACACTATCAATAAATGTAATAAACTACAAACATCTATCTAAAAATACAATTAAATTAACTAAACTAAATTAAAAAAAAAAAAAACACTAAATTACAAAAAATAAAAAAAAGATTACAAGATATTTAAGCTAATTACACCTATTCTAAGCCCCCTAATAAAATAATAAACCCCCAAAATAACAAAAATTCCCTGCCCTATTCTAAATTCAACAAATTTCAAAGCTCTTTACCTTACCAGCCCTTAAAAGGGCCTTTTGTGGGGCATGCCCCAAAGAATTCAGCTCTTTTGCATTCAATAAATACAATCCCCCCCCCCCATTACAACCCACCACCCACATACCCCTATTCTAAACCCACCCAAACCCCCCTTAATAAATCCTAACACTACCCCCCTGAAGATCTCCCTACCTTGTCTTCACCACACCGGGCCGAACTCCTGATCCGATCCGGGCGATGTCGTCCTCCAAGCGGCAAAGAAGAAATCTTCCTCCGGCGACGTCTTCCTCCAAGCGGCAGCAAAGTCTTCAGTCTTCCGGCGGCATCTTCAATCTTCTTTCTTCGCTCCGCCGCCGCGGAGCATCCATCCCGGCCGATCGCTAAACTTGGAATGAGGTACCTTTAAATGACGTCATCCAAGATGGCGTCCGCCGAATTCCGATTGGCTGATAGGATTCTATCAGCCAATCGGAATTAAGTTAAAAAAATCTGATTGGCTGATTGAATCAGCCAATCAGATTCAGGTTCAATCCGATTGGCTGATCCAATCAGCCAATCAGATTGAGCTCGCATTCTATTGGCTGTTCCGATCAGCCAATAGAATGCGAGCTCAATCTGATTGGCTGATTGGATCAGCCAATCGGATTGAACCTGAATCTGATTGGCTGATTCAGTCAGCCAATCAGATTTTTTTAACTTAATTCCGATTGGCTGATAGAATCCTATCAGCCAATCGGAATTCGGCGGACGCCATCTTGGATGACGTCATTTAAAGGTACCTCATTCCAAGTTTAGCGATCGGCCGGGATGGATGCTCCGCGGCGGCGGAGCGAAGAAAGAAGATTGAAGATGCCGCCGGAAGACTGAAGACTTTGCTGCCGCTTGGAGGAAGACGTCGCCGGAGGAAGATTTCTTCTTTGCCGCTTGGAGGACGACATCGCCCGGATCGGATCAGGAGTTCGGCCCGGTGTGGTGAAGACAAGGTAGGGAGATCTTCAGGGGGGTAGTGTTAGGATTTATTAAGGGGGGTTTGGGTGGGTTTAGAATAGGGGTATGTGGGTGGTGGGTTGTAATGGGGGGGGGGGGATTGTATTTATTGAATGCAAAAGAGCTGAATTCTTTGGGGCATGCCCCACAAAAGGCCCTTTTAAGGGCTGGTAAGGTAAAGAGCTTTGAAATTTGTTGAATTTAGAATAGGGCAGGGAATTTTTGTTATTTTGGGGGTTTATTATTTTATTAGGGGGCTTAGAATAGGTGTAATTAGCTTAAATATCTTGTAATCTTTTTTTTATTTTTTGTAATTTAGTGTTTTTTTTTTTTTTAATTTAGTTTAGTTAATTTAATTGTATTTTTAGATAGATGTTTGTAGTTTATTACATTTATTGATAGTGTAGGTGTATTTATTTTACAGGTAATTGGGTAATTATTTTAACTAGGTAGATATTAAATAGTTAATAACTATTTAATATCTATTATACCTAGTTAAAATAATTAACTATTTACCTGTAAAATAAATATTAACCCTAACATAGCTACAATGTAATTATTAATTATATTGTAGCTATCTTAGGGTTTATTTTATAGGTAAGTATTTAGATTTAAATAGGAATATTTTAGTTTATAAATTAATTAGATTAATTTAATATAAATATAGTTAGGGGTGTTAGGGTTAGATAGAGTTAATATAGTTAATATAAATACTATAGTAACTATATTAACTATATTAACCCTAATATAATTAGGGTTAATATAGTTAATATATATAATGTAATAACTATATTAACTATAATATACTTAGGGTTAATATAGATAACATAGCTGGCGGCGGGGTAGGTAGATTAAATTAGGGGTTAATCATTTTTATATAGGTGGCGGCGGTGTAAGGGGTCAGATTACGGGATAGATAAGGTAGATGGCGGCGGTTTTAGGGGCTCACAGTAGGGGGTTAGTTTATGTAGATGGCGGCGGGGTCGGGGAGCGGCGTTTTAGGGGGTAATAACTTTATTAGGGATTTCGGGGGGGGGGGATCGCGGTTGACAGGGAGATAGACATTGCGCATGCGTTAGGTGTTAGGTTTTAGGTTTATTTTAGCAGATCGCGGTTGACAGGGAGATAGACATTGCGCATGCGTTAGGTGTTAGGTTTATTTTAGCAGATCGCGGTTGACAGGGAGATAGACATTGCGCATGCGTTAGGTGTTAGGTTTATTTTAGCAGCTAGTTTAGGGAGTTACGGGGCTCCAATAGTCAGCGTAAGGCTTCTTACGGCTGCTTTTTGTGGCGAGGTGAAAATGGAGTAAGTTTTCTCCATTTTCGCCACGTAAGTCCTTACGCTGCATATTGGATACCAAATTGCGCGGGTTTGGTATACCTGCCTATGGCCCAAAAAACTGCGGGCGACGGCAGAAATATACGGGCGTAACTTCTAGCTTACGCCGTATATAGGATACCAAATCCGCGCAATTATTGGCGTCGCCGGCTTTTGCGGGCGACGCTTTATATCGGATCGACCCCCTGGCGTAAATTTTAATATCTAGATTTAAAAGGGATATTGGGCGATAGCAAGTTGGATCTCACGGGTTTTTACCTTGTTTGGGGAGGACTGTGATTCGTGCTTCTAACAAGGAGGAAGGAAATAATTGGCCATTATCTATCTCCTCAAAAAGTGATAGAAGTTGGGGGCCTAGAATATTTCCAAAAGTTTTATAGTATTTAGCTGAAAAGCCATCCGGGCCAGGACTTTTCCCATTTTTCAGCTGTTTTATGACTTCTTTGATTTCTTCTCCTGTATAGGGCTTATCTAATTGATCTCTCATTTCCTGGGACATGGACGGAAGACCTGCCTCTTGGATGTAATTCCTGCACTGCTCTCTAAATTTGGTATCAGAGGATTTGTTAGGTATATTATGTAAGTTTGTAGAGTAATCAGTAAGGGTTCTGGCATTTTCTTCTGTGGAGCGAGCCTCTCCCCATTAGGAATTTTAGTTTTTGTATGTAGGTAGAAAGTGATTTTTTCTTAAGGGCTCTGGCTAGTAATTTTCTTGCTTTGTTACTTTCCAGGAAGAATTTCTTATTTAAGTTTAATTGTTGTGCTTTCTGGTCTAGGATATCCTGTAGGGATGTTCTTATGTCTGTAAGTTGTGTCAGAAGCCCACCATCAGTAGGGTGTAGTTTGTGTAGGTATTCTACCCTAGAAAGGGAATCAGTTAAAAGGTTGTATTTATCTTTCCTCTGTTTGACTATTTGAGAATTCAGCTTTATCAATGACCTCTAGAAAAAAAAAATGATGTGCCTCCCATATCGAAAATTGTCTAACATCAGGGGTCTTAATTATAACAAAGAATTCAGTCAGTGAGTATTCTATGGATTTAACCATGGCAGGGTCGGTTAATAACATCTCATCTAGTCGCCAGAGAAAGGGGGAATTCGGCTTAGTTGGCCAATTCAGGGTCAGGACTATGGCCGAATAATCCAACCATGCCATATAAGATATGGAGGATTTTGTTATGTGCTGTAACCCTGACTGATCTGTGAAAAGATAGTCTAAGCGGGAGTAAGATCTGTTTGGGTTAGAGAAAAAAAGAGTAGTCTCTTACATTAGGGTGTAAGTATCGCCATGTATCTTGTAAATGTAAGTCTGCTAAGCATTTCCATATATATTTGAGTGTCTTGTGTGGTATATGGAATGAGGATGAAGCTGAGTCTACTACTGGATTGAGAGGAAAATTAAAATCACCCCCTACGAAGACTATCCCCTTAGCAAAGTCAAGTATTGTATTATGTAGATTTTTGAAAAAAGGCTTTTGTGTTGGAGTAGGTGCATAAATGTTTATGATGGTAATCAAGCTACCGTATGGTAAACCTTGGACCACCAAATACCTTCTCTTCGTATCCCTATCTGTTCCTATCTCTTGAAATGGTATCCCTCTCCTAAATAGTATACTCACACCATTTTGTCTAGAGTTGAGAGAGCTGTGAAAATGTGTAGGAAATTCTGGTTAAAAATATCTGGGCTCCTTCTGTGGTCTAAAGTGTGTTTCCTGTAACAGTAATATGTCTGTTTTCTTATTCGTTAAGTCATTAAGGGGCGCCCTTCTCTTTTGTGGGGAATTAAACCCTTTGACATTTTCAGTAATAAGAGTGATTGACTGGGCATTTAAAGTATGCATTGTGTCCAGAGTGGAATATAAAGAGCACTCACTTTTTTTAAAAAAAAAAAGTGTTAGGTTTTTTTTTACATTTTTTTGGGTGTTTTTTTTTAGATTAGGGTTTTGGGCTTTAGGTAAAAGAGCTGAATGCCCTTTTAAGGGCACTGTCTATATAAATGCCATTTTCAGGACAATGGGTAGCTTAGGTTTTTGTTAGAGTTAGGTTTTTTACTTTTATGGGGGCTGGTTGCGTGGTGGGTTTTACGGTCAGGGAGTCTTTGAATTTTTTCCAGGTAAAAGAGCTGATTTATTTAGGGCAATGTAAATGTAAAGGCTCTTTTAAGGGCAATTTGAAGCTTATTGTAGGCTAGGGGTTTTTTTATTTTAGAGGGGGGGGGGGTTATTTTTATAGGGCTATTAGATTAGGTGTAATTGTTTTTATTTTTGATAATTTCGTTTGTTATTTTTCGTAATTTAGTGTTTGTTATTTTTCATAATTTAGCATTTTTTGTAATTTTAGACTTAAAGGGCCATGATACCCAAATGTTGAAATACTTGAAAGTGATGCAGCATAGCTGTAAAAGGCTGACTAGAAAATATCACCTGAACATCTCTATGTAAAATAGAAAGATATTTTACCTCAAAATGTCCTAAGTATTCAAACCCCATTGCAAAGGACTTTAACAGCAAATTAGTATGTCTGTCCCAGGACAGGCAAGGGAGTGAGCTTCGTGCAGTGACGTGCAGTAATAGGAGGCAGGGGAGGCAGTGCCTACCCTGTCCAATCAGTGAAAAAAGATTTAAAATAATATTTATTAAATAAAAAAAAAGAAGTATTTTTTGGCTTTTATTTCTTTAGCCACGCCCACCCCCGCCCCAAGGGTACCCCCCCCACGGCGATTACCCACGTCATTATTATTTTATTTGTACTACTGCGCTTGCGCTGCCAAATTCAGCATCCATTATTGCGCAATTAGGAGGCAGTGTGCCGGTCCGCTGTCCTCCATTAATTGCGCAACATGGATCTGAATAACTTCCACTGCTTACTTAGCGCTAGCGCCACCCAGTGGTGTCTCTCCGACCCCTCTTACAAGCTCCAATGGAGGCGGTTCTCAAAACCGCCTCCATGATGGAGCTAGATCCCTCAGCCAATCAGCTTCAGCACTGCCGGGAAGGCGTGCCTGCTGGGCTGCTGAGTGACAGAGTGACACACTGTGGGTCACGTGACGTCAGACTTCAGGCGGGAAGAGACTCTCAGTGGAGCGGGAGCTGCTGCTGACTGTGTGCAAGTGCGTGCCCTCCCTGTGCTGAAATGAAAGCGCTCAGCTGCGGTTGTGACTAGTGGACTAGACTTACTGGACGGACTTGGTCCTGGAGGACTGTGGCTTGCAAGTTGTAAGTATTTACTGCATGCGCCATGCAGGCTTTTTTCAGAGAGGAGGGCTGTGGTTGTTGGAGCAGGGGCCAGGGCAGCCATGCAGCAGCAGGTAGGAGCTGCGTTTCCCTGTAGACTAGACACTGCTGCTGTCTTGAATCAGAGACAGCATGTCAGATAGGAGTTCCGTGTAGGCTCTAGCCTCTGTGTATCAGGTTGAGGTTCCATATAGGCTCTAGCCTCTCTGCATACTAGCTCTGATGGCAGCATTGCGATCACGTTTCAGGATTGGACTGAGAGTAAACAAAGATGAGTGTAGAACGTAAAAATCAATTAATCTAAATAAAATAGATTATTTTAATGAATAACAGGGGATAATGTGAATGTGAATCATTTGCTAAAATGCTTGCAGCTATAAAGAGGTTTAATGATTTGGTCTTTGAACATTAATATTTTATTTCTGATTTCGTTTTTGTTTGTTTTTTTGTCCAGCAAATAAACTTATTCTTTCTGTAGTTTATAATCTAATCCTGAAACTCTGAGATTGTAACTGTCAGCATGGCATCTACCATCTACCCCTGATGGAATGGAGCACTGTTCTTGCCTTAGTTTGTGGTAGTTAAACATGTGATTAAAATGGGTTCATATTTGTGAACATAGTTTATTGCATTGAGTCTGAGAAAACCTGTTTGGAGAGCTAATCTGATTGAAATAGAGGCCACAGAATATTTGTATAAAAATATTAAATTTAGTTTAGTAAATTATTTTCTGCTAATATAGAATAAACTTAATTAACTGTAATCATTGCACTAAATTATGTCAATGTAAGATTTTGTCCCAAACCTCTAAGGTGAATTGCCCCCTGCATCTACAATTCCCATAATGCTGCGAGATTTGAGGTTAAGGCAGAGAACCAAACCACTTATGCAGAAAAAAAATAAAACATTTACACGGCAGTGATAACAGTAAAGCATAAAATAATATAATTCTATTCTAGAGGTGTCAGTATATGTGTGTATCCTCAGTCCTAGAGGTGTCAGTGTATGTGTGTATCCTCAGTCCTAGAGGTGTCAGTGTATGTGTGTATCCTCAGTCCTAGAGGTGTCAGTGTATGTGTGTATCCTCAGTCCTAGAGGTGTCAGTGTATGTGTGTATCCTCAGTCCTAGAGGTGTCAGTGTATGTGTGTATCCTCAGTCCTAGAGGTGTCAGTATATGTGTGTATCCTCAGTCCTAGAGGTGTCAGTGTATGTGTGTATCCTCAGTCCTAGAGGTGTCAGTGTATGTGTGTATCCTCAGTCCTAGAGGTGTCAGTGTATGTGTGTATCCTCAGTCCTAGAGGTGTCAGTGTATGTGTGTATCCTCAGTCCTAGAGGTGTCAGTGTATGTGTGTATCCTCAGTCCTAGAGGTGTCAGTGTATGTGTGTATCCTCAGTCCTAGAGGTGTCAGTGTATATGTGTATCCTCAGTCCTAAAGGTGTCAGTGTATGTGTATATCCTTAGTTCTCGAGGTGTTAGTGTATGTGTGTATCCTCAGTCCTAGAGGTGTCAGTGTATTTGTGTATCCTCAGTCCTAGAGGTGTCAGTGTATGTGTATATCCTTAGTTCTAGAGGTGTCAGTGTATGTGTGTATCCTCAGTCCTAGAGGTGTCAGTTTGTGTATCCTTAGTCCTAGAGGTGTCAGTGTATGTGTGTATCCTTAGTTCTAGAGGTGTCAGTGTATGTGTGTATCCTCAGTCCTAGAGGTGTCAGTTTGTGTATCCTTAGTCCTAGAGGTGTCAGTGTATGTGTGTATCCTTAGTCCTAGAGGTGTCAGTGTATGTGTGTTCTCAGTCCTAGAGGTGTCAGTGTATGTGTATATCCTTAGTTCTAGAAGTGTTAGTGTATGTGTGTATCCTCAGTCCTAGAGGTGTCAGTTTGTGTATCCTTAGTTCTAGAGGTGTTAGTGTATGTGTGTATCCTCAGTCCTAGAGGTGTCAGTTTGGGTATCCTTAGTTCTAGAGGTGTTAGTGTATGTGTGTATCCTCTGTCCTAGAGGTGTCAGTTTGTGTATCCTTAGTTCTAGAGGTGTTAGTGTATGTGTGTATCCTCAGTCCTAGAGGTGTCAGTTTGTGTATCCTTAGTTCTAGAGGTGTCAGTGTATGTGTGCATCCTCAGTCCTAGAGGTGTCAGTGTATGTGTATATCCTTAGTTCTAGAGGTGTTAGTGTAGGTGTGTATCCTCAGTCCTAGAGGTGTCAGTTTGTGTATCCTTAGTCCTAGAGGTGTCAGTGTATGTGTGTATCCTCAGTCCTAGAGGTGTCAGTGTATGTGTGTATCCTCAGTCCTAGAGGTGTTAGTGTATGTGTGTATCCTCAGTCCTAGAGGTGTTAGTGTATGTGTGTATCCTCAGTCCTAGAGGTGTCAGTTTGTGTATCCTTAGTTATAGAGGTGTTAGTGTATGTGTGTATCCTCAGTCCTAGAGGTGTCAGTTTGTGTATCCTTAGTTCTAGAGGTGTTAGTGTATGTGTGTATCCTCAGTCCTAGAGGTGTCAGTTTGTGTATCCTTAGTCCTAGAGGTGTCAGTGTATGTGTGTATCCTCAGTCCTAGAGGTGTCAGTGTATGTGTGTATCCTCAGTCCTAGAGGTGTTAGTGTATGTGTGTATCCTCAGTCCTAGAGGTGTTAGTGTATGTGTGTATCCTCAGTCCTAGAGGTGTCAGTTTGTGTATCCTTAGTTCTAGAGGTGTTAGTGTATGTGTGTATCCTCAGTCCTAGAGGTGTCAGTTTGTGTATCCTTAGTTCTAGAGGTGTTAGTGTATGTGTGTATCCTCAGTCCTAGAGGTGTCAGTTTGTGTATCCTTAGTTCTAGAGGTGTCAGTGTATGTGTGTATCCTCAGTCCTAGAGGTGTCAGTGTATGTGTGTATCCTCAGTCCTAGAGGTGTCAGTGTATGTGTATATCCTTAGTTCTAGAGGTGTTAGTGTATGTGTGTATCCTCAGTCCTAGAGGTGTCAGTTTGTGTATCCTTAGTTCTAGAGGTGTTGGTGGATGTGTGTATCCTCAGTCCTAGAGGTGTCAGTTTGTGTATCCTTAGTTCTAGAGGTGTTAGTGTATGTGTGTATCCTCAGTCCTAGATGTGTCAGTTTGTGTATCCTTAGTTCTAGAGGTGTCAGTGTATGTGTGTATTTTGTTTTCATGATACAGATCAGGCATACAATTAATTAGAAAATTTACAAATGACATATTATTTAATTTGCTTCCTTCTCTTGTTATCCTTTGCTGAAAGGTTTATCTAGGAAAGTTCAGGAGCAGCAAAGAACCTAGGTTCTAGCTTCTAATTGGTGGCTGACTGCATCTATATACCGTTTGTCATTGGCTCACCCATGTGTTCAGTTAGAAACCTGTAGTGCATTGCTGCTCCTCAACAAAGGATACAAAGGGAATGAAGGAGATTACATAAAGGAAGTTAACTGGAAGGTAGTTTCAAATAATTGTATGTTCTACCTAAATCATGAAAGAAAAATTTAGGGTTTCATGTCCCTTTAAGAAATACAATTGCAGTTGCTTTGTAAGGAAGGATAAAAACTAATAGGGAATACAAATTGGAATGTGTTACTTAAAGGGATAGGAAAGTCAAAATTAAACTTGAATGTTTGAGATAGAGCATGTCATTTTAAGACACTTTTACTTTCACTTCAATTTTCAAATGTGCTTCATTCTCTTAGTATCCCTTGTTGAAAACTAATACACATATTTTAAACTAGTGGGAGCTAGCTGCTGATTGGTGCCTGCACATACTTGTCTCTTGTGATTGGCTAACTAGATGTGTTCAGCTAGCTGAATACTATTCTTTCAGCAAAGGATAACTAGAGAATGAAGCAAATTTGATAATAGAAGTAAATTGGAAAGTTGTTTGAAATTGTATGTTCTATCCAAACCATGAAATAACATTTTGGGGTTTCCTGTCCCTTTAAGTTGTTTTTTAGTAGATGAATGTTAATTTGCTTTACAATGTTAAAGGAGCATTAAACACATTTTTTTTCTTTCATGTTACAGATAAAAAAAAATATATTGAACAACTTTACATTTTACTTCTGTTATCTATTTTGCTTTTTTCTTATGGTATCATTTGAAAAGCACACCAGGTAGGCTAAGGAGCAGTAATGCACTACTGGGAGCATCTGGTGATTGGTGGTTGCACATATATGCCTCTTGTCATTGGCTCATTGAATGTGTTCAGTTAGCACCCAGTAGTGCATTGCTGCATATCCTTCAACAAAGGATACCAAGAGAATGAAGCAAATTTAATAATAACAGTAAATTGGACCTGCAACCTGCCAATTTAATTGTAAATTTAAGCTGCCTCTGTCAGGTTCATATATGTGTTTCTTGGGCGTATCACAGCCAGTGCCTCACCAGCCTCTGACCTCACCGCACGTCACTGGCTTCTTGCACACTTATGTTATTTCCCTGTTCAGTTTAAGGAAGTTTACTATGAAATCTCATGAGAGTTAAGTCAAATCTCATGAGATCACAGTAAAAGAGGTCATGACCTCAGCACTGTTGATGCTGATTGGCTGCAGTTCATTTCTTAATTATTATTTTTTTTACCTGCAACTGGTTAGTAACTGAAGTATAACTTTTTACACAGAACTTACTCTGCTGAGCTGAGAAAATTGTGATTTAAAATATCTTCCTTTTTTACATAGAGATGTTCAGGTGATATTTTCCTGTCAACTTTTTACAGTTATACTGCATCACTTTCAAGTGATTTAGCATATGAGTATTATATCCCTTTAATTTTTTTTAGCCGTGTTATTAGGTTTTTTTAACAGGTAAGTTTTTATTTATTTTAAGATAGGGATATTGTCTTTTTAATTTAAAGTTTGGGGGTGATAGGTTTAGGGGTTAATAGTTTAATTTATTAGTGGGGATGTGGGGGGCTGGCAGTTTAGGGGTTAATAGGTTTAGTTAGTGGCGGTGGTGTCGGGGAGCAGCGGAATAGGGGTTAATAACTTTATTACAGTGGTGGGGATGTGGGCGGTTGGCAGATTAGGGGTTAATAAATTTTAAATAGTGTTTGCGATGCGGGAGGGCCTTGGGGTAGGGTTTAATAGGTAGTTTATGGGTGTTAGTGTACTTTGTAAAATTTTAGTTATTAGTTTTGTGAAACATTTTTGTTACACAAAATCCATAACTACTGCTCTCAGATGGCAATATGGATTGTGTCGGTATAGGCTGTAACGCAAGAATTTTAGCCTGAACACAACCTGTAATACCGGCGCTATGGAAATCCCATACAAAAATGTCATTTTTTTGAGTGCAGGATTGATGTTGCGTTACAGGCTACAATGCTTGCGGTATAGCTATACCGACACGACTCATAATGACTTTGTTACTGTTTTTAGTCTGAAATTTAAATTTTTCAGCATTAAAACCGTAACGCACAGCTCGTAATCTAGCCGTATGTGACTTCTGAAGGTAATTGGTGGCACCAGATCTTATTTAAGGGCTTCATAGGGGGTGAATACATATGCAAGTTATTTTCTTAATTTCACTTCACCAATTTGGACTATTTTGTGTATGTCTATTACATATAATCCAAATAAAAATCCATTTTAATTCCAGGTTGTAAAGCAAAAATATATTGAAAATGCCAAGGGGCTAAATACTTTTGGAAGGCAATGTATACCTTTTAACCCTTATAAATATTTCTAATTAATATTTATGTGAATATTTTGTTTAACAGATAGTGTTTATATGAGTATAACTGTATATTTTAATGTATTTATGTTGTGTCCAGTGCAACATTTTTTTTACCCCTATCCCTTTAAGCGAGATCTTCAGTCACGCTAACCTGACGAGTGTTAAATGCGATTACGCTCAAGCAAACATGTTTACTTTCAACCTCTTATATCACGCCACTTGTAATCTAGCCCAGAATCGGGTATGTCACAGTGATTAGCTGAAATTGTGATATACCAAAAGTACTGCACTAATAACTACTATTTTGCCATATGAATTAATCTAGTACATGCATGTAATAAAAATGATTACCTGACCCGTACTCAGATAAATGGCTATAAGGATTTTCCTTTAAATTCATGCTATATATAAGTACACAAGGATCCTTTTAAAAAAGGTTTTGTAACTCCATTGTATTGCACACAACTCACATAATTGATTGAAGTCAGTGATTCCTATTCTACATCTGTTTCATAATTTGGTTGCCCATATGTTGATAATATGGACAGCAGAAACATTAACTGCATTTTAAGTAGCTTGGGGCTTGTAGCAGAAATGTAATGTTATTTTCTATACCCAGTAGTGTGTTATTAACTGGTAAATGTCATGTTTGCTCATTTAATTGCATTTGATGGTGTTTTGAATTTTATTTGGAAATGCCCTTATAATAAGCTAAAAATACTTAATTTTATAAACTTTCCAGAACCAATCTGAGCAACACACTCTTAGAAATTCTTATGATTTACCTTGGGCATTATGATTGCTTAAGATTTCTTCTTTTGTAAAAATAGAAACGTGCTACAAAGGGCATCTGATGAAAATGGCTTAAGGGCCTAGCTGCTTTTATTACATAATGTTCTTGAATCTCAACCAGGATATGCACTGGAAGCAAAGGCTGACCAAATTACTTTGGCTTGAATAGAGTAGGAGTTCAATGCATAATTTAATTGATGGAGACTGTAAGAAATTGATTCTGAACTTGCTGTGAAATGATGATAGAGGAATGTGAAAGAGAGTCAGCAGATTTTGTTTGTGTGATTCTGGATATGAAGTTTCTGTAAAATTAAAGCATGACTGCATAAACAGAATGATCAGAGAGAAAATGATCAGATCTTCAAGCCATACAGGCAGACTGATTAAGTATTTTTTTATATATATATATATATACAATCAGAACTAAAGCTATTATATTAGTCACTATTTCATCAATCTAATGATTTAAAGGAACATTCATTTTAACTGTTATATAAAATGTTTCATTCTGTTTAGTGAAATTACTTTACAATATACTTCCTTATTTATTTTGATGCATATACTGTAATTTAGCTATGAAAATCAGTTATCCAATTGGACTGAAAGTGCTTACTGCAGACATTATAAGCCTAACACTGCCACATATCTGTCAATTATTGGCCTCATTAGGGATTATTAGATAACAAACTAATATTTTTACAAAACAAAAAAATACAGTGACAATGGCTGTTTGTGTCTGCTTCAGTCATGTTGTTTTCTCCAAATATGGAAAGTGGTGGGTGGTGTTTGGCTATTGAAAAACAGTTGCAGCAACCAAGATGCTAATTTGTTTTAAAAATGTTTACACATCTTATATGGTATTCTATAGTAAGACAACATAAATGTCTTGTAATTACAAGGTGACTTGCGTCCCTTTAATGTATTTAAGAATCAGACTAATCTAGTATGTTAATTTATTGCAAGACTGCGGAAAAAACATTTAATTACACGCTGCTTCAGTGTTTACTGTCCTTGTAAATCTAATTTATTAACACATTTTAGTAATCTGTCTTTAAAGCAACCCAAGACACCAGAAATGCTTTGGCTTTTCTTCTTGTTTGACAAGCACCTCCCTAATGCAGCAGTGTTTATATACCATAAACTTCAGAATGCAAGAAAATGGACACAAGGCTAAATAGCAAAAGTATTAAAGGTTTGGGGGATACTGGTGACATACCACATCTCCTACAAGCTATTTATACAATACTTTTTAGTCTCCATTTTCTCTGCTTTAATTATCCTCTTGTTCTACATAGAGTATCATCTATAATATAATCGTGTCTGTAACGCGTCCGTCGGTGTCGCTAGTTACGTACGCATCCTCAAAGGAATGTTGGCAGAGCGAGGCAGCAAAAAGAATATTGGCTGCGCGCAGCCAAAAGTATCCACCTGAAAGCAGCGAAGGCAAATGGAACATTACAAAAACAAAAACCTAATCGTCTGCAATAAGTATTAAAAAAAAAACCTAACCGCCTGCAATAAGTATTGAAAAAATAAAATAAATGCCTGCAATAAGTATTAAAAAGCAACCAACTACCTAATAAAATTATTAACCCCTAAATCCGCCAACCCCAATATCGCAAACTACCTAATACATCTATTTACCAATAAACCGCCATTAACCCACATCGCTAATTAACCTAATAAATCTATTAACCCCTAAACCACCACTAATCCACATCATAATTAACATAATAAATCTATTAACCCTAAACTGCCAAACTGCACAATGAACATCACTTTAAAAATAAAGAAAACTAAGTTTAAACTAATCTAAAATTACAGAAAATAAAAAAGTCTAACATTACAGAAAATAAAAAAAGTTTAACATTACACAAAATAAAAAAAAATCTAACATTACACAAAATAAAAAACCACATTATCCAAAATAGAGAAAATAAACCTAATCCCTATGAAAAAATAAAAACACCCACCCATCTAAGAATAAACTAGCAATAGCACTTAAAAGAGCTTTTTGTGGGGCATTGCCCTAAAGAAATCTGCTCTTTTACATTAAAAATAAACCAAGTCCACCCTAACAGTAAAACCCCCACCCAACAAACACCCCAAAATAAAAAAATTAACACTAAAAAAAACTAAACTACCCATTGCCCCTAAAGGGGCATTTGTATGGGCATTCAGCTTTTTTACTGCCCTTATCCCTAATCTTAAAAAAAGAACAAAAAAATAACACTAAGCCCCAAATAGGCACTCACGGTTCCTGAAGTTCGGAAGAAGGTATTCTTCCAGGCAGTTCCATCATCTTCTATCTTCATCCACAGCGAAGGCGGTGCAGAGCAGATGTGGCGATCTTTGGCGGCGGCGCTCCTCGGCGGAGTGGAGGCTTGTCTTCATGCGATCGTCCGCCACACACTGAAGATTGAATGCAAGGTACCCCATAATCTAAAATCAGCCAATAGGATGAGAGCTAATGAAATCTTATTGGCTGATTTGAACAGCCAATGGGTTATCAGTAGCTCTAATCCTATTGGATGATTTCAAAATTTCAACCAAGAGGAATGCAAGGTAGCCCAAATTGATTGCGGTATCTTGAATTCAATCTTCAGTCTACGACTGACATCGAATGAAGTGGAGCCTCCATGCCGCCGAAGAACGCCTTCGGCGCTGCCGATAACTGCTGCTGAGGACCGCCACCGCCAATGACCGCACTGCACCGCACCTCTGCTCCGCCCTGCCTTCACTCCAGATGAAGATAGAAGATGATGGATCCGTCTGGAAGAAGACCTCCACCGTACTTCAGGAACAGTGAGTACCTATTTGGGGCTTAAGTTTAAGCTTTTTTATTTTAATTTTTGGGATGTTTTTTTTTAGATTAGGGTTTTTTTGGACTTGAAAAAGAGCTGATTGCCCTTTTAAGGGCAGTAAAAAAGCTGAATGCCCTGTTAAGGGCAATGCCCATACAAATGCCCCTTTAGGGGCAATGTGTAGTTTAGTTTCTTTTAGTGTTAGTTTTTTTATTTTGGGGGTTTGGTGTTAGGTTGGGATTTAGTATTTTTTAGAGGTAAAAGAGCTGTTTAACTTAGGGCAATGCCCTACAAAACGCAATTTTAAGGGCTATTGGTAGTTAAGTATTAAATTAGGGGGTGTTTTTATTTTGGGAGAGTTTTTAATTTTTATAGGCGTATTAGTTTAGGTTTAAATTTTTTATTTTGGATACCTTTGTTTATTTTTTCCTGTAAGTTTTTTATTTTTATTTTTTGTAACTTTAGCCTAGCATGTATAATAAAGGCCCAACCAAGTAAATCAAGGGTAGTTGGCACCTTTGAGGTTTTGGTGTGCTGCAATAAAGGAATGGGGTAAATAGCTTCCTCCAGCATCCTCCCTAAAATCACCACTACACTCCCCTTGTTCATGAATCCTGGGATAGATGGCATAAACACAACCCAGTTCTTCCCAGGCTGGTCTCAAAACTGATAAATTACAGTCTTAAAAAATCTCATTAAATCGACATTAAACACCTCAAGAAGGTAATATAAAATGATAAATTAAGTATATAGAAAAAATGCAATATACCTATATTATTTATTTTGTCCCCTTTTCTGTAATTTAATTCTGATATTGTGAGCTTTTCCATTCCTGTTAGAAACACTGTTGGCTGTGTAGAACACTGTTATATTCCACACAGCCATTGGCTTCACACTCTAGTGACCTATTTATACCTGTCCCTAGTTGGCCACAACAGAGAAAGTAATCTAAGTTACAATATGGCAGCTCCCGTTGTTTTATAGATAAAACTTTACACTAATTTTGTCAATATTTAAACATCTAATGAAATTTTAAAAAAATACATCTAAATTGTATTCTCAGACTATTCTTTTCTTTGAGTGCATCATTCTGTACCTTTAAAGTAAACTTTTAATACATTGAAAAGATTTAAATTTCTGTATATATTTTTTTTTTAAAGGAACAGAAAAGCATTTATGTTATGATTAATTAGTGTACTGCCTAATAATTTTATCAATTTGTTGGTGGTTTATATTTATTTCACTTGGTTTGCAGTGTGTATGGGGTTCAAGAAGAAAAAAGGCTGAACCATAAGGACACAGGTCTTTCCTTAGAAAGGTCTCTTTAATGCAGCATCTGACAGAGACCATTTGACACAATGAGGTTTGAATACTGCCCCCATTACTACTTGAAAAATAAATAAATCAAAGGAAATTAAAGTGATTTATCTTGTATTCACTACTAGATTAAGTGAAATACCTGTCACAATTTCTGAGCAATACTGCATCATATTCTGATACAAAATTGCCAGTTTGACATTATTAATCTGAATGAGCAAGGTTTCCTCTTAATGAGTTGCTAAAGGGTATTACTGTGTTTATGGAAAAGAGGTTGCCCAGTAAAGTTTTCAGATACTATTGTGAGTGCTATTCCAATGTAAGTTAAACTTCTTTCGCCCCATGTGTTTTCTTCTTAATTGCAAATATCTTTATAAATAACTTGGGATAGTTAGCACGGGAGCAAAAATGTTTTACTTTCAACTTATAATACATGCACAGCCTGATGTGCACAAAAAAAACTTGTTCTAGCGGAGCTAGCGCGAGAGCAGGAGCGATAAGTAACATTCCACTCGTAAGCTAGCACGTAGGGGTATATTTATTAATGTGCGAGCGGACATGATGCAATGTAGCGTATCATGTCCACCGCACATTGATAAATGCCGACAGCATACACTATTTTCATTTATCATTGCACCAGCAGTTCTTGTGAACTCCTGGTGCAATGCCACCCCCTGCAGTGGCCGTTAGCAGGGGGTGTCAATCAACCCTATCATATTCGATCAGGTTGATTTCTGTCCGTGTCCTCAAAGCAGACGGACAAGTTATGGATCAGCGGTCTTCATAACACGAGATTGAAGGCTCGCCGGAAACAAGGGGCATCAAGCTCCATACAAAGCTTGATAAATCGGCCCCTTAGTGTGTAAGTGATCTTCCCGTAGTGTTTCAGGATAAGCTACCACGTTACCTGTATGCCCCAGTGAAGAGTTCATCCCAACATAATTCATTTAGAAGTAAATTTTAAAAAGGGCAAATAAAATCAGTTATTTTGTGGAGGTAAAAAAATAAAATAAAAGATACAACAATAAATACAGCATGACTTTGATTATTGTGTTATTTTGTAATTTTAATTATGTATATATATATATATATATATATATATATATATATATATATATATATATATCTCGATTCAAATGTTCATATTGTACTGACAAACATGCATGATTAACATATTGCTTTTATTTTGTTATACAATTTAAAGGGACAGTAAACCCTTTGAAATATAAACATAAATTCTTTACTTTTGTTTAGAAAAACAACTTTGGAGTGAATTTCCATTAGTTATATTGCCAATTTTCATGTATTTTAGGTCTGATAATTGTGGATTTTCTCATTCTGAGAGCTGTAAAATCTATCTATCATCTATCAATCTATCTATCTATCTATCTATCTATCATCTATCTATCTATCTATCTATCTACCTATCACACAGAGAAGTTCACTCTCAAGAAGGAACAACGAGCTCAATAACTTGTTAGCTTGTTCTTTGGTGATTTACCACCCGGATGCTGCTTTTTTTTTAGCACAGTAATGCATTTCACAGAGCAGAACTTTCCTGTAGTATATCAGTCTGATCCCGCCTATTAAAGGGACACGAAACCCACATTTTTTCTTTCATGATTTAGAAAGAGAATGTGGTTTTAAACAACTTTCCAATTCACTTCTATTATCTAATTTGCTTCCTTTTCTTGATATCCTTTGTTCAAAAGCATATCTAGATAGACTCAGTAGCTGCTGATTGGTGGCTGCATATAGATGCATTGTGTGATTGGCTTAGCCATGTGCATTGCTTTTTCTTCAACAAAGATATTTAAATAATGATGCAAATCAGATAATATAAGTAAATTGCACTATTGTTTAAAATTGTATTCTCTACCTGAATCATGAAAGAAAACATTTGGGTTTCATGTCCCTTTAAGGACAATACAATGCTGAATTACAAGGTAATTCTGGCCTTGTCAGTGAGGTGCAGCCATATTCCTCTAAGAACACTGCTCAAGGAGTCTACATCTGGTTGCCCCTTTTTCCCTTAGGGAGACATAATAGACACAGAGAGAAGCTCACTCTTAGGAACGAACAACTAGCTTAATCATTTGTTTGCTTTTTCTATGGCGATTTACCACCTTGGTGCAGCTTCTTATTAGCCCAGTAATGCTTTTCACAGAGTAGAAAAAAGGACTGAAACAATCATCTGCGGTTGCTGTCTTCCTTGTTCAGAGAGGAATTGACTGTTATTTCTGCCCTGAACTGACCTTAAAGGCAGGATCAGACTAGTAGGAAAGTTCTACTCTTTGAAAAACATTATTGGGGAAAAAAGAAGCTACACCCAGGTGGTAAGTCAATAAAACAAGATAACAAGTTATTGAACTGGTTGTTCATTCCTGAGAGTGCTCTTCAGTGCACACACACACACACACACATATATATATATATATATATATATATATAACTCTCATACAAAGAAAGCACTCGACTGACTTATTAAGATGCAATCCATAACTTTTATTCCAAAGTTATCATAACATTTCTGGTACCGGACCAGACCCTTTGTCAAAAGATACAAGAAAATAAGCATAACATCACACCTTCAATCCCCACCTTATATACCTACATAATACCAACTAAAGTGATTAAAACATAAAAGACACTTAGCTCCATGAAGACATGCTGGTTTTGTGTGCATCACCGCCGCTCCATGTGGCGTAATGATGTCATCACGACGCGACACATCGGATACATCATCCCATCTCAGGAGTAGGCAGAGAGTGACTTGACACCAAGAGAAGAATGATGGAATGCACACAGGATGAACTTATTGCCACAACTAGCGGATCACAGAGAATGGATCAAATGAATTTCGTGACCACTTTTGATATGGCCCATGGGACGTTAAATTCTTCTATAAGGAGATGTTGGGATTTGGTGAAGGTGGAGAAGTCCCTACCAACATACAGAACCCCCTAGAATGGCTTATCAGAGGGCACGGAACCTAAGAGACATCTTAGTGGAATCTGATCCAGGGAAGTGTTACCGCAAGACTACATGGTTACAAACCAGCAAGAAAGGCTGCTTTCAGTGTGGTAACTGCGTAACATGCAACAGCATGTTGAGGGGTTCCACATTCCAACACCCTCATACAAACCAGCGTTATAAGATCTATCATCGCTTAACATGCACAAGTGATTACATCATCTACATCCTCAATTGCCCGTGCTCCCTTTTCTATGTTGGGAAAACTATAACATCATTCAGAGATCGTATGGCTAATCACAGGTGTACAATCACTGAAGCCATCAAAAAAGGCGACTCTGATCAACCTGTTGCCAGGCATTTCTGCCAGAAGAAACACAGTGCTGCCAGCCTGAAAACAATGCTGATCAACCACATATCCCCCATGTCTAGAGGGGGTGACAGAGCAAGGACCCTATTGAGGAGAGAAACAAAGTGGATTTACACTTTGGATACCATCATGCCCAAGGGCTTGAACACCTACTTGGATTTCAGACCCTTCTACCATTAGCCTCTGAAGATGGGACTGTGCCTTCTTTAACTGTCACACATAATATATTGTGGACAGGTTATATTGTTCTTAAGTGTTACTCATTACATTAGGCTATTTACATAGGCGATTGACTTCTATATTCTCTATAACTGATGTATCATATTTTACTGAGATATATATAAGTAACATTATGTGCATTGTATCCATGATATATATGGACACAGGATGTTATGCGCTGAAAATCGGTACACATACTTGGTGTATTCGTTGATTTTATTTTGTCTGACACTTGCCCCATATGTTCTGTATTCCCATATTTAGTATCTTAACCCAACGATGTGGTCGTCGGTACTAGTCTGCATATGATTACTATGATTTGACAACTGTCGGATCACTCTCCTCCTACTCCTGAGATGGGATGACGTATCCGACGTGTTGCGACGTGATGACGTCATTACGCCACATGGAGCAGCGGAGATGCACACAAAACCAGCGTGGTCTTCATGGATCTAAGTGTCTTTTATGTTTTAATCACTTTAGTTGGTATTATGTAGGTATATAAGGTGGGGATTGAAGGTAGGATGTTATGCATATTTTCTTGTATAATTTGACAAAGGGTCCGGTCCGGTCCCTGAAACGTTATGATAACTTTGGAATAAAAGTTATGGATTGCATCTTAATAAGTGCCTGTTAGCACTGTGGCAATTACTAATGGATGAGGAGTGCATATCTTTAAAGGATTATACATATATATATATATATATATATATATACATATAAGTAAGCGAAATCAGATGCACTCTCAGGTCTTCCACAAAATTCTTTAATGGAAAGTTTTCGGGGTTCACAACCCCTTCATCAGCATCACCATATAATCAAATATCACACAATTTATAGTGTTTCAAACAGTGTCTCACCAAACAAGTGTTACTCCAAAAAGTGCGCCAAATATCGAGTGTGGAACGCATCTTGCGTTCCACTGTGATCATGCCTACCGGAAGTGATGTTATCTCACTTCCGGTTTTGCGGCATGACAATATTAAGTATACAAGCAGTGTTATGTATTATGCCGTTATACATTCACTTTTACACAATCAAGTGTCATATGAGCTTCAATATGTAAGCAGAAAAATCAGTCATACTGAAGAACTCAAATGTGGAGCTATCATAGGTTGTCATCTTGGACTCAAGTCACTTCATGATATTTCTATCCTACTAGGCCTACCCCAGTCAACTGTAAGTTCTATTACTATGAAGTAGAAGCATCTAGGATCAACAACAGCCCATCCACAAAATGGTAGACAACATAAACTAACAGAGCTCAGTGATGAAGTGAGTAGCACATAAAAATTTCCAATCATCTGATGCACCACTCACTATAGAGTTCCAAACTGGGTTTGGAAGCCATATCAGCACAAGAACTGTGTATCAAGACCTTCATGAAATGTTTTCCATGGCCAAGCATCTGTACACAAACCTCACATTAATTTGCACAACACCAAGCATCTGCTGGAATGGAGTAAAATATGCCACTACTGATCTCTGGAGTAGTGGAAACCTGTTCTCTGGAGTGATGAATCATGCTTCTCTATCAGGCAGTCTGATTAAAAAATCGGAGTGTGGCTGATGCCAGGAGAATGCTACATAACAGAATGCATAGTGTTTACTGTAAAGCTTGGTAGAGGAGGGATAATGGTCTATGGCTGTTTTTTTCAGGGTCTGCGCTAAGCCCCTTAGTTCCAGTGAATGGTCATCTTAATTTCACAGGATACAGAGACATTTTAGACAATTGAGCATTTCCAACTTTGAGATGGCCCTTTCCTGTTCCAGCATGACTGTCCACAAAGTTAGATCCATGAAGGCAGGTGTGGAGTTGTCTGCACAGAGCCCTGACCTCAACCCCATTGAACACCTTTGGAATGAATTGCAATGCCAGTTGTGAGCTAGACCTTCTTGTCCAACATCAGTGTCTCACCTCACAAATGCTCCTGTGGCTGAATGAGCACAAATTCCAATAGACATACTCCAAAATATCATTGAAAGTCTTCCCAGAAATGTTGTGGTTGTTATAGCCACAAAGAGTGGTTCAGCTCCATATTGATGTCCATGGTTTTGTAATAGGATGTACAATAAGCTCATATATCGTGATGGACAGATGTCTACATACTTTAGGTTATATATGTTTTTGTATATATGAAATGGATATATTTTACCAGAAGTAAATCTGTCACAAATAGTTTAGTCTTGAAGGTCAAATTATACCCTCTGTAGTATAATGTACCTTGGAAATAACAACAAATGACATTGACAAATAACATTGACTTTCATCACGTTCATCATGTTCTTAATTGTTATCACCTTAACAAGACATGCCAAAAGGAGGCCCACTAATAAAGCCATTGTGCTGTACAAGATTTCGCATGCAACATCAACCACTAATAACAATAACCTTATTGGTAATGTATAATATGTCTCTTCTGAAATAGTTTCAGAAAGCAAACCAAGACTTGAACAAACTAAATATAAATTCAAGGATGGTATCTTATGTAGATATTAAATAAAAGCTGAGTAATCAAATGTCAGCCACAGTCTAAGACAAAGAAAAATTTAATTTTTTACCTTGATTTGTTAATGAGTTATTAGCAGTCAGATTAATGGGAGAAAGTTATTTGGAACTGGTAAGTAAACTGTACTTGAGAAAAAAAATAATTTTTTCTCACTGCATGATTTGATGTTATACATCACTATTGAGCCTTTCTAAATGTTAAGCCAAGAACTGTGGTTAACTTTAAGAGCATCTAATTATTTTTGCAATGTAATTAGAAGCACTTAAATGTTTCAGTTTTAAAAAATGAATTATCAGTCTAACAAATGAAACAAACTAAACTGTTAATACAGCAATAAAAGCCACTTTCATAAAAGACATTTCTCAGCCACACATTTAAGCACAGAAATATTTCTTAAAACAAGTATATAAATAAATGTAATTAAAAATGTAATTACAAAAATTTATTATTTAAAGAATAGAAGGTGTGTGTAAAATAATTTAGAGTTCACAAATATTTACTACTTAAAAGCATAATATAAAAGACATATAAAAAATAATCACGCTACAGTATGATTTGTGTTTAATTAAAAAAAAGCTTATGAGGGCGTATCTGAATGGCAGCCATGACTGGTCATGTTATCAGGAGCTCCAGATAAAAGCTTTGTAATCCCCTGATTATCATTAGCTTTATACAGCATCCCTTAATGTGTATTCCAGATACTGCTCAACTGTAAAATGTGGAGTTCAGTGATACTAAAGGAGCTGTTTACATGATCCTCGAGGGCTGTTCCAGACCATTGAGGTCTCAGACGGCAGCCTATACTGTAGATCTAAACACCCCCCACGCAGGTGCATCTGAGTAGACTTTACTTACCAGAAGGGCCTTGGACACAGGTGTGTCTTGGTCTTTGAGCACACTATGGCTTTTAGAGAAGTGTATGTGGCAATGCATGGGGAACACTCCTGGGTTATTACCATACTTAGGCACAGGGGAGCCTCCCCAAGCAGCTTCTTTTATAAGATGACATAGGTAATGAAGCAAGGTGTTGGCTAAAGGAAACATTTGAGCTGGCAGCTGCTGTTATTGTGGAATTCTGTTCTGATGAGGTACATTCTTTAATCTGCAACCATTAAAAGTCTGCTACCATATGGACTTACGTTCGGCTATATAAATAAAATCTTGTTCTGGAATTGATGGTCTTTAGGTCCTAATATTTAGTTTAGTACATTGCTCCCTCTTCTTGCAATGACTTAGTATACCGTTATAATGTTGATGCAGTACACACTGTCAAGAGATTAGCATCAAGATATATTGCGCAATATAGTCTAAATATATCAGCTGGCACAGACTCTAGAGAAAGATTAATTTATAATATTTGCCTAATCCAAAAGTAGTAACACTAAGGTTACATGACTTAAGTTATTAACTCTCTGATTCAAGTGTACCCTTTATGAAGTTGCATGATACATTTGGTCTCATATATTTACACTCAAGAAACTGCTAAGGACTCAGAGATTTGTTTTATATATACAGTATCTAGCATGATTACCTTTGCAATGTTATCATTATAATTGTTATGTAATGCAACTATTTGTTGTTACTTATGACAGTTAGTTATGGATACCTCAATACTGTGCATCCTCTAGTAAGTCACTTAAGTAGCTCAGACTCAGTTTATTTTTTTTCCTTAATCCTTTAAATTAGAGGTATAATACAAGGCAAAAATACAATGTACTTTATTAATATAATAATAAAAGAAAATAAGAAAGTACATACATCATGTATTGCAGATTCATATTAAAACAAATTCGTAAGAATGTCCAGAAACACATTATACAGATCATATGCCGATCAATCTATGAACCTCCCAAATAACAACTAAGATTACTCTTGAACTTTTTTTTCCACACTTTTTCCCCCTTTCAATATACAAAAAAAAAGAATATATATTAAATTAAGTTCAATTGGATCCATCACCCTTTCCCCTCTCTAGACCTCTTTTCCTTCCTCTTCCTTCAGCCTGATCTAACAATGTCAAGAATGTTCTACCTTCCTGACGTTTACTTGATTTTCTTAGACTGGTCATGCAATGCTTGATTCCCAATCAGTTAATACTTTCAAAAGGTTTTAATAGTTGTGAGCATATATTATTTGGTAATGACAGTCAGTATATAGCATTCCCATTTCATCAAAAATCTAAAAATACTTTTTTTTTATGTAGTTGAGTCTCGTATTGTTATATTATCATTTGGTGTTCAATTGAATGAATACATTTATTGTGAGATGGAGATTTAACTTCTTTCCAAGATTTTAATGTGAGATTCATACGAAGAATAATACTCATATTTATAAATCCCTAGTGCCATAGTTTAATCCTTCACACAGGAATATTATATCTTCACTTAAAAATTCTACTCTCATCTTGCAAATTTTCCCAAGCCAATATTGTATTTTAAGCCAGAATTGATTCATCTTTTGATAGTCTATAAAGTAATGATTTATATCTGCCAAGATCTTCCTACTATTATTATTCTTACTCCATGTATTTTAATAGGATTGGTGTTATGTACACCCTATATGTTAATTTAAAAAAAAAATTCCTTCTATCTGATGAGTAAGTAGTTTTTTAACTCTTATACTTTTTTTTTTAATAATTAAGCCTGCTATGCTCTTTAAACCAACGTTGTTCAACTTTTGGGACAATATATTCTAAATTCTCCATATTTTCTTTCTTTATTTGATTATCATACACATATCTTATGATTTCCATACTTTTCCAGCTGAATGTAATAAATGTCCCACTATTGTCCATATTTCTGTTGCACTGTTGGTGGCCGAGAGAATATGCTGGCTTTCTGCCGTTGTGATATTTTTTTTTCCAGGGATAGCAGATTCAAAGGACAATTTAGTGTGATAATATTGCACAGTTTTGCTGTTATGTACTGCTCTTCTGCTAACCTTTGCAAGATAATCAATATTATAGTCTCACTAGGTGAAAATGAGTATGTTGCTACCATATATACTATATGCTGCACTAAGTTAGAGCTCTCTTCCTTGTAGCTCTGGTACCTATGAGCTGATATGTTATGACACGTTGGCCTAGTTCATATAATTAACAACCCCCGTAACATAGCTAACTTTAAGCACATCTGGGTTCTGATCTTCATGTTTAATAATGGCCTCTCACTCTAGATGGCTGCTTTTCTTCACAGTCCCTCTGCCTCTTATAATAGTCATATGGGGTTATTAGATAAGAATTAGTTAAAGTGGTTCTAAGTTTTTCTCTATTACATAGATATTTACTTAGTCATGTGATATCCATGAGTGGTCTCCCTTTATCAGTGCACCTTTTGCTGCTATCAATTCTTTCAATCACTATAAGGTCCAAAAGTGGCCTCATGAGTAATGCAAAAGGCTTCAGACTTTCTCCTATTCTAATTTTAGATGTATTGAAAGTGAGGTTGTTGTTCGATGGTCTACAGACTGGCTATATTTCATTGTTTCTTTATTTCTACAAAAACAAAAAAACCTCAATAAAAAGGATATTTAAAAAAAAAGCTTCCAAAGTGTTCCAATGGTATGATAAAGTTTAATGTATGCTAATACTGTTGGAAGGAGAACTGCACATAACATTATTGTGTTATTGTTTTAATTAAAAGGCCACTCAGGTCAAATTAAATGTTCATGATTCAGCTACAGCATGTAATTTTAAACAACTTTCCAATTTACTTCCATTAAAAAAAATGTGCACAGTCTTTTATATTTACACTTTTTGAGTCACCAGCTCCTACTGAGCATGTGCAAGAATTCCCAGACTATACGTATATGCATTTGTGATTGGCTGATTGCTATCACATGGTACAGGGGGAGTGGAAATATACATAACTTTGAAATTTGTTAAAAAAAATCTACTACTCATTTGAAATTTTGAGTAAATGCTATTGTATTGTCTTGTTATCTTGCATTTGTTGATTTGTATGCAAATCTACTGTGTTTACTGGTCCTTTAATAAGTTTAAGATTCAGCTTTCCAATAATTGAAAATGTAAACCCTGTTATTTACCTGCTTTTATGTGTTTATATAAAAACAATCATGGCATTATTTTCTTTTCTTTTTTTATTTCCTCCCCCCCCAAAAAAAACCATTTGTAATAACTAATACTTTTTTTTAACCCCTTGGATACAACATAGTGCATTACAGCCGTGCAGTTAAGAGGAAATTAAATCAATTAGGATTCAAGCCACCAACAGTGCAAGTAAATGGCTCTAAAAAGGGAGTCCTCAAGTGACAGTTTTATTTATTAATGACTACACATAAATCATTAAATGCATTATACAGAGGTGAAACTGGTTCACAAACTAGTAAATAATATTCCCTAGAGCAGTGATTTTTAACCTTTTTTTTGCCGTGGCACACTTTTTTACATTAAAAAATCCTGTGGCACACCACCATCCCAAAATTTAAAAAAAATCACACATTGTAGCCTAATACAGCATATATATATACACATACACACAAACACACACATACTGTATGTATTGTGCTGTTATTCCATGCCTCCTACAAACTACCCCTGCACTGGGAGTAAAAAACAAGCAAAGTGTAAAAAATGTCACACTGTTGTCAGTCTGCCGTGGCACACCTGAGGATCTCTCACGGCACACTAGTGTGCCACGGCACACTGGTTGAAAAACACTGCCCTAGAGATTTGCTAACTTATGTTTACAGTAGTCTCAAATTCATTTTAGATTTGATGAATATTTTTTTAAATTTGGGCAAACAATATCTCATTTCAATGACTATACAAGTAATTGCTAAAATAATTATGTTTGATTACATTAATAACTAAACAATTGAAAATACATGGAGAATACAAATTAATATCTAGTAGGACAGTAAGAGATGAGAGTATGTGTTTGAGGCAGAAAGAGTGAAGGAAAGTGTATTTACCTAAAGCAATGAGGTTGATAAATGAAGAAGCAATTAAAAAAAAAAATAGTGAGCAATGAGTAAAAATGGTAGATGTAGTAGGGTGAGTCAGATGAAAACTTTAAAAGTCAGAAACAAATAATAGGAAGGAGAATTGACAGGATCAAAGAGAATAAAGTACAATCTACTGGTGGAAGAATAAAGCAAATAAACAAATGCAAAGCATAAGAATGGGAAGGAGGAATATGAGTGACCCCACATTGTCAAGTCATGTTCTAATCCAGAAGTCCCAATAAAGACAATAGCCACTATAATTGGGTATGAAAAGGCCAAAGCTTCATTATTGACATGAATCTCAATTACAACCATTAAAACTATAACTTTTTACCCAACCACAGTGTTTGCCCTTCTCACATGCCTCGCCATTACTCTGGGGCATGCTCTCAAATAATAACTCCCCTGCTAACCTAAAAGGAGGTACCCACCACCTCATAATAAGTGTAAGCCCCTAAAACATAGGCAAGCACCACAGTATAAAGGGAGGGCAGGCTGTAATTTCTCCTCGCCGTGGGGGTCCAGGTAAAAGAGGCCTTTAACTTCTGCATCACGGAATTATAAACCCCCTCCTAATCAGTTTCCCTATTGCCCTTAATCATCTCATTCCCTCCAAGTGAGGTCAGTTAACACCTTCTTCTACTTTGTCATCCAGGCATCATCTTTTTAGGCCATGAAGAGCAATGGACAAAAGGTAAGTAAACTCCAACTTCTCCTCGCCGTGGGGGTCCAGGTAAAAGAGGCCCTTTACTTGTGCTTCATGGCCTTATAAATCATCTCCTAATCAGCTGTAAGGAATCCACTCCTGGTTTTCATTATTACTGCAGCTTACCTTCCCACCTGTATTTAAGTAATGTCTCCGCCCCAAACAAGTGCTTAGTTATTAAGTTCATGTCAGCTAAGCTCTATGCATTATTTGCTGAACCTGTGTATAGAATCAGGAATTTGAAAACATATAATACCTAAAGTTATTGGATTTACAAATACCAGCTGCAGCTGGTCCATTGAACAACTTATACTGCCTGACTGATTTGATTCCCCTAAGTTTGCACTACTTGTCTCACTACAGTCAGCACAAGCTCTTACCCTGGGGACTGGATCTGTTTCCATAGACACATAGTCTGTATTTCAGAGTGGAACATTCATACTACTAATACTCCGGCAGTTGAGATCCAGCACAAGAAACACCATTACAGAATAACTAAGCCATTATCATGGATCCAGCCGAGCTCCCACAAATTGTCATAAAATTCAACTTGTCACAAAGGGTAGACCAACTCAGCCAGGGTCTAAGAGAATTACAATTGGAGAATGAGACTTTGAGAAAGGTCATGTATTGCAGATTCATATTAAAACAAATTCGTAAGAATGTCCAGAAACACATTATACAGATCATATGCCGATCAATCTATGAACCTCCCAAATAACAACTAAGATTACTCTTGAACCTTTTTTTCCACACTTTTTCCCCCTTTCAATATACAAAAAAAAAAGAATATATATTAAATTAAGTTCAATTGGATCCATCACCCTTTCCCCTCTCTAGACCTCTTTTCCTTCCTCTTCCTTCAGCCTGATCTAACAATGTCAAGAATGTTCTACCTTCCTGACGTTTACTTGATTTTCTTAGACTGGTCATGCAATGCTTGATTCCCAATCAGTTAATACTTTCAAAAGGTTTTAATAGTTGTGAGCATATATTATTTGGTAATGACAGTCAGTATATAGCATTCCCATTTCATCAAAAATCTAAAAATACTTTTTTTTTATGTAGTTGAGTCTCGTATTGTTATATTATCATTTGGTGTTCAATTGAATGAATACATTTATTGTGAGATGGAGATTTAACTTCTTTCCAAGATTTTAATGTGAGATTCATACGAAGAATAATACTCATATTTATAAATCCCTAGTGCCATAGTTTAATCCTTCACACAGGAATATTATATCTTCACTTAAAAATTCTACTCTCATCTTGCAAATTTTCCCAAGCCAATATTGTATTTTAAGCCAGAATTGATTCATCTTTTGATAGTCTATAAAGTAATGATTTATATCTGCCAAGATCTTCCTACTATTATTATTCTTACTCCATGTATTTTAATAGGATTGGTGTTATGTACACCCTATATGTTAATTTAAAAAAAAATTCCTTCTATCTGATGAGTAAGTAGTTTTTTAACTCTTATACTTTTTTTTTTAATAATTAAGCCTGCTATGCTCTTTAAACCAACGTTGTTCAACTTTTGGGACAATATATTCTAAATTCTCCATATTTTCTTTCTTTATTTGATTATCATACACATATCTTATGATTTCCATACTTTTCCAGCTGAATGTAATAAATGTCCCACTATTGTCCATATTTCTGTTGCACTGTTGGTGGCCGAGAGAATATGCTGGCTTTCTGCCGTTGTGATATTTTTTTTTCCAGGGATAGCAGATTCAAAGGACAATTTAGTGTGATAATATTGCACAGTTTTGCTGTTATGTACTGCTCTTCTGCTAACCTTTGCAAGATAATCAATATTATAGTCTCACTAGGTGAAAATGAGTATGTTGCTACCATATATACTATATGCTGCACTAAGTTAGAGCTCTCTTCCTTGTAGCTCTGGTACCTATGAGCTGATATGTTATGACACGTTGGCCTAGTTCATATAATTAACAACCCCCGTAACATAGCTAACTTTAAGCACATCTGGGTTCTGATCTTCATGTTTAATAATGGCCTCTCACTCTAGATGGCTGCTTTTCTTCACAGTCCCTCTGCCTCTTATAATAGTCATATGGGGTTATTAGATAAGAATTAGTTAAAGTGGTTCTAAGTTTTTCTCTATTACATAGATATTTACTTAGTCATGTGATATCCATGAGTGGTCTCCCTTTATCAGTGCACCTTTTGCTGCTATCAATTCTTTCAATCACTATAAGGTCCAAAAGTGGCCTCATGAGTAATGCAAAAGGCTTCAGACTTTCTCCTATTCTAATTTTAGATGTATTGAAAGTGAGGTTGTTGTTCGATGGTCTACAGACTGGCTATATTTCATTGTTTCTTTATTTCTACAAAAACAAAAAAACCTCAATAAAAAGGATATTTAAAAAAAAAGCTTCCAAAGTGTTCCAATGGTATGATAAAGTTTAATGTATGCTAATACTGTTGGAAGGAGAACTGCACATAACATTATTGTGTTATTGTTTTAATTAAAAGGCCACTCAGGTCAAATTAAATGTTCATGATTCAGCTACAGCAGTTAATTTTAAACAACTTTCCAATTTACTTCCATTAAAAAAAATGTGCACAGTCTTTTATATTTACACTTTTTGAGTCACCAGCTCCTACTGAGCATGTGCAAGAATTCCCAGACTATACGTATATGCATTTGTGATTGGCTGATTGCTATCACATGGTACAGGGGGAGTGGAAATATACATAACTTTGAAATTTGTTAAAAAAAATCTACTACTCATTTGAAATTTTGAGTAAATGCTATTGTATTGTCTTGTTATCTTGCATTTGTTGATTTGTATGCAAATCTACTGTGTTTACTGGTCCTTTAATAAGTTTAAGATTCAGCTTTCCAATAATTGAAAATGTAAACCCTGTTATTTACCTGCTTTTATGTGTTTATATAAAAACAATCATGGCATTATTTTCTTTTCTTTTTTTATTTCCTCCCCCCCAAAAAAAACCCATTTGTAATAACTAATACTTTTTTTTAACCCCTTGGATACAACATAGTGCATTACAGCCGTGCAGTTAAGAGGAAATTAAATCAATTAGGATTCAAGCCACCAACAGTGCAAGTAAATGGCTCTAAAAAGGGAGTCCTCAAGTGACAGTTTTATTTATTAATGACTACACATAAATCATTAAATGCATTATACAGAGGTGAAACTGGTTCACAAACTAGTAAATAATATTCCCTAGAGCAGTGATTTTTAACCTTTTTTTTGCCGTGGCACACTTTTTTACATTAAAAAATCCTGTGGCACACCACCATCCCAAAATTTAAAAAAAATCACACATTGTAGCCTAATACAGCATATATATATACACATACACACAAACACACACATACTGTATGTATTGTGCTGTTATTCCATGCCTCCTACAAACTACCCCTGCACTGGGAGTAAAAAACAAGCAAAGTGTAAAAAATGTCACACTGTTGTCAGTCTGCCGTGGCACACCTGAGGATCTCTCACGGCACACTAGTGTGCCACGGCACACTGGTTGAAAAACACTGCCCTAGAGATTTGCTAACTTATGTTTACAGTAGTCTCAAATTCATTTTAGATTTGATGAATATTTTTTTAAATTTGGGCAAACAATATCTCATTTCAATGACTATACAAGTAATTGCTAAAATAATTATGTTTGATTACATTAATAACTAAACAATTGAAAATACATGGAGAATACAAATTAATATCTAGTAGGACAGTAAGAGATGAGAGTATGTGTTTGAGGCAGAAAGAGTGAAGGAAAGTGTATTTACCTAAAGCAATGAGGTTGATAAATGAAGAAGCAATTAAAAAAAAAAATAGTGAGCAATGAGTAAAAATGGTAGATGTAGTAGGGTGAGTCAGATGAAAACTTTAAAAGTCAGAAACAAATAATAGGAAGGAGAATTGACAGGATCAAAGAGAATAAAGTACAATCTACTGGTGGAAGAATAAAGCAAATAAACAAATGCAAAGCATAAGAATGGGAAGGAGGAATATGAGTGACCCCACATTGTCAAGTCATGTTCTAATCCAGAAGTCCCAATAAAGACAATAGCCACTATAATTGGGTATGAAAAGGCCAAAGCTTCATTATTGACATGAATCTCAATTACAACCATTAAAACTATAACTTTTTACCCAACCACAGTGTTTGCCCTTCTCACATGCCTCGCCATTACTCTGGGGCATGCTCTCAAATAATAACTCCCCTGCTAACCTAAAAGGAGGTACCCACCACCTCATAATAAGTGTAAGCCCCTAAAACATAGGCAAGCACCACAGTATAAAGGGAGGGCAGGCTGTAATTTCTCCTCGCCGTGGGGGTCCAGGTAAAAGAGGCCTTTAACTTCTGCATCACGGAATTATAAACCCCCTCCTAATCAGTTTCCCTATTGCCCTTAATCATCTCATTCCCTCCAAGTGAGGTCAGTTAACACCTTCTTCTACTTTGTCATCCAGGCATCATCTTTTTAGGCCATGAAGAGCAATGGACAAAAGGTAAGTAAACTCCAACTTCTCCTCGCCGTGGGGGTCCAGGTAAAAGAGGCCCTTTACTTGTGCTTCATGGCCTTATAAATCATCTCCTAATCAGCTGTAAGGAATCCACTCCTGGTTTTCATTATTACTGCAGCTTACCTTCCCACCTGTATTTAAGTAATGTCTCCGCCCCAAACAAGTGCTTAGTTATTAAGTTCATGTCAGCTAAGCTCTATGCATTGTTTGCTGAACCTGTGTATAGAATCAGGAATTTGAAAATATATAATACCTAAAGTTATTGGATTTAGAAATACCAGCTGCAGCTGGTCCATTGAACAACTTATACTGCCTGACTGATTTGATTCCCCTAAGTTTGCACTACTTGTCTCACTACAGTCAGCACAAGCTCTTACCCTGGGGACTGGATCTGTTTCCATAGACACATAGTCTGTATTTCAGAGTGGAACATTCATACTACTAATACTCCGGCAGTTGAGATCCAGCACAAGAAACACCATTACAGAATAACTAAGCCATTATCATGGATCCAGCCGAGCTCCCACAAATTGTCATAAAATTCAACTTGTCACAAAGGGTAGACCAACTCAGCCAGGGTCTAAGAGAATTACAATTGGAGAATGAGACTTTGAGAAAGGTCATAAAAGACACCATCACTCCTAAACTGTCAGCCCATGAGACCTCTCCTGAACCCTTTGTTGCTCCGCCAGATTTCTTCCAAGGAGAGAGAAACCAATATCGTCACTTCAAAAATGCTTGCCTTCTCAATTTCACTCTCAAACCCAAGACCTATCCAAATGATAGGGTGAAAGTTCTTACCATGATAAGTTACTTAAGGGGAGAACCCCGTATATGGGCTGACACACTATTCGAGACTAACAATCCGGTCCTATCTTCCTTCTCGGCATTTCTTGACGTTATGGATGAATTGTATAACGATGCCAATCTTCAGATTACGGCTGAGAGCAAAATGAGGAAATTGAAACAAGGATCCAGACCTGTGGAACATTACATAACGGAGTTCAAACAGTACTCCATTGACTCCCAATGGAATGCCATAGCCCTTAGAAATCAATTCAGGCTTGGCCTTTCTGATGCAGTCAAGGATGAAATAGCAAGAACGGAATTGCCAGAGACACTTGAAGCTCTTATGAAATTAAGTAGCCAAATCGATAGAAGATTGAGGGAGAGAAGATCAGAACGGCAATACCCAGACCAGCCGTTTAAAAAGGTTTCCAGTCCTTGCCAACCTACTCTCAGGTCCAATAGTCCTAGTCCTGGTGGAGCTGAAGCTATGGACATAAGTATCTTCAGGGGGCCCCTATCGCCAGACGAACATATGAGAAGAAAGACCAGGGGCCTTTGTATGTACTGTGGTGACCCAGCTCACAGTGTTAAGGACTGCCCTTCCATACCCCAGAAAAAGAACAGCAAGTGTAGCACTAACTTTACCTCTCAGGTAGTACTTAACAAACCTCTTCACTGCTCTCTACTTTTGTCTTTACAGTGGGCAAGTAAGCAGATGTCCGTCCCAGCTATCGTTGAAACAGGAGCTCAAGGGAACTACATTGACAGCTCATTATTGTCTATCAATAAAATACCTCTGATTAAGAAATTGTCTCCGATTTCACTTCGTGTTGTTGATGGCTCTGAGATTTCTTCTGGGCCTATTACACATCATACCATCCCTCTTTCAGTCACTACACTAAATAATCACCATGAACATCTCTCTTTTGATGTGATTACATCTCCTCTATTTCCAATTGTTCTTGGGTTGGCTTGGCTACAACTACATGAACCTCAGATCAGTTAGAAATCTCTCAAAATACATTTGAACTCACAATATTGCCATCAAACCTGTATTAGGCAGCCGCTACTTTCTCTGACCCCCACATCTGAGATTCTTGTACCACTTGAATACACTCACTTCTCTGAGGTTTTCAGCAAAAAGGAGGCAGAAACACTTCCGCCCCATCGTCCTTATGACTGCCCCATAGAGTTAAAACCAGGTACAACTCCACCTATAGGGCACTTATATCCCCTCTGTCAATCCGAACTAGACCACCTGAAAAGCTACTTAGACGAGAACTTGAAGAAAGGATTCATTTGTCCTTCTGTCTCGCCAGCCGGTGCTGGTATGTTTTTTGTCCGAAACAAGGACAATTCCCTACGCCCTATCATCGACTTCAGACAGCTAAATAAGATCACCATAAAAAAACGCTACCCACTCCCACTCATTCCGGAGCTCATTGAGAGACTACGACATGCTACATAGTAACATAGTAACATAGTAGATAAGGTTGAAAAAAGACTGAAGTCCATCGAGTTCAACCTATACAAATCTAAAACACTTACAAAAAGCTCCAGTTAAGCTTAAATAACCCCATTAAAATGTGACCCATTTAATACTAGCAATCATATCCATGAATTTTGTTTATATACAGAAATTTATCCAGACTATTTTTAAATGAATCTATGGTATTGGCATTCACTACCTCCTTTGGTAATGAGTTCCACAATTTTATTGCTCTTACAGTGAAAAAACGTTTCCGTTGCAGGAGATTAAATCTCCTTTCCTCCAACCTTAAATTATGACCTCTTGTCAGAAACAATTTTCTTGGAATAAAAAGAGCTTCTGCCATCTCTGTATATGGGCCTTGAATATATTTATATAAAGTAATCATGTCACCTCTCAAGCGCCTTTTTTCTAAAGAGAACAGACCCAGTTTGGCTAGCCTCTCCTCATAGGTTAATTTCTCCAATCCCCTTATTAGCTTTGTGGCCCTTCTCTGAACTTTTTCTAGTTCTGCAATATCTTTTTTAGCAATCGGTCCCCAGAACTGCACTCCAAACTCAAGGTGAGGTCTTACCAGGGCTTTATATAATGACAGAATTATGCTTTCCTCCCTTGAATCAATGCCTCTTTTAATACATGCTAGTATCTTATTAGCCTTTGAAGCCGCTGCCCTGCATTGTGCACTCATCTTTAGCTTGTTATCTATTACTACTCCCAAATCCCTTTCCTCCTGTGTTTGGCTAAGTCTTGTCCCATTTAAAAAATACGTAGCCTGCTTATTTTTACTTCCAAAATGTAGAACCTTACATTTTTCCGCATTAAATCTCATTTTCCATTCACTTGCCCATAGTTCTAATTTTAGCAAATCCCTTTGTAAAGAGAGTTCGTCCTGCTCTGACCTAATGACCTTACTTAACTTAGTATCATCTGCAAAAATAGAGATGTCGCTATTTAATCCTTGCTCCAAGTCATTTATAAAAATATTAAAAAGAACAGGGCCCAGTACTGATCCCTGGGGGACGCCACTGATTACCTTTGTCCAATCTGAGTATGATCCATTTACTACTACTCGTTGCTCCCTATCTTTTATCCAGTTATTTATCCATGAGCTAACATTTTCAGCTATTCCCAGTCCCTTAATTTTGTGCATTAATCTCTCATGTGGCACTGTATCAAATGCCTTTGCAAAATCTAAGTATATCACATCAACTGATTCCCCTTTATCTATATTTTTACTTACTTCCTCGTAGAATCTAATTAGATTAGTTTGACATGATCTATTTCTCCTAAAGCCATGCTGATTAGAACTCATAATCTTGTTTACACAAATATGCTCATCAATATAATCCCTTATAATCCCTTCAAATATCTTCCCCACTATTGATGTCAGACTAACTGGTCTATAGCTTCCTGGATCACCCCTGCTTCCCTTTTTGAAGAATGGCACCACATCAGCTTTACGCCAATCCTGGGGTACCATGCCTGAGGATAATGAGTCTTGAAAAATTAAGAGTAAAGGTTTGTCTATAACAGTGCTAAGTTCACTTAACACCCTTGGGTGTATTCCATCTGGGCCTGGAGTTTTATTTACCTTAATATTTTTTAGTTTCTTCCTGATATCCTCTAAACAAAACCCAGTTAGTGGTATGGACTGGCATGTTCTATTCTGTTCCAAAGTATCATTCAATGGTTCCTCTCTTGTGTATACTGAAGAAAAAAACTGGTTTAGAACCTCAGCCTTCTCCCTGTCATTATTTATCATGCTACCCTCCACACATTTTAATGTACCTATATTATCCTTCTACTATATACACTAAGTTGGATCTGAGGGGAGCATACAACCTTGTACGCATTAGAGAGGGCGATGAATGGCTCACTGCTTTTAGAACAAGATATGGGTTGTATGAATACTTGGTTATGCCTTGCAGACTCACCAACGCACCAGCAACTTTCCAATTCTTCATAAATGACATTTTCCACGATCTACTTGATATCTGTGTCATCGTTTACTTAGACGACATTTTGATTTATTCCTCGAACACAACCGACCACATCAAACACGTTAGTTGGGTTCTATCACGTCTCCAGGTTCACCGGCTTTATGCCAAACTGGAAAAATGCATTTTTTCACACTACGACGATAGAATTCCTGGGTTATTCCATCAGCCCTGAGGGCATTCAAATGCAAGAGGGTAAAGTTGATGCAGTAAAATCATGGCCTACTCCTGTTACCAGAAAGGACTTACAAACATTCCTTGGGTTCAGTAATTATTATAGGAAATTCATTCGAATTTTTTTGGGTATATTGAAACCCCTTACCAAACTTACTAGCCCAACTTGTGCTTTTCGGTGGTCGAAAGAAGCTGCTGATGCCTTCAGTTTCCTGAAGGAGTCGTTTTCTTCAGCTCCTATCTTAAGATATCCTGATCCCGTCCTGCAGTACATATTGGAAGTGGATGCTTCAGACTATGCACTTGGTGCAGTTCTTTCGCAACACAAGACACCTAAAGACCCTCTATTCCCTATTGGGTTCTTCTCGAAGATTATGTCTTCTGCAGAAATGAATTACTCCATAGGAGATAAAGAATTACTGGCTATCAAAAGAGCCCTGGAATTCTGGAGACATCTCCTGGAAAGTACATCCTATCCCATCATAATATATACTGACCACCGTAACCTCGAATTTTTACAAAACAACAAAACTTTATCTGGAAGACAGGTTAGATGGAGCCTCTTCTTTAGTCGTTTTGACTTCCAAATCTTGTACAGGCCCGGATCAAAAAACGGAAAGGCAGATGCCCTTTCCCGTAGAGATCCTAGACCCATTCAGGAACATGCTCCTAGTTGTATTTTGCCACCTACTAAATTTCTCGCTTCACTCTCTATTTCAGTTCCAGACTATGAAGCTGCCTTGGGTTCGGAACAACGAACCCCATTGAACTACCTGATTAAGAAAGAGGGCTTGTATTTTCATGGTTCCAAGATATATGTACCAGAAACACTTAGAGCACAAATTATCAAGGAACACCATGACCCTCCTTTACTTGGTCATGCAGGCATCAGACGCACCAAGGAATTAATAACCAGAACTTACTGGTGGCCATCCATGGAAAATACTATCAAGGAATATATCCAGCAGTGTATTAGTTGCTCAGTATCCAAACCCGAGAGAAGACCTCCTTACAGACACCTCATGCCTTTGGATATTCCCAAGTCACCTTGGGCTCACTTAGGCATGGACTTTATAGTAGATTTACCACCAAGCTCTGGTTTCACCACCATATTAGTCGTTACAGACCACTTTACTAAAATGGCCCATTTCATTGCTTACCACAAGTTACCTACTTCCTCGGAAACAGCACATTTGTTCTTAAACAACGTAGTACGGTATCATGGTTTAAGTACTGCCTTTCACCCCCAAACGAATGGCCAAACTGAAAGATTGAATCAATGGCTCGAACAATATTTACGTTGCTACTGTTCCTACCATCAAAACAAATGGTCATCCTTCCTTGCCATGGCCGAATTTTCCTATAATAACACGATCAACAGTACCACCAATTACTCTCCCTTCTTTGCGAACTACGGTTTCAATCCTAGATTCAGTTTCCACCAGTCCTCTTCTGAAAATACACCATCTGTTGACGAATTGATACAAGGCCTGGCAGAAAACTTCCAACATATACGTACAAACATACAGCATGCACAAGCTACTCAGAAAAAGTACTATGACTTACGACGAAGAGCCGCCCCAAAGTATGAAATAGGGGACTTAGTGTGGTTGTCAACAAAAAATATCAAGTTACATCTTCCCAAGAAAAAATTGGCTAGTTTATTCATCGGTCCATTCAAGATCACTCACGTCATAAACGAGAATGCAGTCACCTTGGATCTACCTGATTCATTGGTAATACACCCCACCTTCCACGTCTCTTTGCTCAAGCCTTATGTAGGTCAACACCCGCCTATACCTCTCCTTCCCCCTGATCCTGTACTACTGGACACAACCATGTATGAAGTTCAGGATCTCCTGGATTTGAGGTATTCGAATGGTGAACTTCAGTATCTCGTGAGATGGAAAGGGTTTTCTCCTGAGGAGGACTCCTGGGAACCCCATACCCACATTGATGCTCCGAGACTAGTTGCTCGCTTCCATAGAAGTTTTCCACACAGACCTAAATATCCAGCCGTGGTCGGCTTGCTTGAGGGGGGGGACGTGTAAGGAATCCACTCCTGGTTTTCATTATTACTGCAGCTTACCTTCCCACCTGTATTTAAGTCATGTCTCCGCCCCAAACAAGTGCTTAGTTATTAAGTTCATGTCAGCTAAGCTCTATGCATTGTTTGCTGAACCTGTGTATAGAATCAGGAATTTGAAAATATATAATACCTAAAGTTATTGGATTTACAAATACCAGCTGCAGCTGGTCCATTGAACAACTTATACTGCCTGACTGATTTGATTCCCCTAAGTTTGCACTACTTGACTCACTACAGTCAGCACAAGCTCTTACCCTGGGGACTGGATCTGTTTCCATAGACACATACAACCCAGGACACGCCGGAACATCGCAAGGAGTAACCGCAAGTAATTTAAAACCAAAAGTTGCCTTTTAAAACGGTACCAGGTCTACCTAACCGCATTACTAAGCAGTTCGCTACCTTTGCTTCATTTCCATAAGTGTAAAAAGCCAACTTTACTGTAACGCTACGGACCTGCTCTGACGTCACCCGCTGGGGAAACTCCTGTGATTCAGTCACGCCCCTGTCAGCAGCTGCAAGGTTCTGCGCTCTGTCTCACTACACCTCGGGCGGATACTACAGCTGTCAGCTACTGCAGCGGCTAGACCTCATTCACACGCTGTCTGTTGGCAACTAAGTAACATTACTGTAATCCTATCTTTGCCTAATTTTGATACTTAACTTAAAGTCATTGAACTTGCCTCACTGCTACTGAACAGAATATTGCTACATACCTACAGTAGTCATATTCCACATATATTTTACACTTCATTTCATCATAGAGAAAACTCACTCTGAATCACCACAGCCTATGCTGAAATAATAGTCTGTATTTCAGAGTGGAACATTCATACTACTAATACTCCGGCAGTTGAGATCCAGCACAAGAAACACCATTACATCAGCCCACCCATTGCCCTTAGCCTGACCCATCTCATTCTCTCCAAGTGGGGTCAATTAACACCTTCTTCCGCTTTGTCATCCAGGCATCCTCTTTTTGAGGCCATGAGGAATAATGAAGAGAAATTAGGTATATTGTGTGTGATACAATAAAAGAAGGGACAAGCGTACAAGCAAGAAAATAAGCTGAAAAAGGAAGACAATTGGAAGAGATGAAAGGATGTGAGAAAGGGAATAAGGGGAAGTGATGAGGGAAAAGATGGAAAAAGAACGGGAATGAGTGAGAATAGGAGGAATGTAAAAGTTAGAGAGAGAACAAAAAATGGTAGACGAGGGACAAATAAGTGAATGGAGGTAGAAAGAAGGCACCCATTATAATTTGGATTTAAGTAAAAAAACAACAACAAATGCATCTGAAAACAATAAACAAGTAGACCTTTAACAAAAAAATGATGATTGATATATGCAATTAAAATCATTACATTTATGGTGGGAAAAGATTTTATTTAGGCGGAAAAAGGTTCAAAAGTTTAAAATTACACAATGCAATAACAAATTAGTGATGTCCTTATCAGATTAATTCAGATGTTCTTAGTCAGTAAACACCTGATGTAAAAAAGAAAAAATCTCTTTTTTAAGCTGCTGCTGATTTGTAGCAGCAATACCAGCTATTACTTTAACGTTATTGATGTTTCATCTATTGCCCAACTGCTCCTCTGCTTCCCTGAAAACATTTCCCATAGGAAACATTTGATGAATGGATTCTCATTAGGAAACAAATTCTGAAAACCCCCATTAATGAATATTGAATGAAGCTAAAGATTTCATTTTATTGACAAATGATTTGTCCAAAAGGAACAATTATAGACTGCTTTAAAAAGAAGATCAAAAATAAATGTATGCTTCAAGGACAAAACTAAATGTGAAAAGAGAAGAGTAATTCGTCTCAAAGATGAAAGTGATAATAGTTTTTATTGGAAAATGATAATTTGGAATATGGGTGTGAAAATAATTGTGTATTAAACTGAATACTATCAAAGACATATTTAGAAAACAATAATCTAATGATTAGCAAGGAATCCAGATATATTGTACCATATTCCATTTATTCAAAATTGAATTAATGCACCCATGCTATCCAACATACAGATGATAGCATGCATCAGACAATCGCTCGGGCGATAAAAGAGAATTTAGACTAATATGAGGGCAAAACTAGAAGCTGTAAAGAATGTACTCTGGTAATGTTTGCATTTTTTGTAATCTGGGCCTAAATAGCAAAATATAAAAATACAATTTAAGTTGATGACCAATGTTAATTTCTCAATGTGTAATATTTTTTATAAATCAAATGTTCATCATAGTAAATTGTACCAAATGTTTAAAACAATGAAAAACAAAATGTTTACACACCATCCGACATTTCTTTATATTTTACAAACGAAACCAAAAAATTTGCTGAATCATTCACCAATCGCTAGTGAAAAGTTATAGATGCACAAAAATGCAAATCAGTCTTATTTTAACATATTTTGGAAGAAACATGAAGTAAAGTGAATGAATAAAGACAGCCAATTAGGAAGATCTCAAATAGCAAAGGCAAACCCCATTACCCATTTAGTTTTCTTCAATTATTAATTAATTATTAATTATTAATTAATGGTGCATAGGTGGTGTCATCTGATGATATGGATGCATAAATAAGCGTAGGAGTCCAGTGTGATTAGCAGAAGATAAATACTCATTAGAATCTTGCAATTTTGTTTTCTTTCCCTCTGCTACAAATCCTTAGGGGCCGATTTATCAAGCCCTGTATGGAGCTTGATGCGCATGTTTCCGTGCGAGCCTTCAGGCTCGCCGGAAACATGTTATGAAGCAGCGGTCTAAAGACCGCTGCTCCATAACTTGTCTGTCTGCTCTGAGGCCTCGAACAGAAATCAACCAATCGAATACAATCGGGTTGATTGACACCCCCTGCTAGTGGCCGATTGGTTGATTCACAAGAACTGCTGGTGCAAAGATAAATGCCAACAGGGTAGGCTTTCGGCATTTATTGATGTGCAGCGGACATGATACCCTACATCATATCATGTCTGCTAGCACTATGATAAATCTACCCATTAGTCTGATTCAAAGTGCTTGGCTATACTTTTTTCTATGTTTACCCCTGATGTTGAAATGCTCTCTAGTCTTGTACCCTCTGATGGATCACAATGCTATAGACACCCCCTGCAGCCCATAATTCAAGCAGCCTGTAAGCACCAGTCGTGGTGCTGTGTATTTTTGTTTGTATATTCATTGTCTTTTCCCAGTCAGGAAGGACTGAAAATCACAGACAGCCATGACTGAAAACATAGACATCTTACAAATTTCCATAAGCATATTTTGCTGTATTACATTGCTGCCTTCCGATGTTAGTAGGTGAAATAAAAATGTATCCACTTATTTGCTGAGGTAGTGTTAAATAATGAGATTAAAGAGACTCTAAGGGACACTGAATACATTGTAAATGCAAGGCATACCAGTCAAAAATAAACATTTTAAAAACAAACGATACCTTGTTTGCTGCAAATGTTTTTCAACAATCAAACTTCACCTACCATTTGCCTTATTTGGAGGAGGCAAATACTGACTTATTACTGGAATAAACAAGGCCGCTAGCAGGGGGTGTCAATCATCCCAAATGTATCCGATCAGTATGATTGCTGTCCGCCTCAGAGGTGGCAGATGAATTAAGGAGCAAGCTTCTTAACTTAAGTTTCAGGCGGAGCTGAAACTTCGGGGGAAGATTGTAGCATCCGCTGCTTAAAAAATCTACCCCTATGGGGCTGATTTATGAAAGTGTGGACGGATATGATCCGCTGTAGCGATCATGTCCGCAGCACCTCGATAAATGCCGACAGCATACACTGTTTGCATTTATCATTGCACAAGCAGTTCTGCTTGTGCAAGGCCGCCCAGTGCAGATTCTAGCTAGCAGGGGGTGTCAATCAACCCGATCGTATGTGATCGGGCTGATTGCTGTACTCTGCCCAAGAAGCGGCGGTCGAGTTAAAGAGCAGTGGTCTTAAGACCACTGCTTCTTAACTCCTGTTTCCAGCAAGCCTAAAGGCTCGTGCAGAAACAGCTGCATCAAGCTCCATTCGAAGCTTGATGAATCGGCCCCTATGTCTATTTTCATAGTCATCTATATGGATTATATGCCCTAAAACACTTGCATTATGCCCAATAAGTTTCAGGAAACATTTCTTTACTCTTATTTCATAAATGGCACATCTGTACAATGTTTAATTAAACTATGGAAAAATCAATAGCTTAAAATATAACTATAATTGTTTAAGTGCATTTATATGAGCACATTGTGCTACTCATTTTCAAGGCTATATTTTACTTTTATATTTAATGCTAGCTATTAGCATATGACAAAAAATCTTTTGTTTAATTCCTAAGATTCTAAACTGTCTGCATCATTTCTGGTGCAGCTAAATTAATACACTTTCATACACATAGGGCTATGTTATGCAACATATAGGACTTTGATATATAGTGCAATCAATAGCAGGGTGCATTATCTTGTGCTGGGTCTCCGAATAACTTATAACAAGTGAATGGTTAAATGTTTTAACCAGAACATTTTAACGCAACTGATTTTTTTTAGTGTGCCCTATACATTGAATGGATAGCATGAATGAGTGATAATGGCAAATGGTGAGTTAAATGTTGCTCTCAAGTACAAGCTAAAATGCACTTTTTTTGTTACTATCATTTATGCTAATAACAAGCATGTTTTTTTGCAGATAGTGTATGTACATGGTCTCCCGTGCTTTCTCTCCAAAATTCCCAGCAACAGCAGTCAGCTGTAAATCTATATTTAGGAGCAAAAACATTTTTTAGAGAGCTATCCTTGCAGGATTTATTGTCTATTACTTGAAGAACTCCAGTGACCCATATTTTATGATTAAAAGATTCTGTGGTTGTGCTGTTTTCGCTCTTAGTCACTAATATTTGGTAGTTTTAAAATAGTTTTGACATGTTTAAATAAATAGATTCAATGAACTTCAGAGATTTTTTTTTGATAATAAAGAATAAATGCTACAATCAAGCATTTACTAGGAATTCATATTAGTTTTCTTTAAAAGAAAAAAGAAAACTAAGAAAGATGTCAAATACATTATTTTCTATAATAAACACAGCCATGTTAAATGTTTGATAGGGAAACTTGTATATTTTTTTTCATATAGATTTAGATTTCTGTCTATGACACCAAAAATAAAATTCTGATTGATGTAATTTTTGTGTTCAGCACTTTTATAGACAAAAGCAGAGCATTTCGGTGAATTATGATATGGTAGTTCAATATCGTCAGATAAAATAACTTTTAAGTGTGTATTCATTTTATACAGATCATAAATTTTATTAGTACATTTGTTAAAGTGTGCGTGCAGTAGGAATATTCTTGTAAATATGTAAACAAATCAACAAATAAATAAAGAAATACAACTTTGAAATTAAGGTGATAAAATGCTAGTTATTACTTGCAGGATTTTATCTATTTGCTTGGGGATAATTTGAAAATTAGTACCGAGATAAAATTCTAAAATGACTAAAAGAAATGTACATCTAACAATTGCACTAACAAAGAAATGTCAACGGGTTGAACAATGGTTCTCAAAAACCTATTTAACAACTGCCAATGGTCTAGGATTTGCTATTATAGCTGCCATAAATGAAACAGAACCGCTTGTGCTGCTTTTTTCTTAATAAGGATGATCATAAATCAGGACAGCAATAAGAATTGCATTTTTGGCATAGTGTAGATAGAAACTACAAAGTTCCCAGCTGTACCACCTTTAGTGGACTAGACCTAGTTTGGTAGTTTTAGATCACTGTCAATCATTCCCTTAATTATTTCATGGTTTTAGTAAATTAAGCTACACCCATAAATTCCAAGCTAAGCCATAGCCTTTCTGCCACTTTAAAATAATGCCCTAAATTTGACCTCTGTCACTGAGACCCTTTCCCCTCTCAAGTACTTTGTTAAAAAAAAAATGTATGTTAATGCCAGAGTTTAAGTTCCTAACCTAGGGCCAGATTACAAGCGGAACGCTAAATATCACTTTAGTGAAATTGTGCACTAGTATTACAAGTTGTCAGCAAGTGGGAAGCATTGCGCTCATGAGAACACGCTTCCATAGGAGACATGGCATGAAAACCATGCACAGAGATGGCGGTAAGTAGCACAGCGAAGTGTAAATATATATGTATATGATTATATACATATATATTTATGTGTTAATATGTGTATTTACACATATTAAGACGTAAATATATATGTATATAAGCATATACATATATATTTACTGGGAGCACACAGTTCCCATAGACCAAAATGTAATGGCACTTTTTCCCAAAAACCCCACACCCACCAATCTTTAACCCCAAAATACTGCCTAATGCAGTTATTTTATTAAAAATAAAGATGCTGCTAGCTTTAATTTTTTAATAATATACTCTACACAGTATGTTGGGGGCATATGGGGCACATTTATAAAATTAACCAGAGATCTGACCTCTGGTTAATTTTATAAGCATTTTTGGGCACGTGATAATTTAGCGCTCCACTTGTAATCTAGCCTCAAATGTATAAAAGTATGGATATTCCAAAATGAAACTGCAAATAATGTATTGTATTATTTTATTAATTAACGGCTAGATTACGAGTTTTGAGTTATGAGTGAAAAAGCAGCCTTATGGGTTATAACCCTTCTTTTTCACTACCGCTGCAATTACTAGTCTTGTCAAAAAAACTGTACCACACACTTTTTTGGCCATAACGCAAGTCTTTTTCTCAATGGGACTTCCGATATTACAAGCTTTTTCTGGGAGGCCAAAAAGTGAGCAGTACAGCCTATCCCGCAATATTCGTAATGCAATCTAAAGTCATTAATTATGAGTTTTACACTACAAAGCTGTAGCATAAAACTCATAACTAAAGTGTTAAAAAGTACACTAACACCCATAAACTACCAATTAACCCCTAAACTGCCGCCCTCACGTATCGCAAACACTGAAATAAAATTATTAACCCCTAATCTGCCGCTCCCGACATTGCCACCACTATAATAAACATATTAACCCCTAAGCCACCGCACTCCCGCATCGCAAACACTAGTTAAATATTATTAACCCCTAATCTGCCGCCCCTAACATCACCGCCACATACCTACATTTATTTACCCCTAATCTGCCGCTCCGGACATCGTCGCCACTAGAACATATTAACCCATAAACCCGCCGCACTCCCGCATCGCAAAAACTAGTTAAATGTTATTAACCCCTAATATGCTGTCCCTAACATCTCCACAACCTACATTACAGTTATTAACCCCTAATCTGCCGCCCCCAACGTGGTTGCCACTATACTAAAGTTGTTAACCCCTAAACCTGTCTAACCCTAACATCCCCTAACTTAAATATAATTAAAATAAATCTAAATAAAACTTACTTACTATCATTACCTAAATAATTCCTATTTAAAACCAAATACTTACCTGTAAAATAAACCCTAAGCTAGCTACAATATAACTAATAGTTACATTTTAGCTATCTTAGGTGTTATTTTTATTTCACAGCTAAGTTTGTATTTATTTTAACTAGGTAGACTAGTTAGTAAATAGTGATTAACTATTTACTAGCTACCTAGCTAAAATAAATACAAATTTACCTGTAAAATAAAACCTAACCTGTCTTACACTAACACCTAACCTTACACTACAATTAAATAAATTACCTAAATAAAATACAATTATCTAAATTACAAAAAACAAACAAACACTAAATTACACAAATAAAAAAGACATTATCAGATATTTAAAACTAATTACAACTAATCTAATAGCCCTATCAAAATAAAAAAGCCCCCTCAAAATAATAAAAACCCCAAGCCAAAACTTAACTACCAATAGCCCTTAAAAGGGCATTTTGCGGGGCATTGCCCCAAAGAAATCAGCTCTTTTACATGTAAAAAAAGAATACAAATACCCCCCAACAGTAAAACCCACCACCCACACAACCAACCCCCCAAATAAAATCCTAACTAAAAAAACTTAAGCTCCCCATTGCCCTGAAAAAGGCATTTGGATGGGATTGCCCTTAAAAGGGCATTTAGCTCTTTTTCAGTGCCCAAACCCTAGCCTAAAAAAAACCCCACCCAATAAACCCTTAAAAAAACCTAACACTAACCCCTGAAGATCCACTTACAGTTTTGAAGACCAGACATCCATCCTCAACGAAGTCAGGAGAAGTCTTCATCCAAGTGGCAAGAAGTCCTCAATGAAGCCGGGAGAAGTCTTCATCCAGACGGCATCTTCTATCTTCATCCATCCGGCGTGGAGCGGCTCCATCTTCAAGACATCTGGTGCGGAGCATCCTCTTCTTCCGACGTCTTCTTCCAGAAGGTTCCTTTAAGTGACGTCATCCAAGATGGCATCCCTTGAAGGTTAAAAAATCCAATCAGCCAATAGGATTGAGCTTGCATTCTATTGGCTGATTGGAACAGCCAATAGAATGCAAGCTAAATCCTATTGGCTGATTGGATCAGAAAATAGGATTGGAGCTCAATCCTATTGGCTGATTGCATCAGCCAATAGGATTGTTTCACCTTTAATTCCGATTGGCTGATAGAATAGAGGGGCAGCAGATTAGGGGTTAATAAGTGTAAGATTAAGGGAGTTTAGACTTGAGGTTCATGTTAGGGTGTTAGGTGTAAACATAAATTTTGTTTCCTCATAGGAATCAATAGGGCTGCGTTACGGAGCTTTACGCTGCTTTCAGGTGTTAGATTTTTTCTCAGCCGGCTCTCCCCATTGATGGCTATGGGGAAATTGTGCACGAGCACGTAAAACCAGCTCACCGCGGCTTTCAGCAGCGCTGGTATTGAAGTGCGGTATGGAGCTAAATTTTGCTCTATGCTCTCTTCTTGCCTGATAATGCCGGGTTTTTGAAAACCTGTAATACCGGCGCTGTAGGGAAGTGAGCGGTGACAATAATGTGCAAGTTAGCACCACACCCCTCATAACACAAAACTCATAATCTAGCCGAAATATTGGTGGGGTAGTTTAATTTCTGAATTTCAGATGCTTTTTAACAATTAATTATGAACTTAAAGAAATATGATACCCAAATGTTGAAACACATAAAAGTGACGCAGCATAGCTGTTAAAAGATGACTATCAGCTGAACATCTGTATGTAAAAAAGAAAGATATTTTACCTAAAATTTCCTAAGTATTCAAACCCCACTGTAAAGAGACTTTAAACAGCCAGTCAGGATGTTTATCCCAGAACAAGCTAGGGAGTGCGCATCTGGCGTGTGCAGGTTCTTTTCCTATTCAGTTTAAGTAAGTTCTATAAAATCTCATGAGATTTCAGTGAAATCTCATGAGATTACAGCAAAATCAAAGCATTACCTCAGCACTGCTAATGCTGATTTGCTATTGTTTTTTTTTTAACCTGCAGTAGGACAACAGCTGAAGTATAACTGTTTACACAGCATTTACTATGGAGAGCTGAAGATATTTTGAGGTAAAATATCTTCCTTTTTTACATAAAGATGCTCAGGTGATATTTTCTTGTAAGCTTTTTACAGTTATGCTGCATCCCTTTAAAGGGATTTAGAAAATGAGCATTACAGTGAGGAAAAAAAATATTTGATCCCCTGCTGATTTTGTACGTTTTCCCACTGACAAAGAAATGATCAGTCAATAATTTTAATAGTAGGTTTATTTGAACAGTGAGAGCCAGAATAACAACAACAATTCCAAAAAAACACATTTCAAAAAAGTTATAAATGAATTTGCATTTTAATGAGTGAAATAATTATTTGACCCCTTTGCAAAACATGATATATAAAAACATATAAAAAGTTATAAATTAATTTGCATTTTAATGAGTGAAATAATTATTTGACCCCTTTACAAGTACATGATGTACTTGTTGGCAAAACCCTTGTTGGCAATCACAGAGGTCAGAAGTTTCTTGTAGTTGGCCACCAGGTTTGCACACATCTCAGGAGGGATTTTGTCCCACTCCTTTTTGCAGATCCTCTCCAAGTTATTAAGGTTTTGAGGCTGACGTTTGGCAATTCGAACCTTCAGCTCCCTCCACAGATTTTCTATGGTATTAAGTTCTAGAGACTGGCTAGGCCACTCCAGGCCTTAATGTGCTTCTTCTTGAGCAACTCCTTTGTTGCCTTGGCCGTGTGTTTTGGGTCATTGTCATGCTGGAATACCCATCCATGATCCATTTTCAATGCCCTAGCTGAGGGAAGGAGGTTCTCACCCAAGATTTGACGGTACATGGCCCGTCCATCGGCCCTTTGATGCAGTGAAGTTGTTCTGTCCCCTTAGCAGAAAAACACCCCCAAAGCATAGTGTTTCCACCCCCATGTGTGACGGTGGGGATGGTGTTCTTGGGGTCATAGGCAGCATTCTTCCCCCTCCAAACACGGTGAGTTGAGTTGATGCTAAAGAGCTCGATTTTGGTCTCATCTGACCACAACACTTTCACCCAATTCTCCTCTGAATCATTCAAATGTTCATTGGCAAACTTCAGATGGGCCTGTACATGTGCTTTCTTGAGCAGGGGGACCATGAGGGTGCTGCAGGATTTCAGTTTTTCCCTGGGTAGTGTGTTACCAATTGTTTTCTTGGTGACTATGGTCCCAGCGGCCTTGAGATCATTGACAAGATCCTCCCGTGTAGTTCTGGACTGATTCCTCACTGTTTTCATGATAATTGAAACTCTGCGAGGTGAGATCTTGCATGAAGCCTCAGACCGAGGAAGATTGACAGTTATTTTGTGTTTCTTCCATTTGCGAATACTCACACCAACTGTCGTCATCTTCTTACGAAGCTGCTTGGCGATGGTCTTATAGCCCATTCCAGCCTTGTGTAGGTCTACAATCTTGTCCCTGACATCCTGACAGAGGGTGGAGAGTTTGGAATCTGATTTATTGATTGCTTCTGTGGACAGGTGTCTTTTATACAGGTAACAAGCTGAGATTAGGAGCACTCCCTTTAAGATAGTGCACCTAATATCAGCTTGATACCTGTATAAAAGACACCTGGAAGCCAGAAATATTGCTGATTAATAGGGGATTAAATACTTATTTCACTCATTAAAATGCAATTCAATATATAACTTTTTTGACATGCGTTTTTCTGGATTTTTATTGTTGTTATTCTGTCTCTCACTGTTCAAATAAACCTACCATTAAAATAATAGACTGATCATTTCTTTGTCAGTGGGCAAACATACAAAATAAGCAGGAGATCAAATAGTTTTTTTCCCTCACTGTATGTCCCTTTAAACTCTGACATCAATATCATTTTTTAGCATTACATTTATTTTTATTATTTTTTTACAATAAATGTATATGTGTGGGTACACATAGTGTGGGAGGTGTATATACATTAACCTACAAAACAGCCCACCTCCTTATAGGGATATGAAACCCATTTTATTAATTTCATGATTAAGACAGAGCATGCAATTTTAAGCAACTTTCTAATTTACTCCTATTATCAATTTTTCTTCATTCTCTTGGTATTGTATTTGAAAAAGCAGGAATAAAAACTTAGGAGCCATCCCATTTTTGGTTCAACACCCTGAGTAGCGCTTGCTGATTGGTGGCTACATATAGCCACCAATCAGTAAGCGCTACCAAGTTTCTAAACCAAAAAAGGGCCTGCTCCTAAGCTTAAATTCCTGCTTTTAAAAATGATTGCAACTTCGTTAACTATTACTCCCATAGAAGTAAATAGAAAGCGAAACATTTCAAAACAAATAAACACCCATACTTGCGTGCTAAACCCAACATGAAATATTAATATTTTATATTCCAATGTTCTTCACATAGCAGAATATGTTCTATGTTCATAAATATATATATATATATATATATATATATATATAAAATATATCCTATAGATATATAGGTGTAGATATGTGATTTATATGAACAGTATCAGACATATATAGAAATATATATTTAATAAAAAAGTACATTATTTTCTATGTACAAAACACACCTTAAGATTACTAAATTGTCATTTGTGCTCTTTTACATTCCTATGTTCTTCACTTTCGCCTAGATTTAGAGTTCTGCGGCCAAAAAAGCCGCGTTCAGCTCCTAACGCAGCCCCATTGTTTGCTATGGGGAAACACTTCCTACGTCTGCACCTAACACTCTAACATGTACCCCGAGTCTAAACACCCCTAACCTTACACTTATTAACCCCTATTCTGCCGCCCCCGCTATCGCTGACACCTGCATATTTTTTTTAACCCCTAATCTGCCGCTCCGTAAACCGCCGCTACTTACATTATCCCTTTGTACCCCTAATCTGCTGCCCCTAACACCGGCGACCCCTATATTATATTTATTAACCCCTAATCTGCCCCCCACAACGTCGCCTCCACCTGCCTACACTTTTTAACCCCTAATCTGCTGAGCGGACCGCACCACTATTATAATAAAGTTATTAACCCCTAATCTGCCTCACTCCCGCCTCAATAACCCTATAATAAATAGTATTAACCCCTAATCTGCCCTCCCTAACATCACCGACACCAAACTTCAAACATTAACCCCTAATCTGCCGACTGGAGCTCACCGATATTCTAATAAATGCATTAACCCCTAAAGCTAAGTCTAACCCTAACACTAACACCCCCCTAAGTTAAATATAATTTAAATCTAACAAAATAAATTAACTCTTATTAAATAAATTATTCCTATTTAAAACTAAATACTTACCTGTAAAATAAATCCTAATATAGCTACAATATAAATTATAATTATACTATAGCTATTTTAGGATTTATATTTATTTTACAGGTAACTTTGTATTTATTTTAACCAGGTACAATAGCTATTAAATAGTTAATAACTATTTAATAGCTAAAATAGTTAAAATAATTACAAAATTACCTGTAAAATAAATCCTAACCTAAGTTACAATTAAACCTAACACTACACTATCAATAAATTAATTAAATAAAATACCTACAATTACCTACAATTAAACCTAACACTATACTATCAATACATTAATTAAATACAATATCTACAAATAAATACAATGAAATAAACTAACTAAAGTACAAAAAATGAAAAAGAACTAAGTTACAAAAAATAAAAAAATATTTACAAACATCAGAAAAATATTACAACAATTTTAAACTAATTACACCTACTCTAAGCCCCCTAATAAAATAACAAAGACCCCCAAAATAAAAAAATGCCCTACCCTATTCTAAATAACAAAAGTTCAAAGCTCTTTTACCTTACCAGCCCTGAACAGGGCCCTTTGCGGGGCATGCCCCAAAGAATTCAGCTCTTTTGCCTGTAAAAAAAACACATACAATACCCGCCCCCAACATTACAACCCACCACCCACATACCCCTAATCTAACCCAAACCCCCCTTAAATAAACCTAACACTAAGCCCCTGAAGATCTTCCTACCTTATCTTCACCATACCAGGTTCACCGATCGATCCAGAAGAGCTCCTCTGATGTCTTGATCCAAGCCCAAGCGGGGGGCTGAAGATGTCCATGATCCGACTGAAGTCTTCATCCAAGCGGGAGCTGAAGAGGTCCATGATCGGGCTGAAGTCTTCATCCAAGCGGGAGCTGAAGAGGTCCATGATCGGGCTGAAGTCTTCTATCAACGGCATCTTCAATCTTCTTTCTTCCGGATCCATGTTCATCCCGCCGACGCGGAACATCCATCTTCACCGACGACTTCCCGACGAATGACGGTTCCTTTAAGGGACGTCATCCAAGATGGCGTCCCTCGAATTCCGATTGGCTGATAGGATTCTATCAGCCAATCGGAATTAAGGTAGGAAAATTCTGATTGGCTGATGGAATCAGCCAATCAGAATCAAGTTCAATACGATTGGCTGATTCAATCAGCCAATCAGATTGAGCTCGCATTCTATTGGCTGTTCCGATTAGCTTTAGGGGTTAATACATTTATTAGAATAGCAGTGAGCTCCAGTCGGCAGATTAGGGGTTAATGTTTGAAGTTTGGTGTCGGCAATGTTAGGGAGGGCAGATTAGGGTTTAATACTATTTATTATAGGGTTATTGAGGCGGGAGTGAGGCGGATTAGGGGTTAATAACTTTATTATAATAGTGGTGCGGTCCGCTCGGCAGATTAGGGGTTAATAAGTGTAGGCAGGTGGAGGCGACGTTGTGGGGGGCAGATTAGGGGTTAATAAATATAATATAGGGGTCGGCGGTGTTAGGGGCAGCAGATTAGGGGTACATAGGGATAATGTAAGTAGCGGCGGTTTACGAAGCGGCAGATTAGGGGTTAAAAAAAATATGCAGGTGTCAGCGATAGCGGGGGGCGGCAGAATAGGGGTTAATAAGTGTAAGGTTAGGGGTGTTTAGACTCGGGGTACATGTTAGAGTGTTAGGTGCAGACGTAGGAAGTGTTTCCCCATAGCAAACAATGGGGCTGCGTTAGGAGCTGAACGCGGCTTTTTTGCAGGTGTTAGGTTTTTTTTCAGCTCAAACAGCCCCATTGTTTTCTATGTAGGAATCGTGCACGAGCACGTTTTTGAAGCTGGCCGCGTCCATAAGCACCGCTGGTATCGAGAGTTGAAGTTGCGGTAAATATGCTCTACGCTCCTTTTTTGGAGCCTAACGCAGCCATTCTGTGAACTCTAAATACCAGTGGTATTTAAAAGGTGCGGCCAGAAAAAAGCCAGCGTAGCTAACGCACCCCTTTGGCCGCAGAACTCTAAATCTAGGCGAAAGTGAAGAACATAGGAATGTAAAACAGCACAAATGACAATTTAGTAATCTTAAGGTGTGTTTTGTACATAGAAAATAATGTACTTTTTTATTAAATATATATTTCTATATATGTCTGATACTGTTCATATAAATACAAATAAATTCAAAGTTACCTGTAAAATAAATATAAATCTTAAAATAGCTATAATATAATTATAATTTATATTGTAGCTATATTAGGATTTATTTTACAGGTAAGTATTTAGCTTTAAATAGGAATAATTTATTTAATAAGAGTTTATTTATTTCGTTAGATTTAAATTATATTTAATTTAGGGGGGTGTTAGTGTTAGGGTTAGACTTAGCTTTAGGGGTTAATACATTTATTAGAATATCGGTGAGCTCCAGTCGGCAGATTAGGGGTTAATGTTTGAAGTTTGGTGTCGGCGATGTTAGGAAGGGCAAATTAGGGGTTAATACTATTTATTATAGGGTTATTGAGGCGGGAGTGAGGCGGATTAGGGGTTAATAACTTTATTATAGTAGCGGTGAGATCCGCTCGGCAGATTAGGGGTTAATAAATGTAGGCAGGTGGAGGCGATGTTGAGGGGGGCAGATTAGGGGCTAATAAATATAATATAGGGGTCGGCGGTGTTAGGGGCAGCAGATTAGGGGTACATAAGGATAACGTAGGTGGCGGTCGGAAGATTAGGGGTTAATTATTGTAGGTAGCTGGCGGCGACGTTGTGGGGGGCAGGTTAGGGGTTGATAAATATAATAATGGGGTCGGCGGTGTTAGGGGCAGCAGATTAGAGGTACATAAGGATAACGTAGGTGGCGGTCGGCAGATTTGGGGTTAAAAAAATTTAATCGAGTGGCGGCGATGTTGGGGGACCTCGGTTTAGGGGTACATAGGTAGTTTATGGGTGTTAGTGTACTTTAGAGCACAGTAGTTAAGAGCTTTATAAACCGGCGTTAGCCCAGAAAGCTCTTAACTACTGACTTTTTTCTGCGGCTGGAGTTTTGTCGTTAGATTTCTAACGCTCACTTCAGCCACGACTCTAAATACCGGAGTTAGAAAAATCCCATTGAAAAGATAGGATACGCAATTGACGTAAGGGGATCTGCGGTATGGAAAAGTTGCGGCTGAAAATTGAGCGTTAGACCCTTTAATAACTGACTCAAAATACCAGAGGGCGGTAAAAACCAGCGTTAGGAGCCTCTAACGCTGGTTTTGACAGCTACCGCCCAACTCTAAATCTAGGCCATAGAAAATAATGTACTTTTTATTATTAAATATATATTTCTATATATATCTTATACTGTTCATGTAAAATACATATCTATATACCTATATATACATAGGAATAGATATACAGGTATAGGTATATACAGATACAAATAGAAATATGCATTTACAATAAAAAGTAAATTATACTGTAAGTAAAGAATATTGGAATGTGAAATGAGTACAGTAAATGTACAGTAAAACACACAAATACATTTGTACACACAAATAGTTAAATGTTAAAGTGCTTTGCAGGCCTTTTTTTTCTAACACTTGAGACTTCACATCTTTAAGCCCTTATAATTTTTAATGCAATATTTGTTTTTTATATTTTTTTATCACACAGTGTTACTAAGAGTGTAATTGTACTGTTAAATGTATTTTTTAATTTTTTTTGCAACTTTTTTGTCTTGCGTAACAGGTAACCAGAGCTCTGAAGTCAAGCTAACACAACAAGCGTTAAACTTGATTAAACTCAAGCGGACATTTACTTTCATCTCATAATACGTGCATTACTTCCAAAGCGTGCCTAGAGCCGTGATATATCCCTTCTCTCAAACGCAACATTTAGAGTTCTACTCATTATCTATCCCTAAGTATTTAAAAGCACCACATTCTTCCCAGTTATGGGTGCTGGATGTAAACAGTACTTACTTAACTCATATCTGAAAATGTATCTAAATAACAATAGCACTAATTAAAAAGTCAAGATAAGATCTGTCCCTTCCATACTGAAACCCCCAAAAAGCAAATAATCAATGCCATCATATCAAATCTCGGACAATGTCAGACACAAAATGCTTCAGTTGACCCATTGCTGAATATCCTCCAATAATTTCCCTAAATACTGTCTATTAATAACTGATAAAACATATTTACTAAAACCCTTTGTAGGTTATGGCCACTCTCCATTTTTTAAAAGAATCCACAGCTAGGGTTTGTGCACTAAGCAGCTGAAAACCAACAACCAAATACCAGATACCATATTTATATAATCATTAATATCATATCACATAATCCAAAGGAAGAAAAGGTGAACAAACCTATACTTCTTTTAACAAAATAACGTCTGCTTTCCAATTTCCGCTCCTTATGAAAAGACTTACCCAGAAGGCTATTGCACTGTGTCATGTTGTCTAGACAACAGTAACCAAAACATGTATTCATTAGGGATTAAACCCTTGATACACTATTTTCATTTCCCGCTTTTAAAACCCATTTACTAAACTTACCCATGTCTCCTTAGAACCACAAGAAAGACACAGAGACAAGAGCTGGGATGAAAGTCATTATGGCTTTGTTTATTAACTACAAATAACATATCAGTGAAATTGAGCTGAATTATATTATTAAATACCAATTTATGATAGAGGCACTTAATTCCCTTTTAAAACCCCTTCCACATCTGGTCAGTGGCACACATCCATAAACTGCAATGGAGCATGCAATGCTCAACCTATGCAAATTCTGAGGTTCGTTGGAGCAGCAAGGTCCACTTAGCCACGGGGTGGGGGGGAATCCCCTTAGACCAACATCTAAAGTGCATTACTCCCCCTCTTTTAGCATGGCCTCAGCTCACCTCTACTGCCCGCTTGTTAGGCCATGACCAACCACAGCTAGGGTATATAACACTGCATCCTAGTAAGGAGAAACCCGACTGTGGCATTTATCCAATGAGCTCCAAAGGGTAGTATCTAAGTTAAAGCCTGGGCTTATAAGGGCTAGCTCAACTAAACCTACCATTGCCGAGAAAAGAACTAGGCTTTGTTAGAGCAACTATAAGTTGGTCCATGCACACACAAACTCACTCAAATAGGGAAGGAAAGAGGGAAAACTTCACTGGAGCAGGAAATAAAGAGGAAGATGATGGCCAACAGTGGAACTTATACAGGTAAGAGAGCCCAGCCTCTCTTGCTCACAACATAATGGCAACATTATCATTCACTCCAATAGCTAAAAGAGTTAACTCTAGGGATGCTCCTGACTCACAAGTCCTACACTATCATTATATATTTACTTAACCATTACAATAAAAAATATTGTGGCACTTTCACATCCCATTTCTTAAAAAAAGCTAAAAACTCATATAAAGTAAGGCGGGACTTCCGGTCTACACTGCATATACTCCAAAACAATCGGCGGCTTGTCGCGTTTGACAAAGCCCGGATGGCCAAAACTAGTCAGGAGTTACAGTGAGCGTTTGGGCGCTCAGTTTTTAACAAGCCTAGCACCACAATGTTAATCTAGACCGTTGATATTAACAGCTATACTCAGTTAACCTGTTGAATAGTCTGGGTTGTGCCAGGCTTAGCCTTAGTTATTAATTGAAAAATACAGGCATCCACTTTACACCCATGCGTGTTATGATAGAACACTTGCTGCACAAAGTCCTTCTGTACATTTATCACAGTTTAGACAATATATATTAACCGTGTTATGCAGCAACCAGAATCTATACAATTATAATGTTTTTTCTGCATTGTAAATAGACCTTGATACAATTGTGACTCACATTGGCAACACATGGAAAGTGTTGTCCTTCAATAAATACATTGTATCTTGGGGTAAACATGTAATATATAGTAGGTGATTTGTTGCAACAAAAGGACCAACCGGCAGCCTTAATCAATATATAGTGTGAAGGGATACAGTGAACTAACTATAGGCAATTATAATGATATTCTGAGCTATCCGGATATTTAAATATCCTTAGTGAGTATGTTACATAATGATAAATCTGGGTTGTGCCAGACTAAGCCTTAGATATTAACCGAACAACACAGGCATCCACTGTTTACCCCTTTGTGTTATGCACTGAACACATGCTACATAAAGTCTTTTCTGACATTTATCTTTGTTAAGACAATACATATTAGCCGTGTTATGTAAACAACCTGAAATTTTACAATTATAATGTTCCCCAGCATTATAGGTAGACCGTGACACGAATGAGACACACATTGGCAACATATGGTAATAGTTGTCCTTCAACGAATACACATAAGTTACAACATATATCAGGTGATCTGTTGTCTAAACAGGACTAACTAGCAGCCATAATCCACATATAGTGAGAAGGGACATAGTGGACTAACTATAGGTGTCCATTTTATTATCCAGAGTTACTGGGTATTCAAATATCCTTATACAGGGTGTATGTTATTGAATGATTGAACTTATATACCATTTGGATACGCTATTACAGTATAGCTGAGATCTTATAGCACAAACAAAAGGGGTTCTTATTTATTTACTATAGGCACTTGAAACTACAGTTAATCTCCCTCTTATTGTGCATAGAGTGTCTGATAACATTATAGTGCTAGTGTCGATTTTAATTTGTGTGTTACCCTTATTTTAAGTGTAGTTCATAATAAAAGTTATATTTTATTTATCCCATTCTGGAGAGACTGCCCTACAGTCTAGGCTGAGAGTGCTTACAGGTGCATACTTACAGGAGATATTCACATATCTTTGCGAGACTCTTCTTAGTTTCCAGTATTCTATTTCTATGCATTTAGCACCATTCCCTATATAACTGAGGCTTCATTGAAGAACAAGCATTAAGTTTGCTAAAATATGATAACAGGGAAAAGGCCCTAGTGGTGCCATTGTTCTTGTGTAGTAACAAAAACTCATATGGGTAGATTTATCAATGTGCGGGCGGACATCGATAAATGCCAACAGCATACGCTGTCTGCATTTATCATTGCACAAGCATTTTTAGTGAAATGCTTGTGCAATGCCACCCCCTGCACATTCGCGGCCATTCGGCCGCTAGCAGGAGGTGTCAATCAACCCGATCGTATCGGATGGGGCTGATTGCTGTCCGCCACCTTAGAGGTGGGGGACAAGTTAAGGAGCAGCGGTCTTATGACCGCTGCTTCTTAACTTACATTTTTGGTGAGCCAGAAAGTACGGGGATAGATAGCAGCATCTGCTGCTTGGTAAATCTATCCCCTTATATGAATGTCATTTAAGTTTTAACTCTAATATAACTAAGGACTGTAAATATGCCTTAATAATAATCATTTATTCTATTCTATTAAGTATCTAATGAATAATATAACACAATGTTGTCTCGAATATAAACTCAATATATAATGCTACAAAATGTTAAATATGCTATACACATTATTTATATTTAATATAAATTATTTATATATTTAGTAATATTAAATACTAATCAAAATATTAATGCTTTGTTCGTAGGATACATATTTAATGCATCATCTAAAATAAATGAAAAAAAATACTTAAAGGTATAGTCTAGTCAAAATTAAACTTTCATGATTCAGATAGAGCAATTTCAAGCAACTTTTTAATTTACTCCTATTATCAATTTTTCTTCGTTCTCTTGGTATCTTTATTTGAATTTAAGCTTAGGAGACGGACAATTTTTGGTTCAGCACCTGGGTAGCTCTTGCTGATTGGTGGCTACATTTAAACGCCAATCAGAAAGTGCTACTCAGGTGCTGAACCAAAAATGGTTCGGCTCCTATGCTTACATTCTTGCTTTTTCAAATAAAGATACCAAGAGAACGAAGAAAAATTGATAATAGGAGTAAATAAGAAAGTTGCTTAAAATTACATGCATTTAATTTTGACTAGACTATTCCTTTAATGCAGTTCAATTTTTTTAACATATATATATATATATATATATATATATATGTTTTTTTTTTATATACGTGTAGGAAGCAAGGTTTTTTTACTTATACAATAAGGGACCAAAATGTTGTCCCATATTACTAAAATTTAATATTAACTATAAGATAGGGACTGTAAATTAATCTCTAAAGTAAGAAAAGAACATTTACAGTGTGTCATACAGTAGATCCAACCAAAATTTAAACAGACAGGTTAACAGGTAAGCACAATAAATAGATAATAAATCACATCATATAGTAGAATCAATATGTATATATGTTTTATATCACATGTAACCAGACAGTTTTGTCTGATGGAACTGTATTATATATCAATAGTTATTATTCCTAATTTGACATAGATGTCTCACATCAAAGAATCTAACTCCAGAACAGTAAGGAATAATAGATAAGTCCACTCCTGATTGAAATCTCTGTTAATTTGAGAGTCTCTTAATAAGTCATATAAACATTAGGTTTTAGTCGTCATATGCATTTCCCACTAGGGAACTTATTTCCAAAGAAATTAGGGAATATAGATAATACAGTCCTTCTTAGTTGAAGTCCCTTACATTATTAGGGAAAGTTTTAACAGCTAGATATTATTCTAAAACTCTCCAAATATTCCAATATTGGCAAAACAAAAAAGGGACCAACTTTATGAAATATATTCACACCTTTACTGGGACTTAACATTCTCTCTCTTACTCATAGATTAATTTATCGAGGAATATGGGGAGTTTAAAGCCCAACCCAGGGAATCGGTTAATAGCTAGCTCCCCTCTTATGACGTTCTTTCCATTAGGTATCCGGCTGCCAAGACTTCACCCAGACTTAAATAATTGTAGAAAATATTTTTGATATTGGAAAGTCAGAATAAGGTACCTATCAATCCAATCCATAATATAGTTTGTATTATTATTATTATTTTAAGAGCTGAGTGTCATGTACTGTTTTTCAATTAAAGAATTCATTTGTGTTCCATTATATTTAAAGAGAGCCCATGTGTAACTTACCATCTCATTAGTGAACATTGAGAGGTAAAGTTAGGGTGGATGATACATTGAGACGTGGTTTTTCACGCTAACCCTAGCAGGAGCTGCCCTGGTAGAATTATCATAAAAAGGGTTGTCCCTGTGAGTGGTGTGATGTCTCCTATTGAAATTAATTTAGCTTGTTGGAAAGGGACACTTTACTTTGTGGAGCAAAGTTACCAGTAAACAGGGGGCAAAACACTTTAAAAGGTAAATCTTACAGCAAATTTAAATCACATGATGCTGCTTTCTGCATAAAGCATCTTTCAATCACCTATATTTTCATATGCGTGTGTTTTTCTATTAGGGTTATAAGTATTTGAGTATTTTGAGAAAAGCTTGCCACCTTTTAGTTTGCAAGAAAAAATTAGAGATTTGTAGTGTGAAAATCTTTACAGAATTATGCTGGGATTAGAGAGACAATTTTATATATGCCCATGTAACGCCCATTTCACGAAAAAACAACAATTACACTTTGTATTTTGTACTTTTAAGTATACATTTTTGTGTGTTTTTGAGCTTCCAGTGTACTTAAATTAAGATTTACGCTGTGCATATTTAATACGATTTATTTCTATGTAATTTTCATACAAATTTTGTTTTTAGGTGAACAATTTTGTTATGATTTTTGATGCACCTTAACAATACAATATTATTGTGTGAATGGTTCAATTATTTGTTTTGAAAGATATTTAAAATACAGATTTTATTGTGCACCTCTGTAATGTCCGCATCTCCTCCCCATATGAAGATGCAGTATATGCTCCTTAGCGAGACACCCTTGGTGGCTTTAGATCATTCCACCAGGGAAATAGAAGTACTGGCGAGTATTCTTTAATAATCTCGCCAATCCACAGAGCTTTAGAGCTTTGGGCCCATAGTAACAATTCATGCAAAAATAATCCTATATGTGTTTATTTATAAAGAAAATTCTTTAAAGCATGTCATTTATTGTATGATATTGTAGTATATGAAAATCAAAATTTAAAATGTAATTTAGCAATCTGTTTCAATAAAGGAAAAAAATACTTTGGGCTAGATGACAAGTGGCACAATGCTATTAATGTGGCCCTTTGTAGAGATAACAAATCCTAAATGTTAAAAAAAAATGCAAAATTAGTTTAGAGCAAACATTCATTATTTATAACAGATCTGAGAAACACGCAACTATCCCTGTACTAAACAGAAGATTTGTGATTACAGTCAAACAATTGAATGCTATCCGATTTGAACATTTAACTTGTTTACATGCTGCTTGCTGACCACCTTGGTATATCTTAGATATGTGCAATTCGTTTCGGATCGATTCGGAAATTCGGAAAATTCGGCAAATTCGGAGATTCGGATCGAACCGAATTTCTAAATTAAAATACTGCAGAATTCGGATGGCCATGGATTACACTAGTATTGTACAGTATATTAGGTTATATCACTCTGCTATGGGTTACACCTAATATACAGTACATAATACTAGTCTAATCCCACCTAACACTTACCGAAATTCCAAATTTCCGAACCGAACCGAAACAAATCGAACCGAATCCAGACAAATTTCTTTGAATCCGAATGAATCCGAAACGAATCCGAACCGAATCGATTCAAAATTTTCCTAATTCGAATCGATCCAAACCGAAATTCGAAAAATTCCGAATCGATCCGAACCGAACCAAATTTTTTCGTCATGCACATATCTAGTATATCTCTTGATGTCATTCATTAAACGTCACCTATATCCGTTTAATAGCATGAGTCATAAATAGAAATAAACAGGTCACATTGATAAAACTATCAAACTATAACATTTACAAATAAAAATATGTTTTATGTATTAAACACAAAATAGAAAAATGTTGCAAAAGAACTAGTTTTAGCTAAGTATGGGCCAGATTACAAGTGGAGCACTATTTAATGCTGCCACTGCTTTTTGCGCTAGTCGGATTGCGCTCATATTAAAAAATTAAACGTTAAAAGTAAAACGTTTGCACTCCGCACTAACCCTATGCGCTCAAAGAGCTTACTTCTAGCGCAATTAGAATATCACAAGAGCAATATTATATTCCCCCATAGAAGTTAATGTAACAAAAAAATGGGAAAAAACACCATACTCGCACGCTAGCCCGATCTCATATTCTCATGTGCACTAACCTGACATAAAATATTAACACTCTAATGTTCTTCACATAGAAGAATATATATATGATGATATTTTGCACAGATATATATGTATACCTACAGGGACAGGCAGAAGTAACGCCCCTGACCGAAAGGATACCCGTCTTTGATTTAAGATTCCAAGGTCTGAAGAATCAGTTACCGCATTACAGCTCAAACACCAGGAGCATAAGTCAATTTCCTTGCATAAAGATCATCTTCCACCACGGACTCATTGAATATAGTGTAATCAGCCAGATACACTATACAGGTACCTTTACAGCTATCCAGAAATTTATAAAAGACGAGACACATCGCTCTTATATACGGGACATGCATGAAGTGTATAATAATGCTTTGAAAGTCACTGTGTCTTAAAATACAAATATTAGCAACTTTTCAGCTACTTTTAGCAACTCTGTAAAACATTACTAAGAAAGTTGATGTGTATATAAACAGTCTCCGGACATAAATAGTAAACTTGTTTTTAGCAATTTTAAAGTACAACTGTATAAACGCTTAGAATAATTACTTTACATTTTATCCAGATATAGTATTAATAGGCACCGGTGTCAGTTTTTAATAATGTTGGAATTTATTTTTATTTGACTATTTTTACGAATGTACCAATAAAGGAGCTTGTTTAATTACAGTATAATCTGTTTAGCGCTCATTCTTTACAAAAGGAATATAAATTAGAGGGCAATAAACCACTTTTTAAATTTTACACTTGTTTTAAACTCTATTGGGAATAGCAATCCGTATTGCGCCACCTTAAACCACTATTTACTTGCAAAAACTTTGGATAACGTTTTCTTAAAGGTGAGCCAGATTCCCCACTGATCAGACAGTCTACTCCAAACCCATTTTTCTGTATTACTTCTGTAAGAACTCTGTAAAATGCTAAGAGGCCCATTTCTCAAGCTCCGAATGGAGCTTGAGGGCCCGTGTTTCTGGTGAGCCTGCAGGCCAGAAAAAAGACTGCTGCTCCATAAACCTGTCAGCCTGCTCTGAGTAGGCAGACAGAGAATCTGATTGACACCCCCTGCTGGCAGCCGATTGGCTGTGAATCTGCAGGGGGGCGGCGTTGCACCAGCAGCTCACAAGAGCTGCTGGTGCAATGCTGAATACGGAATGCTCTACGCATTCAGCGAGGTCTGTTGGACCTGATCCGCACTGTCGAATCAGGTCCGACAGACCTTAAATAAATGGGCCTCTAAGTCTGTAATAAAAGATTTGATTTAGATTACAAGCTCATGAAAAATTGAGCTGTAATGTTGTGTGTATACTGTTTTAGAGTATACAGTATAAACACAGCATTACAGCTCAATTACTTTTTCGCTTAATGGGATAATTAAATACACACATGCTTCAAAATTTAAGCAGCAAGATTTCTCCTGCAAACTGATTACATTTCAGTATTGATTCTGGGGATCCCCATTCTACCTGGACTTTTTATTATTAACCCCTGCAATTTGATAAGACTCTAGATTGAAATGCTAGGGTTGACTGTTGAAACAAATAAAGGGCACTTTCATTTATGAAGTATAAGATACTTCATGCAGAAAGTGCCTTTATTCGTTTCAACCGTTTTCACCTCTTAGCCAATAGCCGTGCAGTAAATCCGGTTTGGCGCCCATGGGAGCCGAATTTACAGCACGGCTATTTGCTAAGAGGTGAAAACGTCAACTCTTAGCAAAATATTTTTTTGCGGTTGGCTGCTGTAGCAGCTAAGAACGGCGAACGGTTGAAATGAATAAAGACACTTTCTGCATGAAGTATCTTATACTTCATGAATGAAAGTGCCCTTTAAAGGATTCCAAAACTTTATATTTTCAAGCACAATTAGATCATCTAATTCTAATCACTAACGGTTATAGATCATAACGTACCTTATTTTACATCAAAACGATCATGCATAATGTAATAAACATATCGTTTACATTTAAAATATGACGTCACTGAAGCCAACCCTCTATTATGGGCCATCTACTAACAAACTAAATTGCCAATCCGATTGCATTTTCGTGCATATAATTATCTCTCTATAAATACGTCACCGGAAGCATGCGCACTACCATACGTTCAAGCGCGCATGCTCAGATTCTACCTTTCATTGGACACTTATAAAAATAATTATTGATATAATGCTCATTATTGTTCGGGAGATTCTCGCAGTACAGCGCTTCAATCTTACCTGCTTCATGCAGCATTGCCATCTTCTTTCTAACATCAATTCAGAGCGTCTGCTGGAGAGTGACGTATTCTATGACATGCCATAAAGATCGCGCATGCGCATAACGATGAAAATCCGACATTTTGTTAACTCAGGTTATCGTCCAGGATTTGTGGATGCAAAAGAATAGGCGAGCGGTGGGTTTGGAAAAAAATTAAAATAAGAAGAAGCATATATCGATAATGGTAAGAATATGAAACGCAAAGCATATTACATATATAATTATAATCAAACAATCTTGCGATTACAGATAAGTTTTTTGCATTGTTTAGTGTCCCTTTAATAATTTGTTTCAACAGTCAACCCTAGCGTTTAAAAAATGCTATGGTTGACTTTCACTTTAAGGGCACTGTTTGTGTGAGGTATTGATTTAATAAATAGATATTCATGTTATTCACTGCTTGATATATTTGTTATTATTTTCAGCAGTTCAGCATTTTATATTTTTTTCTTGACCCAGAAATGTAATCCTAATAACAGTATACTGTCATAAGATTGGCTTTTGTTCTTTGTCTACTTTCTGACTTATCTCTTTTTTTCTTGCTTTTTCTGACTTTATAAAATGTATACAATTCTCAATCTCCTTGCACCTTTACGTTGCCAATGATTTGATAGACAGGCAGAGTAAAGTTTCTCTGACATAAAATTGATTATATCTTTGCTGCTGATTGTTTGTACTAAATATAATGTCTCAGACCTTAAATATATAATAAATGATCATGTACCGCCTATTTAGATATGCTTTTCAAAATAACCAAGAGAATGAAGCAAATTAGATAATAGAAGTAAATTGGAAAGTTGTTTAAAATGGCATTCTCTTTCTAAATCATGAGTAAAAAATAGAAGAGAGAACAGAGATATCTTGCGGCACACTGGGGGTGAGAGCCTAGGTAATCAAATTCTAGGTGAGCATAGAGGACATAAACTTAAAACATAGCTTTTATTAATATAAAGATTAAAAAGGAAATATGATATGTTAAAATAAGGGTATCACTGTTATGTTACAATGTGTTCAAAGTTCAACGTTCACTTCAGTATGTAGTGTATGTCCCCATGTTTTAACATATCATATTTCCTTTTTAATCTTTATATTAATAAAAGCTATGTTTTAAGTTTATGTCCTCTATGCTCACCTAGAATCGACCCTGCACCTTTACATGTTTAACCCCGCAAAGGGGTTAATTATATCATTAAAGTACTGATTGGATACCACAGAGCACTGCTGGTCCTAAATGGAAACTACTGTTGAACTAATCAGCAGCGCTAGTTGCACAATAAATTATATGGTTTATTATAATGCAAACTGAGTAAACTACTAAGAAATGTTGCTTGAATCAATGTCAAAATATATGTTTTAAGTGAGTAAAGCAGTTGAATTAGATTATATCCAAAAATATCCTTAGAAAAAAATCTACTTAAAAAGTAATTTATAGTGGATTAAAATATTGCTTCTGGATTCTCTCAGCACAAAATAATAGTGATGTTGATGCAAATAACTTGCGTCTTCTAATGATTTTGTAATGGACAGAGAAATCCTCGAATTTTAAAAAGACACAGGAGACCATGTATGACACTTTACACAGACTAAAAATGAATCTTAAAATGATTTCTCTTGAATAGCTGTTTACGGGTTGTAAACATCCTTAAATGAGGTTTTCTCCTTAATATCAAAGTGCCGCATGTAAATTATCACATCATTATATATTAATCATAAAAGCATAGCCATTTAGATTAATGTGACAACTTTGCTTAGCTTGGTTTATGAAGATTGCAATTTGATTTATTCTCATTTTTCCAGAATTGCTTCTGTATTCAATCAATAATTAACAATGACAATGTGTTAAACAGTCAGTGAACAAAAATAATTGTTTACCTCTAACAATGCTTAATTTTTTTATTTAAACAGCGTATTACAAAGGAATAGATTATGAATTATATGCAATCACAAAAAGTTATACATAAATCTATCACAACAATTATAGATGAACCATGATTGAAAGCAGTGAAGAAAGAGTTTTGTGACCCCAATGGAGGCCAAGTGGATGGGTCATTTTGAGGCCAGTAGGTTGGGATTCATGAGGGTAGGTAGAGTGGAAGGGCCATAACGTGCAAGGAGACCTGCCTTTTTTATATGTGGCCTGATTTGTATGTCGCTGCTTGGGGGTTGAGGGGGGTGCTTGCATTTTATGGTGGCTTTGATCAGAGTGGGGATTGTTGTTACCTCCTCTTTGATTGGAAGGTAAAAATTTTATACAAGGGGCGTGCCCTTTTTAGTAGTAAGGAAGGGCAAGTTTTGTGGCTGGGCAATCACCCAGGGCTTTATGTGGTCTTCATAACCCATGTTCTTATGTCATGCATTTATTTAAGCGTAACGTAGTGACTTGTATGGGTGCCTCAAACTTTGCCATTTTAATGTATTTACAGTAGTCTCTTTCAAACTGTCAAAGAAACACTGCAGTTGTTGCACTCAATCTAATGCACCCAATGTTTGGTAAAATATAACTTGTTTTACACAAACACTGGTGCTGAACACTGGTTTCAAGATTGTAAATCAAACTTTATTCCCAAATAACATATACATATCCAGAAAGGAATAATTGTTAAAACAGAAAACAACAGAGGGGCGCCTCATGTGTAGCATTATCTTGGTGATGACAGAGATATAATTGAATGGCCAAATAGGTACTCACATATTCCACAAGCACACTTATGTGCTGGTAGGGACAGGCTGTAGATTTGTATAGGTGTAACAGCTCACCCTTTCTGGGATATTTCCAATACAGTAATGCTGCAGCAAATTAAAAAGCACACAGAAAGCACTATATGTGCAGACCATTAGACGTAAAACATAGGTGTGTACTTAGTAGCAGAAAGTGGGTACTCACATACTCCCATAGCACAACAATGTGCTAGTAGATGCAGGCTGCAGATTCGGACAGGTGTGGCAGCTCACCCAAACAGATAATCCTTCAGGTATTGATGAAATGAGAAGAAATGCAGGTTTTGTGCTTTCCAGTGGCTGTATCCTTCTCAGTACAAATGAGCAGGTGGTAGGAAATGAAATCCACACCAAAGATAGAAGTTAAAAAATATTTATTAAAAAGAAGTAAAAAATAAAAACAACACCAAAGTTGTTACATAGAGTGGATTGTAGGGTCACCCAGTTGGCCCCAATAATTGTAACGCGTTTCTCGGTTTACAAACCGTTTCATCAGGCCTTATGAAACGGTTTGTAAACCGAGAAACGCGTTCCAATAGAATGAGAGCTCGATCCTATTGGCTGATTGGAACAGCCAACAGGATGAGAGCTAATGAGAGCTAATTAATTTTTAATGTGTAGTTTAGTTTAATTTAATTCATAATTAGTTTAATTGTAGTTTAATAATTATCTTAGTTTAATTGTTAGTTAAAAATGAATTTATGAAGGACTTCCGGTGGGCGGGCGTAGCGAGTGGAAGCAGGAGAGAGGAGCTCCGGTCTCTTAACAACTGCGGACTGCTGAAATATACCCAAAAAGCCAGATAAAGCCACAATCCTTGGCAGGAGAATCGTTCCCCTACCCGGAGTGACAAAGGCAAGGAGTCTGACATCTGACTCCCTCACCGAGAAGGGGCATTTGAAAGCGGAGCGGAGATTCTAAGCTGCGGACATAGCAGAGACATAGCGAAAGCCCAGCCACATAGTGGAAGACAGCTACAGATCCACAGATACCCCCCTCTGGGTGTTCGGGAATAGTTGAGGAGATACCGACCCGGTCAAGGGGTGAGTCAAAATTTTACCAAAGTTTTGGCGGTTAAGCGCCATTTTTACCAGCCATAGGGGAAAGTGTAAGCGTGTGATGCACCAATTAATAACACACGTCCCTGCATTAGACCACAAGTTAAGGCCCAAGAGCTGCACAATACTAATCTAACTTGGCTACACATCCGCTAACAGCTCAGAGGAAAGACATTAAAAAGGGGAAGCAGCAACTGGGAAGCTGACATTGCACAACAGGCCCAAGATTAAATCCCCTGCTCCCACACCTGGAGCCTTAACTACAAGGGACACTCAGACAGAGACACTAAGCACCAGCAACAGACCTAATAAATAAAAGTCTCCTTTTGGTCTAAAGACATTAGGACAGGTGCAGAGCGGAATTGTTGCCACACAGCACCAACTAAGTTGAGAAAAGAAGTGTCAAGGGCAGTTAAAGGGTCACCTTAAGCAAGAAGCCTGATATTGCTCACACTCTAAGACGCAGAAAAAACCTAATTAACAGGTATAGACTCTCCCCTTTCTGGTCATTCAAAAGCCTCAAGACATGTAAACACAAAGTCGCAACACAGGATCCTTTTAGCACAGCCATTTATTCACCGGTGAATACTAAAATTAGCCCGACCTCCCCCCACCTGAAGGGGCGCTTACATAATCCTTACCAGTGCTCTGATTAATTAAATAACAGCTCAACAACAAGGGGTGAGAGCCAGGATGCACGGCTAAGACTCAATGGCTTCCACCCCCTCACTCACCCACCGCTAACCACACGTTGCTGATTAACTTGAAAGTCCAGACAAACTTGGGCTGGATTGCCATTGCTCCATCACTTTTCTAGATCTTATTTGCTACCCGGTCTTTACAGCGTGCAGTTGGGATAGCAACTGTGAGACTCTTGGAACTGTATGCAAAAGTACTACGATTCATACTCTAAAAAGACAGACACAATGACAAACAGACTGAAGAACGCGGACAAGAAAAAAACATCAAGCTGAGCACCAACAAGCCCTAGGGCAAGCAGAGGACATGGCACCTGTCAGCCACATGGACACTCACCCAATTGTGTCTCAAATTTCAGCGCTCTTCTTGCCAAAGATTGACCAGCTTCAGACTCTCATGGACTCTCTGACAACAGAAGTTAAGACCTTCAATGGTAGGCTGACGCAGGCAGAGCAGAAAATCGCAGATGGGGAAAATCGACATAGAGAAACTGAAGCCCATGTCCACACTCTACAACAACAGAATGAGCGGCTGTGGGCCAAAATTGACGATCTGGAAAACAGATCGCGTCAAAACAAGCTGAGGATAGTGGGCATAGCGGAGGCACTACCAGGCCCACAACTAGTAGAGTTTGCAGAGAGTACCCTGCCGGGTTTGCTTAACATTCCTAAAGAGTCCCTACCGTACATAGTGGAAAGGGTGCACAGAGTGGGTGACCAGAGAAAACAGAACGAGAAAAACCAACCACCACGCCAAGTCATGGTGAAATACCTCAATTTTAAGGACAAAGTATCTATCTTGCAAGCATACCGAAAGGCCCCCACACTGGAATACAATGGGAAACGGATATACCTGTTCCAGGACTACTCTGCAGCAGTGGCTGCCAGATGACGAGAATTTTCACCATATCGCAAACAATTACTGGAACAAGGTAGAACGGCAGCCCTGCTATTCCCAGTAAGATTGAGACTCCAAACTGCGAGGGGTCCTTTGTTCTTTGACTCCCCAAAACTGCTGAGGCTTCACCTACAAAGGGAGAATGAAGAACAGCAAAGTGAAAATGAAGATGACTCTGCTGCTTAGAATCGGAGCTATTGGCTGTTTAGACAGAAGACTGTCAATTATAAAGGACTAGTAAAGTTATGGCACACAAGAAATGTATCCTTACAAAGTGAGGGAGGGGGGGGAAACCCCTCCTGATATTGCTGGACTAGAATATTAGTTCAGGGTTGATGCACTGGGTTGGTTGGGGGAGGGGGCTACAATTTCTGTTGATCTTTGTTGATTTTTGTTGTCTATTCTTTATGGTTGTTTAAACTGTTTGTTACCAGAAATAACTAACTCTACTTTAGGGAAGGAAGAGAGAGCTGATTGTCCTACCTTTGGGTGCCACTCTGGGGGGCAGAGAGGAGGATCTGACCTGATCCACATTACAGTGAGTACCACCTGCAACACACACTTTGCAAAAATCCTGCCTCACAACAGATATCTTGGCCTCTGACACTGCAATCTGACACACCTAATTGACATATATCTGAGCACAAAATGAAGATAACCACATGGAATGTAGGAGGGATCACATCCCCAATAAAGAGAAAAGCGATACTCAGACAGCTGAACATCATGGGGACAGATATAGCTATACTAGAAGAAACACACTTATCACAGAAAGAACATCAAAAACTCAAACAGGGTTGGGTAGGCGAGGTACTGAATACCACCTACGAGGGTAAAAGAGCGAGGGGGGTGGCGATACTCTTCCGTAAAGGTTTAAACTACACGGTCACACAAACTACAACAGACACAGAGGGAAGATATCTGATAGTCAAATTAAAAATAGGGATGATGCACATGGTGCTCTGCGGGGTGTATGGCCCACACACTGAAAAGAAAGAATTTCTAACTCAACTACAGACCAGACTTATCCAGTTCTCAGACCTTCCTCTGGTGGTGGGGGGGACTTCAATATAGCACCACACACACCAGCAGACAGGTTCCGCGACCCAACTACCACCTCACAACAGCAAGTAATATGGAAGAGCTCGAAGAGAGAAACCCGTATCTTGCTGAATTTTAGGAACAGCCTAGCCCTCTCGGATGTCTGGAGAGACAGGAACCCAGAGGCTCAGGATTACACCTGCCTACACCCAGCAAAGACGACTATGTCTAGAATAGATTACTTTCTGGTTGCTAGCTCCCTATGCCCTCGTATTGTAGACACTAGGATTGACCCTATAACAATTTCTGACCATGCACCAGTCTCATTGAACATAGACACAGGGGCACCACACAGAAGCGCACACAGATGGAGATTCCCAACACACTTATACCATGATCTAAACTTGCGCAAATACTTGATTGGAGAATGGCTAGCTTATAAGGAATTAAATACCCAACACCTAAACGATATCTCACTTTTCTGGGAATCAGCAAAGGCAGTGCTGAGGGGCGTGGTGACAGCATACGCTGCCAAAGTTAAAAAAACACGTAGAATGAGGGGAGAACTACTCCTGCACCAGCTGCTTAATGCCAGGAATAAATACTTGCGCAACCCCACTGAACAGCACAGACTCAAATATCGAGAAGTTAAAAGCCTTAGAGACACATACCTCATTCAGACAATGACTGCTGCTCAGAATCGCTCACAAGCCAGATACTATCAATATGGAAACCGCACTGGGAAATTGCTAGCAAGACTCACAAGGTTAGATAGAAAACCAAATACCATCATAGCAATCAAGGATGGGGACACTACTCTCACTAGTGATACTGATATACAACAGGCATTTACTTCCTATTACTCAAACTTATATGACTCTCAAGACATTGACCCAGGGAAAAAAGAACAGTTTTGGAGGGACCTAACACTACCACAACTAGACGAAGACCAGGTGCAGACACTCAATGCCCCAATCCAGCCTATGGAAATTATTAAGGCCATTAAATCACTTCCCTTAGAAAAAACTCAGGGACCGGACGGATTGCCAGGGGAATTCTATAAATTGCTAGATGTAGAGACCGCAGACACCCTTGCCCTACTATATAATGCAATTCTAGAAGGTAAAGCAAAACTATCTAACAGGTTCACTGAAGCAAATATCACAGTACTCCCCAAGCCAGATAGAGACCCTCTGCTCACGACATCCTACAGACCTATCTCCCTTCTAAATTCTGACTATAAATTGTTCACCAAAATCCTGGCCAACAGATTAGCGGGGGTGCTCCCCCTTTTGGTTCGGGAGGACCAAACTGGGTTCATTAAAGGTAGATCAGCAGTCAAAAACATGAGACAATTACAACTAATATTGACACACTTTTGGGAGAATGGGGGTAAGGGAGGGGACATCAATGCGAGAGAAGCCTGCTTGGTCCTAGTGGACGCCGAAAAGGCTTTTGACAAGATACTGTGGGACCACCTGTTTACAACCCTGGGTCACTTTGGCATAAAAGCCCCTTATATGAAAGCAATTGAGACCATCTATAGCACCCCTCAGGCAGCGATCCTTATAAATGGAACACCATCGAAAACATTCCTTCTCAAAAGGGGCACTAGACAGGGCTGTCCCCTCTCACCCCTCCTGTTTGATCTCGCATTGGAGCCCCTGGCGATTAAGATCAGAAAGGAAACGACAGGTTTACATATAGGTAGAGAGACAATTCACTTGTCACTCTTCGCTGATGATATGGTACTCTACACAGGAGACCCCAGAGAGAACATTCCTAAAATATTAAAAGTGATAGCTGAGTTCAGTGACATTTCAGGATATCAAATAAATAAAGATAAGTCTAAGCTGCTCTGGCTCCGTAATAATGACCCTACCACACCATTGGAGGACACACATTTAAATCTCACACACATTTAAATACCTAGGTATTACACTAACTAGAGATTCATCCCAATGGTACTCAGCTAACTTTAAACCACTACTGCAAAATTTAAAACAAAAGCTACTGAGCTGGACCCCCCTACCACTGACGCTGTCGGGGAGAGTGGGGCTCATTAAAATGATCCTATTCCCTAAGCTCCTTTATACCCTACAGATGCTCCCCGAATTATTACATAAGAAGGACCTGGGGACCCTAAATAGAGACATTCTACACTTCCGTTGGAGAGGGAAAAAACACAGAATCAGTTACCAAAAATTGACATGTCAGCCAGAGCAGGGGGGAATGGGTATCCCAAACATTGAACACTATAACTGGGCAGCTTTGACAAAATACGTCATGGACTGGCTGATAGACGGTGGGCGCTTCACTAATCATTCACTAGAATCAGAAATCATAAAACCATGGTCACTAAAAATGCTACCACACATGAATTGTACACAACTAGAGCCCATTCTGGGGGGGGGGGCAGGTCTTCTCCGTCACCCCATTAAGGCGTGGTGGAAATTGTGTAGAGCTCTTAAGGTTTCTCATAATCACACAGTGTACTTGCCACTGGGGGGGAATCCAGACTTTCCGGCAGGCTTCACTACAAAACCGTTCAAGCAATGGGTGGAAAAGGGGGTCTAGACTCTAAAGCAACTATTGTCAGATGACGGGACTACTGTCCGACCATTCATAGACTTGAGGAGAGATTATGGATTGCCCAACTCACACCATTTCGCTTACCTACAGGCAAAACATTATGTACAAGACCTACTGAGATCTGGGAATATGTTAGAGCCTGACTGTGACATTTACAAACTCTTAAGACTGACAAAGGGAGGAATGACATCCATCTCACATACATACAATACACTCCAATCTAAGCCAAATAAGTCCAATACTGAACATCTGAGAATGGTCTGGGGAGCTTTGATGGGACACGACCTTTCTGATCAATGTATAGAACAAAGCTTTGTGGCAGTGAGGAGAGCATCTCTATCGAGTGACATAAGGGAATCTCACACCATGCTAGTACACAACGCATACATCACGCCCAAAATGTACCATAAATGGGTGCCAGACGTATCGGGAATTTGCCCGAGATGCTCGCACCCAAACCCAAACATACTGCACATGATGTGGAACTGCTCAAAACTAATACAAGTCTGGGGGATGACACAGAGATGGGTAGAGAAAAGTATAGGGGAAAAGGTCCAGTGGTCAGACGAACTTGTGATTTTCCTACACCCACAAATAAAATCACAAAAAAACATAGAGTTCCTATCCAATGTGATTCTACAAGCACGAAAACTCATTCTGAGGCAATGGATATTGCAGAGACCACCAAGCCTAACACAACTTAAAGAGGCAGTGAGAAAACAAATGATATGTGAACAACTTGACACGCAGGGAGACATAACATGCAGAACCAAGAAATTTATGAATAAATGGGAACCCCTTATAAACACTCTAGACTTAGAACACCAAAAGCAGATTATCTACTCGTTCAAAGAAACAGAATTCATACTGAATGCCCAATTACGTGGGAAGTGGAACATATTCATCTAAAAGCTAGACGTAACATCTCTTCCTTAATAGGGGTTAAATATGAACACAGTGGACCCTGGAGTGGCATCCGGGGGGGGGGGGGAGAGAAGAGAAGTACATGCTAAATGGAGGGAAGGAGATAAGCACTTCTCAAAGATACGTCTCATGGTAATTTAAAGCTGTTGTGAAAGTTAAAGATAAATGTTTCTGTTAGTCATTGATCGCCCAAAAGATGGGAGAGGGGGACACTAAAAGGATGAGAGATGTAAAGGGGGGGAGATGGGGAGGGGGAAAAATGAAAATTATGGTGCCTTTGCAGTGATAATGTATGACAAAAACTGTATGCAAGAAGTTTTGTTATGTAACTCACAATGATGAAGCTGTAATTATTACTGAAAAATAAAGTATTAAAAAAAAAAATGAATTTATTTAATTTGACAGGTAAGTTTAAATTTAATTTAAGATAAAGCTAGGGGGTCATTAGGTTTAGGGGTTAATAGTTTATTATAGTATATTTCATTGTGGGGGCTTTCAGTTTAGGGGTTAATAGTTTATTTTAGTATATTTCGTTGTGGGGGGCTTTCGGTTTAGGGGTTAATAGACAAATTCGATACACTGGGTTCCTCTAGATCTCACTAATATACAACCTTCTATACTTACTCAGTTAAAACGTTATCCCCTCAAAAAACGTTCAAATCACTAAGACTGGAAAAGGAATTTATAGAGTAGCGCCCCAAACAAACTCAGGGCTGAAGGTTAAATGAAAGCACATATAAATTATATCTGACTATCAATGAATTCTAATATATATTATATTAAATAAAATAAAGTGTATTATATTAAATAAATGACAAAAATTCTAAAACCTCTATATATACAAAATATTTATTACAATGATCGGTTTATATAATCTAAAATAAGTTAAAACAATTAATCTCAAACAAACAATTTATCTTAGAACAAACAGTTGTGGCCACAACTTAAAAAACAAGGTTAAAACAATACATGATAAAACCGAGTGGTTAATTTTCAGACCCGGTTCCTTTATAGGCAGTAAGAAGGCTCTTATAAATGTCCTGATTAACTCACAGTGTGAAATTACCCTTTAATGAATTAATAAGGATACTTTGTTTTTCAATGTTTGTGTCAATGTTTAAATCCTTTGAGCACTGTTAGATAGTTTCAGTTATGTGTATACACACCGGGCAGCGTCACTTTGGCCGTTAGGTTTTCCCAGTCAGCTGTGAATCTCAGAACCAATCAGCTGTTAGTATTCTGACAGTTTCCTTATTTGAATTTCAAATGCCGGTTGGGAATTTTTGTAACGTTGTAACAATTTATCTCAATGTTGTGCAAGATAGCAAATATTCTCCTGTATATCCAATACAAAAGTCTCTTTTTCCCATTCACTATTAGGTTTTCAAAATAAACATTTATGTATCATATTCCTAAAATGAATTGAAATTTGGCAGTAAGAGAATATATGTATTCAAAAATAAAGAATGCAATTGTTAAAGACATGATCATCCCTTTAAGAATAAGGAAATCTATCCCTTTAATGAGCGGAAATAAAAGATGGATCATAGCCAACTTCCTTTCATCTTGATAAAGGCATCTATGTGATGCTGAAACGCGTAGAAGTGAAGGAAGGACTAAAACTCTGATCTTTTAAATCTACTATAACAATATCGGAAGAAATTTAACCACATTGAATGCTGTAAGGAGGGTAAACGTCACCCACTAACAGGAGCCTACCGCCAAGACAAGCTGCAGCTGTCAGAACTATAAACCTACAAATACAACTTTCCAAGATACCCAGTAACTGCAGAGAAACGCTCAGAAGTGCCCAGGTAAGGCTTGAATTAAGAAGCCGCCTAAGAAAGACAGGAGACACAGACGAGGTAAGAGCGTTTTTTCTACTGCAAGTTAAGAGTGGTTAGAAAGTGAATGGGAAAAAGAGACTTTTGTATTGGATATACAGGAGAATATTTGCTATCTTGCACAACATTGAGATAAATTGTTACAACGTTACAAAAATTCCCAACCGGCATTTGAAATTAAAATAAGGAAACTGTCAGAATACTAACAGCTGATTGGTTCTGAGATTCACAGCTGACTGGGAAAACCTAACGGCCAAAGTGACGCTGCCCGGTGTGTATACACATAACTGAAACTATCTAACAGTGCTCAAAGGATTTAAACATTGACACAAACATTGAAAAACAAAGTATCCTTATTAATTCATTAAAGGGTAATTTCACACTGTGAGTTATATATTAATATAAATATTAATATTAATATATAAATATTTTGTATATATAGAGGTTTTAGAATTTTTGTCATTTATTTAATATAATACACTTTATTTTATTTAATATAATATATATTAGAATTCATTGATAGTCAGATATAATTTATATGTGCTTTCATTTAACCTTCAGCCCTGAGTTTGTTTGGGGTGCTACTCTATAAATTCCTTTTCCAGTCTTAGTGATTTGAACGTTTTTTGAGGGGATAACATTTTAACTGAGTAAGTATAGAAGGTTGTATATTAGTGAGATCTAGAGCAACCCAGTGTATCAAATTTGTCTATTAACCCTATCCTCTCTCCTCTATTTTGAACTCCTAATTCATCTTTTGTATAAATATATAGATAATTATACAGATCTCTAAAGATATTAACATAAAAAATAGTTACTTAATTGCAAAGCCAATAGCCATCTCTAGTTATTCAATATGGATATTTTAGTGTAAGACACAATATTCTAGAAAGCATGGATCTTCATCCTAGTACTAGTACAGACACTGAACCCATATTATCTGAGATGATGGATAGTTTAGAAATTAATCTAATTAAAGAGATGAAGTATAAAGCAGAATTAACTTTTATTAAAAAATATATTAATGGAGAAATGGTCCCTAGGGGACTTAGATTAAAAAAGAATTGCACTTTCAACCTAGAACCAGACCATAACCTAGAATGGTGTGGGGTTTTACAAAAAGCCTCATTAGATTTAATAAAAATCATTATAAAAGCGAGAACACGCTCACTTACCAATACTAGTAAGCTAATTGAAGAACACAGAGGCAAACTAGTAAAAGAAACAGATAACCCCTTTTTTAAAGAAAAACAGAAACAGATTATAAATAATATCACAAACACAAAAAAAGAAATAATTGAGATAAAATGGAAAAAATTCACAAGAGATGAGCAAGATTATCAGAAAAAAGATATAGGAGAAACAAACACAGATGCAGAACAGAATAACATTACAGTAGAAAATTCACTTACAACCAACAGAGAACAAACGATTATTAAATTATTTAGAAAAGAGAATAAGGTCAATAATCAGAACAAATTGAAAAAGAATAACATTCCAGAATGGAGGAATACAGACAGTAATAACATGAGAAGAGAAAGAACTGATGAAGGATATCAGACAAGGAGAAATACTCAGGGATATCAAAACAATAGAGGCCCATATTGGCAAAATAGGAGGAATCCAGGAACATGGGTAAATAATAACCATTATCAGTTTCCACACAAAGAGAGAGAATATATTAATAAGAATACATACAAAGAAAATACATATCAGAATTATACACCAAGAAGAGACTATTCACAAAACAGACCCTATTATAGAAATTATACACAACAGGAATCGTATTACAATTCAGAAAGGATAAATATGAATAGACAAAGAATGCCGAATCATTTTGACAGAAATAACTATAGAAATTTTGAAGAGAACAACTATAGACATTATAAGGGAAATAGACATTATGAAGAAAATAGACACTATGAAAATAGGGATTTAGTAGATAGAGGTAATATACCACTATTTAATAGGTTTAAACCATTAGAAAATCAAAGAATCAATGAGAATAAGGATAGAGTAGCAGTTAATGAACCTGATATTCATTTTTTAGGGGAGACCTCAACAGGAAGAGAAACCCCATGGGGACCAAGAAAAGAGACACACGATTTAGATATAAAATCCCAAAAAGGAAAAAGAAGGTTAGAGGAAGAAGGGGGAGAGGGAGGAGAAAGACAAGGGAACAAGAGAGTAAGATAAAGGAAAAGAAACTAACACCCACTGGAATTTTCAATTTGAGCAATCTTACACTTAATAAAGAACAAGAAAAAGTGTTATGTATGGGTCTATCTTTTGCTCCAACAAGGAGGCTAAACAAATTCGAAACTATGATAAACATCAACCAATATATAAGGAAGCTGACACTGAAAAGACATTATTTAAAGAATCCAATCGAATATACAGCTCTACCTGACTCACAAATTGGCACACAATATACCCATACCACACTAAGACCCAAATCTACCTATTACCCAACACAAGATAAAGGAAAATACCTTGAAATATTTGAGAAATCCATTAAAGAGGATCTCCAAAAATGCATATTAAAAAAGAACAAATACCCAAATATAACAAAAAAGGAAAATGACACAATAAGAGATTTGAAAAACAACCCAGATATTATATTAAAGCCAGCGGATAAGGGTGGAGGGTTGGTAATTTTAAATACAGAAGATTATGTGAAGGAGGCCTACAGACTACTTAACGATACAAGCACCTATAAAAGATTGAAATCTAACCCTGTGAATAATCAAATGAGAAAATTGGAAAAGATATTACAATTTGCAAAAAAGGAAAAAATACTTAACGATAAGGAATTTTGTTTTTTAAATAATTTATATCCAAAAACCCCAATCTTTTATTACTTGACGAAAATTCACAAGTCACTTTCCAATCCACCAGGTAGGCTGATAGTATTGGGTATTAACTCACTAACTTAAAATATGTCAGCATATGTAGATAGCTTCCTACATAAATATGTAGTTACACTACCCTCTCATATTAAAGACTCAACACATTTCCTACATTTATTAAGTGAAATTGTATGGAAGGAGGAATATATCCTCGCAACTTGTGACGTAAATTCCTTGTACACAAACATAATCCATAGTTTAGGTTTAGGAGCAGTTAAACACTATTTACATAACGATGAGGATATTCCAACAGTACAGGCGGATTTTATATTACAATGTATTGATTTTATCTTGACTAATAATTATTTTAACTTCAATGGGGAATTTTTTATCCAAACAAAAGGCACAGCAATGGGCACTAAATTCGCACCAAGTTATGCGAATATTTTTATGGGCCTTTTTGAACTAGAGAATATCATGCAATCACATTGGAACAATAATTTGATCATGTTTAAAAGGTACATAGACGATATTTTTATTATATGGAAAGGGGGCGAAGAACTTCTCGATTTATTCATACAGGATTTAAATAAAAATACGTGGGGTTTAACTTTCACACATGAATTAAGAAATAATAAAATTAACTTTTTAGACATCCATATTTATATAGAACAAAACCAAATTTTAACAAAAACTTTCTTTAAGGAAGTGGATGCCAATAATTATATCCACTTCCAAAGCTGTCATCTGGATTTATGGAAAATCAATATCCCTAAGTGTCAATTCTTACGACTAAGAAAAAATTGCACAGATATAGCAATATATAAAGAACAGGCTACGATCTTGAAAGAAAAATTTATTGAACGAGGATATGATGAAATAAGTATAGAAACAGCAATGTTAGAGGTAGAACAAAAAGACAGGAAACAACTCTTAAAACCTAAAATTAAGTCTAATAAGAATAAGGGTCAAGAAATCCCCATTAAAGACACAGCTTTTATTACTAGTTTTAGATCTGACCATAAGTTAATTAAAAACAATTAAATAAACATTGGTATTTGGTTAAAAAAGATCCTTTACTTTGTGACCAAATTAGTGAAAAACCACAAATAATATACAAAAAAGCGAAATCCTTAAAAAATCTACTGTCCCCAAGTGAATTTTATCAAAAGAAAGTGAATAAAAGAGACATCACTCTAACAGGACAAAAATTAGAAGGTTTCTTCCCTTGCTTGGGCTGCAAGGCCTGCAAGTTCAGTAATAAAACTAAGACTGTACAAGCCAGCCACTCCAATTTTAAATTTAATATTAAAGAGATTCTAAGATGCACTGACAATAACATGGTGTACATAATCCAATGTCCTTGCGAAAAACAATATATAGGCCAATCTAGTCGCCCACTAAGGGACAGGATAAGACAACATCTACTTAATATCGAATGGGGTTTCGAGGATCATTTGCTATCCAAACACTTTAAAGACTGTCATAATCAGAGTACTAAAGGGTTAAAATATTGGGGCTTGAAAAAAGTACATTTACATAGAGGGGGGGACATAACAAATACCCTCCTCCTTACTGAAGCTGAACTGATTTTTAATTTTAATACCCTAACTCCAAATGGCCTAAATGCTGAATTGGATTTAAATCCATTCATTTGATAAAAAAAAAAACCCTGATTTAGATGTTTTAGATATTTTAGATATTTTAGATAATTTAGATATTTAAATATTTTAGATATTTTAGACTTTTTAACGTACAGAATATTAAAATATTTAAATAATTTTATTAATGTGTCTACACATTTTAAAATTTGAATATTAAATTATTGTAACAACTTTGAAGTTATTTGTGATGAAGTATTTTTAGATAATTTTTAGGCAACATTAACAAAATTAGTTTTAGATATAATGTAGCTAATTATGATTGCGTCCAAAATATACCGCCCTATGATTCCTTTGTAATAGAAATAATATATAGAATTAAACCTATGGCATTTGTAACCCTGATATAATTATATTTCACAAGACTCAGTTTAGATGCAAATGAATTCAACCATAATTTTATCGATTGTATTTAATTTCATTTATATATTTTTTTATTATTTTTTTATATTGTTATTATTTATTATTTTTTATTTATTAATAATGAATGTCCAGACTATTAGGTTTTCAAAATAAACATTTATGTATCATATTCCTAAAATGAATTTAAATTTGGCAGTAAGAGAATATATGTATTCAAAAATAAAGAATGCAATTGTTAAAGACATGATCATCCCTTTAAGAATAAGGAAATCTATCCCTTTAATGAGCGGAAATAAAAGATGGATCATAGCCAACTTCCTTTCATCTTGATAAAGGCATCTATGTGATGCTGAAACGCATAGAAGTGAAGGAAGGACTAAAACTCTGATCTTTTAAATCTAATATAACAATATCGGAAGAAATTTAACCACATTGAATGCTGTAAGGAGGGTAAACGTCACCCACTAACAGGAGCCTACCGCCAAGACAAGCTGCAGCTGTCAGAACTATAAACCTACAAATACAACTTTCCAAGATACCCAGTAACTGCAGAGAAACGCTCAGAAGTGCCCAGGTAAGGCTTGAATTAAGAAGCCGCCTAAGAAAGACAGGAGACACAGACGAGGTAAGAGCGTTTTTTCTACTGCAAGTTAAGAGTGGTTAGAAAGTGAATGGGAAAAAGAGACTTTTGTATTGGATATACAGGAGAATATTTGCTATCTTGCACAACATTGAGATAAATTGTTACAACGTTACAAAAATTCCCAACCGGCATTTTAAATTCAAATAAGGAAACTGTCAGAATACTAACAGCTGATTGCTTCCTAATATATCTTCTCTGAGATTAAAGATATCCATATAGATATCTACAGCACCAGCTTTGAAAAACAAGTACTGGATACTCTGTAAAACACTTTGATACAATATATCTAAAGCCGAGAACCTCTAGGACCCATTACTAACATACGGGTCTTACATACGGGTTATGAGAACCATTTAAAAGGAACATTCTGACTCCACGAAAACATTCTTGATAAAGGCACTCACAGTGCTGAAACGCGTAGATAGGAAGCTGTGGAGTCTGTTTACACTTTCTATTGTCACCCATCATCTATCGATATTACCCAGGAAAGATCCAGGAGGATCCAGGAAGATCAAGGAGACCATTGTCCATTCTTTCAACGGAACAGCCGAACGGCAACTAGAAAGGATTCAGTGCTGTCACAAGACAGTGAAGCAGCTGTGAGTACTTCCGCCACGCATTTACACACATACGCTGGCCGGGGAGCGCAGCTAATAAGCCTGTCATACAGCTGAAGATTCACATTGAACATTTTATAACTATCACATTGATAAAATATTCTTAAATAAGAAAACTTGTCACTTTTTTGCAAAGAAGCTAATTCAAAGAAATTCACGTATCTACTAGTTCACTTAACAAAGAACTATCTATCACTTGCACTTTAACATAGTACGGCAGAACAGCAGATTGCCCTGTCTCTCACTCACTTCAACTCACGAAGCTCAACTCAGTACACGCAATAGGAATTTGCCTACACACTTTCAACGGGACTATTTCATTCACAAAGGATACCCTAACTCACCAGTTTTAAATCACATACGGACATTATCGGAGAAATTACAAGCCAATTATTTCAGTTTTATTTACTTACAGGAGGCTTAGGGGCCTAGTTATCAAGCCGTCAACCTCAAATACGCTGCGTATTCCGCAGCGTATTTGTGGCGAGGCTGATTCGCCTTAGTTATCAAAGGCTTGAGACCGGCAAAAGTAGAATTTTGTGACGTAAACTTCGATCCGCCGGACTCAGTCCGACACAGATCGATTCTCACGTCACTCCAGATGTTCCGCACACAAGTGCGGCACAATCTTACTACTTTTGCTAGTTATCAAAAAACTAGCAGGTACGCTCGGCACTTTTACGGCCCAGCGTACCTGGTTTTCAAAGCGCCAGCCTGGAGGCGGCGGATCCCATAGGAATCAATGGGAGTCTGACCATAGCGAAAGTACAAGTTCGCTGCTGCCAGACATCCCATTCATTCCTATGGGAGCTGTCTACACCTAACACCCTAACATGTACCCCGAGTCTAAACACCGCTAATCTGACCCCCCCTACACCGCCGCAACTACATAAAGTTATTACCCCCTAAACCGCCGCTCCCGGAGCCCACCGCAACTATAATAAATGTATTAACCCCTAAACCGCCGCTCCCTGAACCCGCCGCAACCTATATTAAATGTATTAACCCCTATCCTGCCCCCCTACACCGTCGCCACCTATAATAAATTTATTAACCCCTATCCTGCCCCCCACTACGCCGCCGCCACTGTAATAAAATGATTAACCCCTAAACCTAAGTCTAACACTAACCCTAACGCCCCCCTAACTTAAATATTAATTAAATAAATCTAAATAAATTAACTCTTATTAACTAAATGAATCCTATTTAAAACTAAATACTTACCTTTAAAATAAACCCTAATATAGCTACAATATAAATAATAATTATATTGTAGCTATCTTAGGATTTATTTTTATTTTACAGGTAACTTTGTATTTATTTTAGCTAGTTAGAATAGTTATTAAATAGTTATTAACTATTTAATAACTACCTAGCTAAAATAATTACAAAATTACCTGTAAAATAAATCCTAACCTAAGTTACAATTAAACCTAATACTACACTATCATTAAATTAACTAAATAAACTACCTACAAATAACTACAATTAATATATACATAAACTAACTAAAGTACAAAAAATAAAAAAAGCTAAGTTACAAAAAATAAAAAATTAAGTTACAAACATGTTAAAAATATTACAACAATTTTGGGGGGCGTGTCCGAGCTGTGTTCTGGATAGGACGCATTTTCTGTGGGCTCCAGAGGAATCCTTAATAATCCGCCGGTTATTAACTTTAATCAGCAAGAATGGAGCAAACCATATAAGCACCCCACAGTATTGGCTATTGTGGATCTATTTTTGTTCTATTTTTAGCTGTTTTCATGACACTGGAGGACCAGATCGGAGTTCAAAGGCCTATGGCGGCGGCCTACTATCCCTAGGCTATCACCTCCCCCCCCGGGTAGAGCCGGGTGATCAGTGCTGTCAGAGCAACCTGATTTACTGAGTCTCTACGACCTATAACACCTGTTGGACTGAGAGCTGACAAGTTACTTCGCAATATCCTACTCTGACGGGCTCTCTGGAAGGGTCAAGAAATACTTCATGGCGGGAATAAATAACCTAGAGCTCTTGGAGGACATACCGGTAAAACTAGCATCCCTTATGCACCGGCTCATAGAGTCTGCTCCTTATGACTATTTAGTACACAGATTATACGAGATAGAGGAGGACATGGGGCATCAGACCGGGGTACCTGCCACTGCATCAACGGAGCTGAGCACAAGACAATACCACAGTCCAGACGCTGCAGCTAATGGCGAAAGTCTACAAATCGTTCACTACAAAGAAAATGTCAGTAACCTGTTTAAGGGGGAATATCGCTGTTTGAAAATATTTTCAAACAAAGGGACTTCTCACACATTTACCCCACCGGCCAAGATCAGGGACCGGGAACCGCTCTATAATGCTAAGAGCACCTCGCGCAAGTGCCCGCCTGATCTGCAATACCAACAACCCGATGCCCCAGTCTCATTGCTCACTAACCTGTCTCCTATGGCAGATACACCACCGTACAATGTGGCTTTACTGACTAACACGAGGAACAGCATTTGCAACACCTCACTGCAGACTGCCACGGACACAAACTCATTAACACTAATATGTTCTGCACTCCAGACGACCGGTGGGAGCATGAAGCCGTCTGGTGAGAGACTGATATCCACCGGATTACTTTCATGTGTGGCTGGGAGACACCATCCTGATTACAAGACTACACAGCACTTTCCTTGCGTTGTGGTGGTACTGACACGGGCACGCTCGTGTTTTGATACAGGATGAGGGGACTGCTGTACAAAAAATGCCGACCATTTATGCTATATAATGTGGTAGCACTGCATACAAGTTTTGTTCATGAGTTCCGCTGATTGTTCAATGTTTGAAGTTTTAGCATTATGTTATTACAAGGTTTGTAAGTTACAGATTGATTTTGTATTTGCGCATATGTAACACGCAGGTATTATAGGCAGAAGTATTTACTGTAATGCAGGGGAACACAATTTGACCCTAATGCTATTACTCTCTGGCAAAAAGGGACGCTCAAGTATTAAGGGGAGACGTGTACTGTATAACTTTTGAACATTGCCCTAGTCACTGTAATGGCGCCCATGCTGATCACACGTCACCGGTCCTTGAGCGCGGCTGGCGGCCGCGGCCGCGAGCGGGGATCTCTACATATAGTAATGGAGATAGGCTGTCACCGCTTAACAGACATGAAGGGAATTCGTATGCCTTAGTAACAAACCTCCAGCTATATAACCGCGCCGGACGGTTTTGTGCCCTGCTTACCACATGCTGTGGTGAATTTAATCATGGGATGTAAGACCGCGAACCTAAAGAATATAATCATTTGGCCCCATGCTCCCAGACCATAAACCTGCTCTCTAATCCAGTCATAAGCCCTTTATAGTCCCCCATGATAACTTACCTAATTTACCTATGAGGCCCTGTTGGATATAACTCCAGTCATGTATCTATACCATCAGAAGTCATCCATCCTCACAAATAATACACTTTATTCTCAATTTTCCTGCTGCTTTAAATAGGCAATTGCAGCTTTCTTACTAAGCGTTCTAAACATATTTTCTGTGCAGTTGTGATCTTTTCATTTATTTTTTCTATACATGTTTAATGTTACCCCAGGTTGCATAATATCCTTGTACTAAGGATCCAAGAGAGATCCGAATCATGTTATAATGGGGAGAAAATTATGAGGACTTTGATCTAGAGGGTACATATGACGATTACAATGTTGATGTGATATGTATATTGTACCGTATCTCATATGCTTGTATATTTTTCTTTTTTATGTTCTCAATAAAAAAAAAAAAAAAATAAAAAAAAAAAAAATATTACAACAATTTTAAGCTACTTACACCTAATCTAAGCCCCCTAATAAAATAACAAACCCCCCCAAAATAAAAAAAATCCCTACCCTATTCTAAATTAAATAAATTTCAAAGCTCTTTTTCCTTACCAGCCCTTAAAAGGGCCATTTGTGGGGGCATGCCCCAAAAAGTTCAGCTCTTTTGCCTGTAAAAGAAAAATACAACCCCCCCCAACATTAAAACCCACCACCCACATACCCCTAATCTAACCCAAACCCCCCTTACAAAAACCTAACACTAATCCCCTGAAGATCATCCTACCTTGAGTCGTCTTCACTCAGCCGAGCCACCGATGGAACTGAAGAGGACATCCAGAGCGGAAGAAGTTAATCCTCCAAGCGGCGCTGAAGAAATCTTCCATCCGATGAAGTCATCATCCATGCGGCGCTGAAGAAGTCTTCGATCCGGCCGATGTCATCTTCAAAGAGGCGCTGAAGAGGTCTTCTATCCGGGCGAAGTCATCTTCCAAGCCGGGTCTTGAATCTTCCTTCCGCCGACGCGGAACCACCTTCTTCACCGACGGACTATGACGAATGACGGCTCCTTTAAGGGACGTCATCCAAGATGGCGTCCCCTCAATTCCGATTGGCTGATAGGATTCTATCAGCCAATCGGAATTAAGGTAGGAAAAATCTGATTGGCTGATGGAATCAGCCAATCAGATTGAGCTTGCATTCTATTGGCTGTTCCGATCAGCCAATAGAATGCGAGCTCAATCTGATTGGCTGATTGGATCAGCCAATCGGATTGAACTTGAATCTGATTGGCTGATTCCATCAGCCAATCAGATTTTCCTACCTTAATTCCGATTGGCGGAATTAAGGTAGGAAAAATCTGATTGGCTGATGGAATCAGCCAATCAGATTGAGCTTGCATTCTATTGGCTGTTCCGATCAGCCAATAGAATGCGAGCTCAATCTGATTGGCTGATTGGATCAGCCAATCGGATTGAACTTGAATCTGATTGGCTGATTCCATCAGCCAATCAGATTTTCCTACCTTAATTCCGATTGGCTGATAGAATCCTATCAGCCAATCGGAATTGAGGGGACGCCATCTTGGATGACGTCCCTTAAAGGAGCCGTCATTCGTCGTAGTCCGTCGGTGAAGAAGGTGGTTCCGCGTCGGCGGAAGGAAGATTCAAGACCCGGCTTGGAAGATGACTTCGCCCGGATAGAAGACCTCTTCAGCGCCTCTTTGAAGATGACATCGGCCGGATCGAAGACTTCTTCAGCGCCGCATGGATGATGACTTCATCGGATGGAAGATTTCTTCAGCGCCGCTTGGAGGATTAACTTCTTCCGCTCCGGATGTCCTCTTCAGTTCCATCGGTGGCTCGGCTGAGTGAAGACGACTCAAGGTAGGATGATCTTCAGGGGATTAGTGTTAGGTTTTTGTAAGGGGGGTTTGGGTTAGATTAGGGGTATGTGGGTGGTGGGCTTTAATGTTGGGGGGGGTTGTATTTTTCTTTTACAAGCAAAAGAGCTGAACTTTTTGGGGCATGCCCCCACAAATGGCCCTTTTAAGGGCTGGTAAGGTAAAAGAGCTTTGAAATTTATTTAATTTAGAATAGGGTAGGGATTTTTTTTATTTTGGGGGGGTTTGTTATTTTATTAGGGGGCTTAGATTAGGTGTAAGTAGCTTAAAATTGTTGTAATATTTTTAACATGTTTGTAACTTCATTTTTTATTTTTTGTAACTTAGCTTTTTTTATTTTTTGTACTTTAGTTAGTTTATGTAATTGTATTTAATTATAGTTATTTGTAGGTAGTTTATTTAATTAATTTAATGATAGTGTAGTATTAGGTTTAATTGTAACTTAGGTTAGGATTTATTTTACAGGTAATTTTGTATTTCTTTTAGCTAGGTAGTTATTAAATAGTTAATAACTATTTAATAACTATTCTAACTAGCTAAAATAAATACAAAGATACCTGTAAAATAAATATAAATCCTAAGATAGCTATAATATAATTATTAATTACATTGTAGCTATCTTAGGGTTTATTTTACAGGTAAGTATTTATTTTTAAATAGGAATAATTTATTAAAGTATAGTGTAGTGTTAGGTGTAATTGTAACTTAGGTTAAGATTTATTTCACAGGTACATTTCTCTTTATTTTAGCTAGGTAAGCTATTAAATAGTTAATAACTATTTAATAGCTATTGTACCTGGTTAAAATAAATTGAAAGTTACCTGTAAAATAAATATAAATCCTAAGATAGCTACAATATAATTATTATTTATATTGTAGCTATATTAGGGTTTATTTTAAAGGTAAGTATTTAGTTTTAAATAGGATTCATTTAGTTAATAAGAGTTAATTTATTTAGATTTATTTAATTAATATTTAAGTTAGGGGGGCGTTAGGGTTAGGGTTAGACTTAGGTTTAGGGGTTAATCATTTTATTACAGTGGCGGCGGCGTAGTGGGGGGCAGGATAGGGGTTAATAAATTTATTATAGGTGGCGACGGTGTAGGGGGGGCAGATTAGGGGTTACTAGGTATAATGTAGGTGGCAGCGGTGTCCGGGAGCGGCGGTTTAGGGGTTAATACATTTATAAGAGTTGCGGCGGGGTCTAGGAGCGGCGGTTTAGGGGTTAATACATTTATAAGACTTGCGGCAGGGTCTAGGAGCGGCGGTTTAGGGATTAATACATTTATAAGAGTTGCGGCAGGGTCTAGGAGCGGCGGTTTAGGGGTTAGTAACTTTATTGAGTTGCGGGGGGCTCCGGGGGCTCCGGGGGCGCCGGTATAGGGGGTAGAACAGTGCAGTTTAGTGTGAGTGCTTAGTGACAGGCTAGCAATAAAGCTGGGAAAAAGCCGAAGGGCAGCGAGATCGGATGAGTGATAACTGTCACAGTCCGCTGCTCATCGCCCCGCGGCTTTTTGACAGCTTTATTTGATAACTTAGGCGTATTTTTTTCAGGTCCGCGGCGGCGAAGGTAGGCGAGCTTAGGCGGACGTATTGGGCCGGCGAAGCCAGAAAAGTAGACGGCTTGATAACTAGCCCCCCTAGTATTGCACCTTATCTAAGTGATATTACATTGCTGAACCGTCATAGTTAATTAATAGCGTTTGAATTGTGAATTGTAAATCTATGCTGCTAATTTTTCTTCATCATTTTTAGTTGTGGCCACAACTTACTATTGTTATTTATTATTGCTTTTTATTAAACTAGCTTATATTATCCCTTTCTATGTTTGTTTTTTATTATACATATTGATATATATCTAATTTTACGATACATTGTATTATACATATTGAGATATTTTTATTTAAACTCTTTTAGCTATTGTTGGTTCTCTCAGCTGTTTACACAGCGCCTCTCTTACACCCAAGTTTTTGTTTACTAACAGCTGATTGGTTCTGAGATTCACAGCTGACTGGGAAAACCTAACGGCCAAAGTGACGCTGCTCGGTGTGTATACACATAACTGAAACTATCTAACAGTGCTCAAAGGATTTAAACATTGACACAAACATTGAAAAACAAAGTATCCTTATTAATTCATTAACCCCTTAATGACCGGACCATTTTTCAATTTTCTTACCCTTAATGACAATGGCTATTTTTACATTTCTGCAGTGTTTGCGTTTAGCTGTAATTTTCCTCTTACTCGTTTACTGTACCCACACATATTATATACCGTTTTTCTCGTCATTAAATGGACTTTCTAAATATACCATTATTTTCATCATATCTTATAATTTACAAAAAAAAAATGATAAAATATGAGGAAAAAATGGAAAAAAACACACTTTTTCTAACTTTGACCCCCAAAATCTGTTACACATCTACAATCACCAAAAAACACTCATGCTAAATAGCTTATAAATTTTGTCCTGAGTTTAGAAATACCCAATGTTTACATGTTCTTTGCTTTTTTGCAATTTATGGGGCAATAAATACAAGTAGCACTTTGCTATTTCCAAACCACTTTTTTTCAAAATTAGCGCTAGTTACTTTGGAACCCTGATATCTGTCAGGAATACCTGAATATCCCTTGACATGTATATATTTTGTTTTAGAAGACATCCCAAAGTATTGATCTAGGCCCATTTTGGTATATTTCATGCCACCATTTCACCGCCAAATGCGATAAAGTTTTAGGTTTCCCACTGAAATTATTTACAAACAGCTTCTGCAATTATGGCACAAATGGTTGTAAATGCTTCTCTGGGATCCCCTTTTTCAGAAATAACAGACTTATATGGCTTTGTGGTTGCTTTTTGGTAATTAGAAGTCCGCTAAATGCCGCTGCGCACCACACATGTTTTATGCCCAGGAGTGAAGGGGTTAATTAGGGAGCTTGTAGGGAGCTTGTAGGGTTAATTTTAGCTTTAGTGTAGTGTAGTAGACAACCCCAAGTATTGATCTAGGCCCATTTTGGTATATTTTATGCCACCATTTCCCCTCCAAATGCGAGCAAATTAAAAAAAAAACTTTACATTTTCACAATTTTAGGTTTCTCACTGAAATTATTTACAAACAGCTTATGCTATTATGGCAGAAATTGTTGTAAAAGCTTCTCTGGGATCCCCTTTGTTCAGAAATACCAGACTTATATGGCTTTGGCGTTGCTTTTTGGTAATTAGAAGGCCGCTAAATGCTGCTGCGCACCACACGTGAATTATGCCCAGCAGTGAAGGGGTTAAATTAGGTAGCTTGTAGGGAGCTTGCAGGGTTAATTTTAGAGATCAGCCTCCCACCTGACACATCCCACCCCCTGATCCCTCCCAAACAGCTCTCTTCCCTCCCCCACCCCACAATTGTTACCGCCATCTTAAGTACTGGCAGAAAGTCTGCCAGTACTAAATAAAAGAGTTTTTTTTTTTTTTTAAATAAAAATTATAAAATATTTTAGTTGTGACTGACCCCTGCCTTAGCACCAACCTCCCTGATCCCCCCCTCCAGCTCTCTAACCCTCTCCCCACCTAATTACCGCCATCTTGGGTACTGGCAGCTGTCTGCCAGTACCCAGTTTGGCCCCACAAACCAAACTATTTTAATTTTATTTATAACTTTTATTTGTATGTTTAATTATTTCTGTAGTGTAGCAGCCCCCCCACAATACCCCCACCCCCTCCCCCTCCCAGATCCTTTTAAATGTAAAAAAATAAAAATAACTTTTTTTCCCCTTCCTTCCTTTTTCATTGGTGTCAGTGTGGCTAATGCGCGCATGTGCACGTGCATGCGCTCCCACGTGCACACGCGCACCCGTGCACGTGCGTGCGCATCGTGCACGCTTGCGCGCATCGTGCACGCGTGCGCACACGCTCTCTCCTCCCACCGGACAAAGGCACCATCGGCACCATCACTACCGGTGCAGAGAGGGCCACAGAGTGGCTCTCTCTGCATCGGAGGCTTGTAAAGGGGTATTGCAGGATGCCTCCATATCGAGGCATCACTGCAATACCCTCAGAGCTGCTGGAAGCGATTGTGATCACTTCCAGCACTCTGTTAGACAACTGACGTACCAGGTACGTCTATTGTCATTAACAGTTAGTTTTTGCATGACGTACCTGGTACGTCAGTTGTCATTAAGGGGTTAAAGGGTAATTTCACACTGTGAGTTAATCAGGACATTTATAAGAGCCTTCTTACTGCCTATAAAGGAACCGGGTATGAAAATTAACCACTCGGTTTTTATCATGTATTATTTTAACCTTGTTTTTTAAGTTGTGATCACAACTGTTTGTTCTAAGATAAATTGTTTGTTTGAGATTAATTGTTTTAACTTATTTTAGGTTATATAAACCGATCATTGTAATAAATATTTTGTATATATAGAGGTTTTAGAATTTTTGTCATTTATTTAATATAATACACTTTATTTTATTTAATATAATATATATTATAATTCATTGATAGTCAGATATAATTTATATGTGCTTTCATTTAACCTTCAGCCCTGAGTTTGTTTGGGGCGCTACTCTATAAATTCCTTTTCCAGGTTTAGGGGTTAATAGTTTATTTTAGTATATTTCGTTGTGGGGGGCTTGCATTTTAGGGATTAATAGGTTTATTATAGCGGCGGTGTGGGCAGACAGCAGATTAGGGGTTAATAATATTTAAATAGTGTTTGCAATGCGGGAGGGCGGCAGTTGAGGGGTTAATAGGTTTATTATAGTGACGACGATGTCAGGGAGCGGCGGAATAGGGGTTAATACATTTTAATAGTGGCAGCAATGTCGGGAGCAGCAGATTAGAGGTTAATACATTTATTATAATGTTTGTGATGCGGGAGGGACTTGGTTTAGGTGTTAATAGGTAGTTTATGGGTGTTAGTGTACTTTGTAACACTTTAGTTATGAGTTTTATGGTACAGCTTTGTAACGTAAAACTCATGACCATGTTACAAAGCTCCCAGGCAAACTCTTAATACCGGCGCTATGAGAGTCCCATTAAAAAATGACTTTTTTAAAGTGCGGTACTGACGTTGCGTGATAGGCTAAAAGGTGTGCGGTACACCTATACCGAAAAGACTTGTAATAGCAGCGTTAGGGAAAATGAAGCTGCTTTTCCAATCATAACGCAAAAAACGTAATCTAGGTGTTACTTATTAGATGACACAGGAATCAATCAAGAAATACATTGCTGGATCTCTATTGAACAGTGTAAAACTGTAAATTTAAAGCCTTCACTGTCTGCAGAAATGACTTTCCAACCTTAAGAGTAATGTTGTTTGTAACCACATGAACAAATCAACTCATTTTTGTGTTGCATGTATAGGTTTGTTTATTTAAAAGAAGCAAAGAAAACAGCATAGTGATTTTTTTGCTCTTGAGTGAATCTGAATGTGCATGTCTAGTTAGTAACTACACTAGCTGCAAAATCCACTCTGGTGAATCCAGTAGCCTACTACTTGAGTCACCGGTCCCACTACTAGCCTTCATATAGTGTTGTCATACATGGATCCCAGTCATGTGATATGTGTTAGTCCAATCTAGACAAATTTCTCTCGGCCAGATTACGAGTTTTGCGTTATGAGTGGCTCTGTAATAACGTGCAAGTTATTGTCACCGCTCACCTTTAATAGCGCTGCTATTACAGGTTTGCAAAAACCCAGCGTTTGCGGGCGATATCGCTGCGTTGAGCTCCATACCACACACAAATACCAGCGCTGGTTTTAGCTGCTTTGACATGCTTGTGCACGATTTCCCCATAGACATCAATGGGGAGAGCCGGCTAAAAAAAAGCCTAACACCTGCAATGACGGATCGTAAAGCTCTGTAACACAGCCCCATTGAGGGGAAAGAAATGTTTACACCTAACACCCTAACATAAACCCAGAGTCTAAACACCCCTAATCTGCCGCCCCCGACATCACCGACACCTACATTACAGTTATTAACCTTTAATCTATAGCCCCCAATGTCACCGCCACCTACATAAATTTATTAACAATCAAAACAAAGAAGCGGTCTCATCGGAAAAGGAAGTCAGGAGAGAGGTGCATAATAAAAATCCAAAATTTATTTCATATATTATAAAAACGTGAAAGGACACAGCGAACAGAAGACACAGCTGACGCGTTTCCTGCCTCAATGGCAGTTCATCAGAGCTCCGTTTACTTACTAACTTGAAACTTGATTATTTTAATACCGTTTATTGCGATAACCGCAACAGTGGGACTCTAATTAGAGTAGTATCACAAGTTTACTTTCTATCTACAACGAAGTTTTCACACACATGTTAATTAAATATTGGACTAAATTTATTAACCCCTAATTTGCCGCCCCCAATGTCACTAATAGTTAAATTGTAGCTATCTTAGGTTTTATTTTTATTTCACAGCTAAGTTTGTATTTATTTTAACTAGGTAGACTAGTTAGTAAATAGTTATTAACTATTTACTAGCTACCTAGTTAAAATAAATACAAATTTACCTGTAAAATAAAACCTTGTTACACTAACACCTAACATTACAATAAAATAAAATTAAATTAAAAAAATACATTTATTAAAATTACAAAAAATAATACACTAAATTGCACAAAATAAAAAAGAAATTATAAAAAAAAAATGAATTACTCCTAATCTAATAGCCCTATCAAAATAAAAAAGCCCCCCCCCCCAAAATAATAAAACCCCTAGCCTACACTAAACTGCCAATAGTCCTTAAAAGGGCCTTTTGCAGGGCATTGCCCCAAATAAATCAGCTCTTTTACCTGTAAAAAAAATTACAAACAACACCCCCAACAGTAAAACCCACCACCTACAAAACCAACCCCCCCCCCCAAATCAGCCAATAGAATGCAAGCTCAATCCTATTGGCTGATTGGATCAGCCAATAGAATTAAAGCTCAATCCTATTGGCTGATTGCATCAGCCAATAGGATTTTTTACCCTTTAATTCCGATTGGCTGATTTATATGAATTCTATCAGCCAATCGGAATTCAAGGGACGCCATCTTGGATGACGTCCCTTAAAGGGAACCTTCAGTGTTTGGCTGGGACCGTATGAAGAGCATGCTCAGCGCCGGATATCTTGAAGATGGAGCTGCTCAGCGTCGGAAGGATGAAGATAGAAGATGCCATCTGGATGAAGACTTCTGCCTGCCTGGAGGACAACTTCTTGCCTCTTGGAAGAAGACTTCTCCCAGCTTCATTGAGGACTTCTTGCTGCTTGGATGAAGACTTCTCCTGGCTGGATAAGGATGGATGTCCGGTCTTCAAAAACTGTAAGTGGATCTTCGGGGCTTAGTGTTATATTTTTTTAAAGGGTTTATTGGGTTGGTTTTATTTTTAGATTAGGGACTTTGGGCACCGTTAAAGAGCTAAATGCCCTTTTAAGGGCAATGCCCATCCAAATGCCCTTTTCAGGGCAATTATTTTAATTATGTTAAAGTTAGTGGGTGTTAGGGTTAGGATTACGTTAGGGTTAAGGTTTAGGTTTAGGGTTAATAACTTTAGTATAGTGGCGGCGACATTGGGGGCAGCAGATTAGGGGCTAATAAGTGTAGTTAGCTGGCGGGGATTTTGGGGGCAGCAGATTAGGGGTTAATAACAGTAATGTAGGTTGCGGTGATGTTAGGGACAGCAGATTAAGGGTTAATAATTTTATTTTAGTGTTTGCGATGTGGGAGGGCCTCAGTTTAGGGGTTAATAGGTAGTTTATGGGTGTTAGTGTACTTTGTAACACTTTAGTTATGAGTTTTATGCTACAGCTTGGTAGCATAAAACTCATAACTATTGACTTTCAGGTGGCGGTACAGATCCGGACAGGCAAACTCATAATACCGGCGCTATGGAAGTCCCATTGAAAAAGGACTTTTTTAAAGGTGCGGTAGTTACATTGTGTTACGGTCAAAAAGGTGTGCGGTACACCTATACCTACAACACCTGTAATACCAGCGGTAGTGAAAAAGAGCCATAACGCTGCTTTTTTACTCATAACGCACAACTCGTAATCTAGCCACCTGTTTCTTAATAAACTCCATGGATGGGTGGAAATATAAAGGAAGGCTAAACGCTCATGTAATACAATGACTTATTCAAACAAACAAAAACACTATGGGGCCTAGTTATCAAGCCGTCAACCTCAAATACGCTGGAATTCCGCAGGGTATTTGTGGCGAGGCTGATTCGCCTTAGTTATCAAGCCCTAGATACCGGCAAAAGTAGAATTTTGTGACGTAAGCTTCAATCCGCTGGACTCAGTGCAGCACACTCTGACTACTTTTGCAAGTTATCAAAAAACTAGCAGGTACGCTTGGCACTTTTCCGGCCCAGCGTACCTGGTTTTCAAACCGCCACCCTGGAGGCGGCGAATCCCATAGGAATCAATGGGAGTCTGACCATAGCGAAAGTTCATGTTCGCTGCTGCCAGACATCCCATTGATTCCTGTGGGAGCTGTCTACACCTAACACCCTAACATGTACCCAGAGTCTAAACACCCTTAATCTGTCCCCCCCTACACCTCCGCAACTAAATAAATGTATTACCCCCTAAACCGCCGCTCCCGGAGCCCACCACAAGCTATACTAAATATGTTAACCCCTAACCCGCCGCTCCCGGTGCCCACCGCAATTATAATATATGAATTAACCCCTAAACCGCCGCTCCCGGTGCCCGCCGCAACTATAATTGGATCAGCCAATCAATCCGATTGGCTGATCCAATCAGCCAATCAGATTGAGCTTGCATTCTATTGGCTGATCGGAACAGCCAATAGAATGCGAGCTCAATCTGATTGGCTGATTGGTTGATAACTACCCCCCTATGGGCGAAGGCAGGTAAAGTAGGCGCGTTGATAACTACCCCCCTATGGGCAGCCAACTCCTTGTTTAAAATATAACTTTTATTCACTCCATTAAAAAAATACACAGGTTTAAAAGCGTGAGCGCTTAGAGCAGTATGTCTAGTGCATTTGAGACATACATATTCTACATGCCTACATTCTACTCTTACTAATTCTACATTCTACACTTAGTTATTCTACATTCAATACTTAAATGGATATGAAACCCCACATTTTGCTTTCATGATTCACATAGAGCATGCAATTCAAATCAACTTTCTAATTTACTTCTATTATAAATTTTTCTTTGTTATCTTGGATATCTTTTGTTGAAAAGAAGGGGCTTATGGCACACTATATGGCAACATTTTTGCAAGTATGTTATCCATTTGCAAGAGCAATAGATGGCAGCACTATTTCCGGTTATGTAGTGCTCCAGATGCCAACGCAGGTATCTCTAAAACACAGAATATCACGAAAACAAAGCAAATTTGATAATAGAAGTAGAATGGAAACTTTTTTTTAAATGGTATACTCTGTCTGACTCACAAAACAAAATATTTGGGTTCCATATTCCATTAATAATTTATCAAACAAAATTCAGAATCATTTCAGGATATTTGTATCCAAAGTAAAAATCCCCCCCCCCAATTTTTTTTTAAATAAATGTACATATTATTTATTGCACAAATTTTTTTTACAAGTTATTATTATTTAACTCCTGTAAATGGGTTAAACACATGGTCGAAGTAAACATCAGAGCAGCAATTTATTATTATTATATTTTATTTATAAAACGCAAACAAATTCTGCAGCGCTGTAAATGAGACAAAAGATAAAAGGACAACAACATTTTGGGAACCATTCCTGTGAGAACTTACATTCTAGAAGGTTAGGAGGGTGAGTAACAGGAGGTGGGTAATGCGAGGGTCAAAATGATGTTAGTACAGAGTTAGGTAATGGCAATTATTGGGTGATAGGATTTCTTGAGGAAAAATGTTTTTAGGGAGCAGTTAAAAAAGAACATATAAGGGGAAGAAGTATTTTCCAGTGGGTTGGTGCTGCACGAGAGAAGTCCTGTAGTCTATCATGGAAGGAAGTGATGGTAGAAGATGCAAGGGGCAAGTCACTGATGGATCTTAGGGGGCAATCTGGAGTATATTTGTTGATTAGTGAGGACAGGTAGTGGGGAGCAATTTTGGAAAAGGGCTTTGTAGCTCATGGTGAGAATTTTGAAATCAATCATGAAAATGGGGAGCCAGTGAAGGGACTCACATAGAGGGGAAACAGATACAGAACATTGGGAAATGTGGATTAGCATTGCAGAGGCATTTAGGATGGATTGAAGGGGGGACGCAGGAGAGAAAAAGGCCAGTTAGCAGGTTATAAAGTACTCAAGTTGGGAGATTACCTTGGAGTGGATTTGCTTAGTGGTGTCAACGCTCAGAAAAAGATGAAATGTGGAGCTATTACTTAGGTGGTTGTGGCAGGATAAAGAGAGCATTTGGGTGTGGGGTTTCAAGGACAGATTATAACTTTGAGACAGCAGACTTGGGGTGATGGGGAGATAGTGATGCTGCCAACAGTGATAGAAAAATCAGAAATTGGAGTAGAGCTAGAGGAGGGATTAGAAGGAGCTCAGTCTTGGACATTTTAATGTTTAGGTGGTAAGAGGCCATCCAGGAAGAAATGAAAGATAAGTAGTCACTGACATGAGAAAAGACAGAGGGAGAAAGAGCAGGATTTTAGAGGTAGATCTGAGTATCATCAGCATAGAGGTAATATTTGAAGCCATAGTTGTTGATAAGTTTACTGTCACGCCGCGCCGTTGCTAGGGGCACGGCGTCCTCTCCATGCTCGTTGCCTAGGGCTGTGTCGGCTCAGTATGGGTGCGGCGCTGACGTCATCGCCGCATGCTCCTGATGCCGGTCGGTCTCTTGGTGCCTTGCCAAGGGTATTTAAACAGGCAACAAATGACCTGTCACTGCTAAAGTATAGGTGCTACTTTGTGTACCCCTGGGAGTGACAGATCGTTTGCTGGATTAATCTTGTTACTGAACCCTTCCTGTCTCACTACGCTAACTGGTTAACCCCTTATCTGCTGGACTGATACTTGTTACTGAACCCTGCCTGTCTCACTACGCTAACTGGTTAACCCCTTATCTGCTGGACTGATACTTGTTACTGAACCTTGCCTGTTTCACTATGCTAATTGGTTAACCCCTAATCTGCTGGACTGATACCTTGTTGCTGAAACCCTGCCTGTCTTACTACGCTACCTGGTTAACCCCTAATCTGCTGGATTGATACTTTGTTGTTGAATCCTTGCCTGTCTTACTACGCTACCTGGTTAATCCCTGAATTGCTGGTCTGCTTTTCTGTTGCTGTATCCTGTCTGCCTATTTGCCTTTTGCTGTCCTGCCTGTGGTGAGTGCCGCTCTCCCCGTTTTCCTGATATTCTCTTCTCTGGGATATTCCCTATCTTTCCTACTAGACGCTGGGATAACAAGACTACTGGCCAAGTTCGGTCTGATAGAAGAGTATCCCACGAGCCTCACATTATACTTGGGGCATGGAACCGGGTGAGGTGGCTTGAGCTTTTTATCTCAAAGGACAGATGTTGGGAACTCATACTACACAACTGCAGAATATGGATTCCAAGCTGGAGGCTATTACCGCTCAACTCTCCTTACTGGTCACTTTGAGGAGAACCACTCCTGTTGTTACACCGCCAGTCCCTGCTCCTAGTACTGTGGCTTCTCCCTCTGCTTCTGGAAGCATACCCCGGATACCTTTGCCTGACAAGTATGAAGGTACTACGGATTGCAGGGGTTTCCTTAACCAATGCAGGCTGCACATCCGTAATGATCCCCACACCTTTCAGTCTCCCCAGTCAAGGGTCCACTTTATCATTTCCTTTCTGAAAGACAAGGCCCTAGCCTGGGTCTCTCTTCTTCTGGAACAGGACGCTCCACTCTTGCATGATTCTGATGAGTTCATCTCTGCTTTTTCTGCTGTGTTTGGGACTTCTGGCCGTACCTCTGCTGCGGATTATTCCCTCTTGGATCTTCGCCAGGGCAACAGACCCGTGGCTCAGTTTGCCGTGGAGTTCCGCACCTTGGCACTTGAAACCACTTGGGATGACAGTGCTCTCAAGGCAGCCTGCATGAGGGGTCTGCATGAACGCATCAAAGATGAACTCACCTATATTCCTTCTTCTATGGGGGACTTTATAGCACTTTGTATCAGCCTGGACTCTCATTTTCAGGAGAGACAAGCGGAGAGAGACCAAACTGGGAGGGTCCTCCCTTCCCGTCCTCCTGTTCGTTCGGCTCAGGTGGTATCCTCTACCCCTTCTGCAGCTCCAGTTACCTCAGTGGAGGAACCCATAGACCTCTCCTCCGTCAAACCTTCAGAGTCCGAGAGACAAAGACGAAGGAGACTGAGGCTATGCTTTTATTGCTTTTATTGTGGCTCTAACTCCCACCAACTAAAGGACTGTGACATTCGGCCGGGAAAAGCCAATGCTTAGAGGATAACACAGGGGAACCTCTAAGCATGAGCTCTACCAAACCCCCTCACTCCTCTCGGATCCTGGTACCTGTTACCCTTACCTTCCTTCAGAATACTGTCCACACTCAGGCCTTCAATGATTCGGGGGCAGCTGGCAACTTCCTGGATCACCGTTTTATGATTCAAGCTGGTCTACCTCTTCTACAGAAAAGACATTGTCTCAAAATAACTACCCTGGATGGCTCCCTACTTGGTTCAGGTTTGATCCATTTGAGTCAGCACCCCTGACCCTGACCATCGGTGTTCTTCATACCAAACAGCTCCAGTTCAAGGTCATTCATTCCCCAGCTTAGCCTGTCATCCTTGGCCTCCCTTGGCTTCGCTTACACAATCCACAGTTCGACTGAGCTGAGGGACAACAGGCTTCTTGGGGTGCCTCCTGTTTCCACTCCTGCCTTGCAAGGAAGGAACCACAAAGGCTGCAAAGACTATATCACAGCTAATTAACAGTTACCTTATTAAGGCTAGATGCTGCGGCTCCCCTGAAACATATCCTTGACCCAGCTGTAGAAAACAATCCTAGAACAAGATCCTTGACAGTCCTTTCCTAACTAAGAGGACCTGACTCTAGTAACACGTGAATAGTAATCATACTAGTACAAATTTATATCTGCCAGGAGTGGGAGATTGAGATCTGTTACACGCATCAGTGTTGCCTAAATACATACCCTTACGCTGGTTCAACCCTCCAACCTAGAGAGTACATCTGGGTAGCCACTTAGCTTACCTCTGGAGTCCTCCTCCATTCCTTTTCCTGCAGGTTCCCTCACCCATACCTTTTCCCCATTTCCCTGGGAGGCACATCCCTGGGAGGGGGGCTTCTTCTACCTGAAGTTTTTCCAAACAGCAAATCACAGTTTTATTAAATGTATAGCTTTGCTTGCCAAAATATGCATTGCTAATTGCCTGAAGTGGTGGGCACTGGGCACATCCCCTCCCTGGCTTTCACCTGCATTCCAGGAGTCATAACCACAGGTACTCCTCGTCTGTCTCCTCTCTCATCCACATCTCACAGAGGGAACAGCAAATAAATTAAATAAATTAAGTTAATTAAGGAGTTCAGGATGGCATAGAATATGAACACCCAAAGAAAACTCTGATGGATCATTTCCACAGTAAAAACCTACTCGATCAGGATTTATCTGATGATGACTCAAGAGGATCATCTAGCTCCTATAGAAGGATTTCCGGAACTGAACCAATGCACCCAGAGCATTCTGCCCCCTCCCAAGCTTCCATACTGGAGTCCATCAGGGCGTTATCTGACAAAATGGACACACACCAGGCTGCTATCAAACAAGATCTTAACAATCGGGTGAACTCAAAAGGGACATTGCCTCCTTAGGCGAGCGTACCGAGACACTTGAGAGTAAACATGAGGATCTCAGCATAGATCATGCCAAACTTCTATCATACTCACAGAACTTAGCGGAATAGATAGGAGATCTTGAAACCAAACTGGCGGACTTAGAGGACTGATCACACCGTAATAACCTATGGCTACATGGCATACCTGGGGAAGTAGGCAATGCAGATCTATCTAAATATCTTATGGGTTTGTTCAGAGCACTGATTGGACCTGTTACTGATCAGGAACTACACATGGACAGAGCCCATAAAGCCCTCCACCCACAAAATTCAGCATCAGATAGCCCATGAGATGTCATAATCAGGCTACACTATTACACCGTTAAGGAGAAAATTCTTAGAGCCTCTTTAAACAACAAATCTCTGACAGAACCATATGATGTTGTCCATAACTACCCAGATCTCTCTCCACATACTCTCGCTAAACGCAGATCATTTTAACAATTCACACAAGCTCTCTGACAGCATAACATAAACTATAGATGGGGATTCCCAGTCAAGATTTTCTTCCAGCATGGAGAACGCTCCTATATAGTTTTGACACCAGAACAGGGGATGCAACTTCTTCAGAGGCTGAAACTTTCTCAAGCACTAAATCCGGATCCACAGTCTCCTGACAATCCCAAAGTAATTGACCCTGCGGCCCCAGAGTGGCACCCTCTTCCAAAAAAACTTAGCCAACAAGCCAAGAGAAAGGATCTCCTTCAACCTGGAAACTCCTCATAACTGACTTGTGAACATCACATAGCTTTCCATTCAATGTTTATCTTTGGGTTCAACAGGGGCTTACATATGGGTACTTGTCTTACCCTCTTGATTGCTCACTAGTTCTATTTTTTCTTCTTCTCTTTTTTTTTCTATTTTCCAACCAGTGAATCGATCGTACAGTACTAAGGAGCTTATAATAATGTTATTGCTCAGTCTATAAGCCTAGATTCCAAAGAAGCTTACATATGGGTACACATCTTACCCTCCTTTTTATCTGCTCCTTGGCCTATATGAACAATTGACCTTACTTACCCAACTCCCTAAGCAGACCTGGCATAACCCGCTCCTTACTATCCCTGAAAAAGATTCTGTTCGTTTCCTCCCCCAGTCTTATGGTCTGAGGCCTGTAACAGATTCCATTACCTATATATATGATGACTGATCTTTTCTCTGTTATTTACTTTGTTTGAAAACTGAAATGCTCTGAGTTATTAATAATGTTCTGTTGGCATATGACTTGCAACCGCAACTTCATGATACACTTTTCCACCTACCCTACCATGAGTAATCCCGCACACCATCACTAGAGATTTGGTCAAACAACGGACTAGAGTCCTGTTGCATTAACACTTAAGGAAGTTACTAACACAGTAAGTCCAACTCACCACACACGAAGGAGGGTCCTTGTAGCCTAATTTGACTTTCAAATGTGGCATGCACAGTCTGTAGGAGGATATATCTTCTTCTTAAGTCCCTATACTCTAGGTTTGTAAACTACCCTACAATTTGGTCAGAGCCTAGTAACTTTGCAGATGCTCATTTCTGACTATAATTGGCATTTCATCTAGCTTGTTGAATAGAACACACTGACACTCATTTACCTTTCCATTCTAGTCCCATATACATATATACTATTATGGTTGCCTTATGGGGTTCATACCTCTATCCTCTAACTTCTTTTCTTTTCAGATACTACGTATGGGAGTGAGGTATGTGAGAATTCCAAGTTTGAAGTTCCATAGTTTGTTTGATGTTGATCACAGTTATTTACTGAGCTATATGTAAACTAATTCTAACATTGTTGTACCTGTTGTATTTTGACATATCACACCAACACACCTATTCTGTAACAGTAGGAACCCCTGCGCTTCGACCCTGCACTCTTTTACTATTTCAACACTTCCCCCCACCTCATCAAATACTTTCTGAAGCTGTTTGGCTCCCCGGGCAAGGGACCACTTCCATGTAGAGTTGGGGAGGGGACTAGTTCCTAGCACCCCCCCTTCTTCCCCCACCCCACTGATGCTTATCATACCTATCAAACCCACATCTGTAGAACCAATAACTCACAATCTCCATTCACTAATAGCTCCAACTTTCTACCCCAGTCTACCATACACTACCTCTCTGAGGACAATCTACTCCAACCTCCGCCTCCACCTTTATCCCCTTCCCCTCCTAACTCAAGCGTCTTTTGACCTCTGATTCCCCCCTAATTCATAACTTTACATAGCTCTCATAGTTATATTCACTTATACTTTTTTCTCCCTAGTCATCCTGATATACTCATTGCATAATTCTTAATAGCCACCTGTCTATAACCTAAACCCCACCATTCTCTTTACTCCATCCCTTCCTCTTCCTCAAATTTTATTTTTAATTTTTTTTTTAGGATGGATAGTCTGTCCAGGGCCTCAACTCACCCAGGCTTAGCCTGCTTCTAAATTTTCTACAGAAAACCAGAACAGATGTAGCCTTCATACAGGAGACACACTGGACCTCTACTCCAGGTACATCTCACACATTCAAAAGATGCCCTCTAGTTTTTGAAGCTTCATTCCCTTCTAAGTCTAGAGGGATTGCCATTCTGATTAATAAAGACCTTAGATATGTCCCTATATATAGAGAGTATGACCCACAAGTCTGCTTCATTATATTGATTTGCAAATTGAATGACAGACTTCTAACTTTAGTCAATATTTATGAACCCAATTTGAAACAAATTTGGATTCTGAGGTCCCTTCTCAGGACTGTGTCGGCTGTGAAACAAGGTGAATTGATTCTGGGCGGAGACTTTAATCTCATTTGGGATTACTCTCTCTACAGACTGGGTCCAAAGATATCTACTTCAGAGAGATTGACCCATTCCCTCTCTAGGGCATTCCAGAGTCTTGTTCATCAATATGATCGATACGATTGCTGGAGATCCTTCCTCCCACAAGATAGAGAGTACTCCTTTTACTAATCCCCCCATAAATCATATACCCGCATTGACTATTTCTTTACCAGTTCAAGAATGCTTGACTTGATTACGTATACCAAAAATATCTCCTATCTCTTGGTCAGACCATGATACACTTACTCTTTCGCTCGGGCCTGCTACCGCATATCTCCCTTTAACTTCCTGGCGACTCTCGAATTGGACAATTACAGATCCTATTTATAAAGCGTCAACCCAGGATTTAATAGCAGACTTTCTTACTATTAATAATCATCTCTGAACCTCGACACAGACATTATGGGCATCGCTAAAAGCTTATCTTAGAGGACATTTTTTTAAGATAGAAGCTAAGGCACGTAAAGAGCAGGGAGCTCCTATCTCGGTTCTCACTACACAACTAACACTATTGAAGAGGTGACTGAACCTAGCCTATTTGGTGTCCGTTGCAGACGAAATAGCTAAAATCTCTAAACAAATTCAAGACGTGGAGCTCCACAGGCTTCAGTCTATGTTAGAAAAGTTCAAAAGAATATTCTATTACCAGGGAAATAAAGCTTCTTCCTTACTAGCAACTAAATTACGACATCGTATGGCACACTCTAAGATTACCTCTATCAAAACTACTAGCGATAAACAGGTATTCTCCCCCAAAGACATTGGGGAAACTTTCAAATCATTTTATTATTCTCTCTACAACATAGAACCTAATCATGACAAAGACCCACTACCTGTTGGTGAAGTCCGCTTGTTTTTGGATACGTTTCATTTACCCCAACTTCCACAAGAGAGCTGCTCTGACCTTATAACTCTGATATCGATTGAGGAAGTACAGAGAGCTATTAAAGGTCTGAAGATAGGAAAATCTCCTTGCCTCAATGGCTTCACAGCCAGATTTTATAAAACATTTCAACCCATTATCACTCCCATTCTATGTAGAATGTTTCAGGAAGTCATGCGCACAGGGTCCTTCAACAGAGAATTCTTAGAAGCCACAATAGTGACGATTTTAAAGCCAGGTAAACCCCCAGATAATTGTAGCAGCTACCGCCCCATATCCTTGCTCAACCTAGAACCCAAGCTATACGCTAAAATAATAGCCAACAGATTATGCAAAGAAATCCCAGATTTGGTCCATTCTGACCAGGTGGGCTTTATATCACATAGGGAGGGCTTAGATGCTACTAGGCACATATTGAACATCCTTTACATTGCCTCTGCTGATGGGGACCCATTTGTGGCCCTGTCTCTCGATGTCGAGAATGCGTTTGACAGGGTCAGATGGGGCTATCTATGGGAGGCAATGAGAGCTTTTAATTTCTCTATTGACTTTATACGAGCCACCCAAGCCCTTTACTCCTTCCCGACCATTAGAATTAATGGGGTTGGTTTTCACTCAACCTCTTTCACTATTTCTAACGGCACTAGACAGGGATGCCTCCTCTCTCCTCTCTAATTCGCTTTATCTATAGAGCCTATGGGAGGCAATGAGAGCTTTTAATTTCCCTATTGACTTTATACGAGCCACCCAAGCCCTTTACTCCTTCCCGACCACTAGAATTAGAGGGGTTGGTTTTCACTCAACCTCTTTCACTATTTCTAACAGCACTAGGCAGGGATGCCCCCTCTCTCCTCTCTAATTCGCATTATCTATAGAGCCCATAGCCCAAGAAATCAGATTAGATCCCCAAATACATGGTATCCCCACAGTAAATTCACAACACTAGATCTCCCTTTATGCCGATGATATTGCTTTATTTCTGAGGACCCCAGATGTCTCCATTCCCGCGGTCCTTCAACTTCTTGACCAATTCGGGTCAATCAGTTTCTATAAACTAAACATCATTAAGACTGAGGCACTGCCTATTCATATTCCAGCCCTAAACTAATACATTTGCAGCACGTCTTCTGATTCCAATGGAGCTCCTAGTTTATTAAAATACTAGGGACTTTTATGAGCCCAGACCCTTTCGTCATGATTGCCAAGAATTATTCTATTATTATAGACTCTCAGAATTCAAAATTCTTCTGCTCTCATGGGCCTACCGGGAGCTATCGTGGAAGAATAGCGGCGGTTAAGATGTCCTTTATCCCAAAATGTATTTATTTATTCAGATGCATCCCACATAACATTCCTCGGCCGATTCTTAATAAACTGCAAGGCCTCATCATAACCTGCATTTGGAACGATAAAAAACCCAGAACTTCCAGACAAACACTACAGAGACCACTCTCACATGGGGCTTTAGCCCTCCATAATATCATCTTATATTATAATGCAGCTCGTCTTGCCCATATAATGAGCTGGAATATTTTAGAACAACCCCCTAGATGGCATGACTTAGAAATATCCTTAATTCCGCCAAACTTAGAACTTTCTGACCTTATCTGGATACCCCAGCATCATAGGCAAAACTTAAATACAACATCCCCTATACTTCAGGAGGCCCTTCGGTTTTGGAATCAAGTAAGACAAATTCTTGGCATTTCCCCTCACCCATCACCTGCCCTCTCTTTGACGGGTGCCATATACTGTTTACCTGACTCTCATGTAAATTATTTGTGAAACCTTCAGGTCAAGTTAGTGTCAGACCTATATCACAATGACAGATGGATGTCACACCCTCAGTTATGTGCAACACACCACATTCCGGCCTGGCTACACTTTGAGATGTTCCGTATAAGTTCCTGGTTGTGGTCTTGGGGATACCCTAAGCAATGCCTACGCAAATTGACTCTGTTGAAAGCAAATGGATACAGGGCTGTATGGATAATCACAAGAAAAAGTTGACAGTAACTCAGCACTCAAAGGTAGTCAATATCAAAAGCCAATTCCTACCTAAGGACAGGGGAGAACACCTGAGTCAGGGATGTAATAAAACTTAACTTTTACTATATGTAATATTAAAAATATATACCACAGAGTGTGAATATAGAACAAAAGTGTGCTTAAAACTTGAATTAAAAATATGTAAATATATTACATAATGTGTTAGTTGCCACAAATACACAATAAAGTTCCAGGAATCAATATGTTAATTGTAATCAGCCACACAGCTCAGCGCAGACCAGAACAAGGGGTTCACGGATTGCAAGAGAAAACTATCTGTAAAAGAGGATTGACCCCGTCACCAATTACTCTAATCTGTGCAATACTGGAGCCCAAGGTAAGCGCTGTTCAGTGTGCCTGCAATTATCATATTCAAATTATTAAGAGTACATAGCCTCCATGATTCAAACAAAGGAGATATCCTAGAAACACTATTAAGTGGCAGGAGCTAACACAACATGCTTGATGCGCATTTCGCCGCTAGCACGGCTTTATCAAAGGCTAACCCGATTCCAGGTCGCTCCCTGGTCTTTATGACATGAAATAGCCAGTACACACCCACTTAGAAAACCTATCACTGAAGACCTAGTATCATTGGTTGAGAAACCGTCACATGGTTTGGCATGACCGGGTGACGTAATCGTAAACAAAAAGTTCATGACAGTTTAGTGAAAAGGATTCTCTAATGCTATCTTCGGCAGATACGTTCTATATGTACAGCTGGAAACCAGAAAAAGTAAATTGCATACCAATATGATCACATTAGAAGGAGATACAATTGATACACAAATACAATAATATTGTTATGAAGTAATGATTACACTCTGTTGCAAGGTGAAATTTGATGTTTGTCTGTCACTCTGACATACTAAAACCACACACGTTGATTAAGTAGCAGAACAAGTGTATTGAGAATTTCTAAGTTAAACCACTTGCCATTACATATTAGCTCCAATAAGAGAAACAAAAAGGGCTGTACCCTTAAACATTATTTGTCCTTTCACTACAAATTGCTCCTTAAACCTCTTATACATCACAAGATACCCCAATATATAGCCTGGGAGAGAAAGATAAATTTCACATCTGATGCAGACACCTGGTTTAGGCGATCTGCTACCTCTAAAAAACTACTGCACTGTGCTTTGGGAGTTGCAGTATAAAATCTTGGTACAGTGGCACTTAGTTCCCACCATGCTACATAGAATCTATAGCACGCACTCTCCATACTATTGGTGAGGCTGCGATCAATTGGGTAGAACGCTGCATGTGTGGTGGTCATGTCCGAGGAATCAGATAATCTGGAGGAGACTCTTCGATATGATCCACCAATATAAAATTTAACTCCAACTACTGATGCTCTTCTAATTTACCTCTTCATGGCCACTAAGCTTGAAATTGCAAGAGCCTGGAAGAATAGGGACCATCCCCCCTTCTCTCAGATCTTAGCTATTATTGAATACATCAGGAAGATGGAACTCTTCTCCTATGGGGCACTAGACAAATTAGACTTTTATTATAATATTTGGGCGCCCTGGTTAGACAAGTTTCCAGACTGATACCCAAACCATCCACAAAGGCCTTCACCAACCCCCCCCCCCCTTTTTTCTCCTCTCTTCCCCTTTTCCATCCCTTCTGCTCCCTCCCCCTCCCCCTATGTAGAACCGGTGGCTGTTTTTATGAAAGTGAGATACTCTTCAGCGAAACCGTATACGAACACAATATAACTAATAATGGGACCCTATGTTCCATCAAACTAACTGAAAAATATAAAATATTGAGGTATCATTTCCTGTTACTGGAAACATATATTTTAAGCATATACCCTCATATATAGACAGCATAAGACGTCACATGCTTTTGTTCTTTCTCTTTCCGCAAATTGCATACCTTTCAAATATTCAGTGTTGATTTGAGACTCTTTAACTACAGCTATGTTTAACAGTCACTGCTCACTGTATCTCACTCATATATGTTTTAGTAGTAAATCAAAAATGTATATAGATGATTAAATATGCTCAAAACACAGTAAAACATGACAGTTAAGTATATCAGTGGCAAGCAAAAAAATGGAGAAATACTGTTTGTCTGCAGTTTTAGAATGTTAGTGGAAATTTTCACCAAATAGCTGCCTAGGATGTGTTGTGTTATCTCACATGAAGCCTGCCCTGATCAGGGCTCCTACCTTCCAGCTACGGGGTGTAGCATACACTGCCTCAAACAATAAACGGAACACACTTTGCTCCCCAGAGTCCAGATGATCACCGGTTCCCCGGGAACTATGCAGGTCCGCCTTGAATTTGTCCCCCAGTTTGCCAGTGCGATAGTTATACAGGGTAAAATGCTTCCTCTTTTCAGCAGCAAAACTGATGATCCATATCCACTGTAGTATGCTGTGTATTCAGACCAGTAACAGCTTCTCTCAAAAACAGCCTGCTCACCTGACCGCTAAGTACCTGCATCAAACAAACTCCAGCCCGATTCAGCAAGAAAGGAAAACGCCCGGTGTACGAGGATAAGTTTCAAACATAATCAAAGAACAAACTGGCATGATTCCTTGGTGCTGTTAAAACTGAGCTTTATTTAACCAATTTAAAAGTTTGGCCAGAAGTGTCGAACAGGTTTCGGCATGAGTGCCTTAATCATAGACATGAACTTGCTTAAAAAACAACTTCATTTAAACGAAAGCCTTTGCTTCTATTGGTAGCTCATTGTAATCACATGATTAGCTTCTAGTCACATTTAAAGGACTATTATACATTTAAAAAAGAATCATAAATACATAATAGAAACAAAGCTTAGGAGCTCATGGTTACAAAGTTTGATATATGGCAAATAATATTATTATCTTTGTAGCAAAAAACACACCTTTGCAAAATGTTAAAGGATAAGCAATCATAAAGATATATTAATCCTAATTGATTTGAAACATTGAATTTGCATATGCTATAAAAATGCTACAAAAAGTGTAAATACATATATCGCAAAAAGAACTCACTTACTTAGAGCATAATCTATGCTTGTCCTATGCAATACATTTCTTTTTACTATTCACATGAGATTCTGATCTAAGTTACTATTCAAAACACTGACATTAAATTGGCACTACATTGATTGGCTTCTAGTCACATTTAAAGGGCTATAATACATCTAAAAAAGAATTATAAATACATAGTAGAAACAAAGCTTAGGAGCACATGGTTACATTTTTTATCTAGATATATGGAAAATAATATTACCTTTGGAGCAAAAAACACACCTTTGCAAAATGTTAAAGAATAAGCAGTCATAAAGATACAATTAATCCCAATTCATTTAAACATTGAATTTGCATATGCTATAAAAATGCTACAAAAGGTGTAAAATAACTCACTTAGAGCATAATCTATGCTTGTCCTATGCAATACATTTCTTTTTACTATTCACATGGGATTCTGATTTATACTTAATTCAGGGTCTATAAGTGAATATGTTTACTCAAGACATTAACCTATCAGCCAATCGGTATTAAGGTAGAAAAAATCATATTGGCTGATGCAATCAGCCAATAGGATTGAACTTCAATCCTACTGGCTTATCCAATCAGCCAATAGGATTGAGCTCACATTCTATTGGCTGTTCCAATCAGCCAATAGGATTTTTTTCTACCTTAATTCCGATTGCTGATAGAATTCTATCAGCCAATTGGAATCTAAGGGACGCCATCTTCGATGACGTCACTTAAAGGAACCATCATTTAGTAAGAAGACTTCGTTGGAAGAGGATGCTCTGCGCCAGATGTCTTGAACATGGACCCGCTCCGCGCAGGATGGATGAAGATAGAAGATGCCGTCTGAATGAAGACTTCTGCCCGTCTGGAGGATCACTTCGCCCGGCTTGGATGAAGACTTCTCCCGGCTTCGTTGAGGACTTCGGCTCGGCTTGGTTGAAGACTTCGCCCGGTAAGTCGATCTTCAGGGGGTTAGTGTTAGGTTTTTTAAGGGTGTATTGGGTGGGTTTTATTTTTAGGTTAGGGACTTTGGGCTTGCAAAAGAGCTAACTGCCCTTTCAAGGGCAATGCCCATCCAAATGCCCTTTTCAGGGCAATGGGGAGCTTAGGTTTTTTTAGGTAGTATTTTATTTGGGGGGTTGGTTGTTTGGGTGGTGGGTTTTACTGTTGGGGGGGTTGTTTGTATTTTAGTTTTCAGGTTAAAGAGCTGATTACTTTGGGGCAATGCCCCACAAAAGGCCCTTTTAAGGGCTATTGGTAGTTTAGTTTAGGCTAGGGTTTTTTTATTTTGGGGGGGCTTTTTTATTTTGATAGGGCTATTAGATTAGGTGTAATTAGTTTAAGTATCTTGTAATTTGTTTATTATTTTCTGTAATTTAGTGTTTGTTTGTTTTTGTACTTTAGCTAATTTAATTTAATTGATTTAATTGTTGTTAATTTAGTTAATTTATTTAATTATAGTGTAGTGTTAGGTGTTAGTGTAACTTAGGTTAGGTTTTATTTTACAGGTACTTTTGTATTTAATTTAGCAAGGTAGTTATTAAATAGTTAAAAACTATTTAATAACTATTGTACCTAGTTAAAATAAATACAAAATTGCCTGTAAAATAAAAATAAACCCTAAGCTAGCTATGTAACTATGTTATATTGTAGCTATTTTAGGATTTATTTTATAGGTAAGTATTTAGTTTTAAATTGGAATAATTTAGTTAATGATAGGAATTTTATTTAGACTTATTTAAATTATATTTAAGTTAGGGGGTGTTAGGGTTAGGCTTAGATTTAGGGGTTAATAACTTTAATATAGTGGCAGCGATGTTGGGGACGGCAGATTAGGGGTTAATAAGTGTAGGTAGGTGGTGTAGATGTTAGGGATGGCAGATTAGGGGTTAATAATATTTAACTGTGTGCGAGGTGGGCGTGCGGCGGTTTAGGGGTTAATATGTTTATTATAGTGGCAGCAATGTTGGGGCGGCAGATTAGGGGTTAATAAGTGTAGGTAGGTGGCGGCAACATTGGGGGTGGCATATTAGGTGTTAATTAATATAATTTAGGTGTCTGCAATGTTGGGGGCAGCAGATTATGGGTTCATAAATATAATGTAGGTGGCGGCAGTGTCCGGAGCGGCAGATTAGGGGTTAATAAATATAATGCAGGTGTCAGCTGTGTTAAGGAGTTTTCCGCTGCTTTTTTACAGGTGTTAGACTTTTTCTTAGCCGGCTCTCCCCATTGATTCCTATGGGGAAATCATGCACGAGCACGTACGACCAGCTCACCGCTGACTTAAGCAGCGCTGGTATTGGAGTGCGGTAATGAGCAAAATTTTGCTCAATGCTCACTTCTTGCCTTTTAACGACGGGTTTCTGAAAACTCGTAATACCAGCGCTGCATGTAAGTGAGCGGTGAGGGAAAACTGCTCGTTAGCACTGCATAGTCTCTAACGCAATACTCGTAATCTAGGTGATTGATCAGAATCCCATGTGAATAGTAAAAAGAAATGTATTGCATAGGACAAGCATAGATTATGCTCTAAGTAAGTGAGTTGTATGCATTTACACTTTTTGTAGCATTTTTATAGCATATGCAAATTCAATGTTTCAAATGAATTAGGATTAATGTATCTTTATGATTGCTTATCCCTTAACATTTTGCAAAGGTGTGTTTTTTGCTACAAAGGTAAAAATATTATTTGCCATATATCTAGACAACCTTTTGTAACCATGAGCTCCTAAGCTTTGTTTCTACTATGTATTTAGGATTCTTTTTTAGATGTATAATAGCCCTTTAAATGTGACTAGAAGCTAATCATGTGATTACAATGAGCTACCAATAGAAGCAAAGGTTTTCGTTTAAATTAAGCTGTTTTTTAAGCAAGATCATGTCTATGATTAAGGCACTCACGCCGAAACATGTGATACACTTCTGGGCAAACTTTTAAATTGGTTAAATAAAGCTCAGTTTTAACAGCACCAAGGAATTATGCCAGTTTGCTCTTTGATTATACTCATTTATATTTCATACATTGTTTCTCTTTACTATGTATCATTTTATTACCTCAAATAAAAATGTTATTGATAAAAAAAAAAAAAAAAATATAAAGGACACAACGGCACCGCTGTCACTATCTAACTAGCATTGGGTATCAATTGCAAAAACAATGCCTCCGTAAGAAGTTACAGTGTGTATAATTATCAAGCATCAATAAACACATAGTACATGGTAATCATAAACACATTAATAAAGCAATTCTGACAAAGTAATAGTCCAGAACAATTATGTTGGAATACTGCCCTGTGGCCCAGTCTCTGAAGGGAGGGGATCATGCTCTGCTTCAGTATGTCACAGTACATGTTGGCATTCATGGTTCCCTCAATGAACTGTAGCTCCCCAGTGCCGGCATCACTCATGGAGGACCAGACCATGACACTCCCACCACCATTTTTGACTCAAGACACAGCTCCCCACCGAGCCACGATTTCCAATTTCCCTCTCAGATCAGACACAGACTCCATACGTCACTGTGCACAGATAGGCTGAGGCTCTTCTTAGGCAGTGCATCAAGGAAGCTCCACACAGCATGCCCACATTAGAACTTGCAGCCAGGCACAGAGGCGAGCTTACCGCTTATGTCATACTGACATCCCACTGGCATAATTGACTTCTCCCAGGCAAGATGAAGAGCTAAAGAAATCTCATGGGGCATGATACATTTATGATTTTGGTCTATCTTATAATACATGTAGTTGTAAGAAGCTAATTCCAATATGGTATTGGGTATACTGTATACAGCATGCCATGAGACATTACATATTTAAGTCACCTGTATTTGTGATCCTTGCACATTTTAAATTGTATTACACTTTCTTTTATATTGATATAGATGATGTGGTATCACATGCATATTGAAATAAATCTGTGGTATCACAATCAAAATAGATTATGATTGGGGGGGCGGAGCCAACAGCCAAGGTGATCAGACGTGTGTTCTCTGAGCTCCTAGGCCATGCCTAATTAAAGTTACTATTTGCAGAAACAGAATGAGCTAAATTCATATGTAGATATCTGCCAGCCGACTTATAAAGGAAAGACACTCTGCTTGAGTCAACTTATGGTACTAACTCCGTGTTTGATACCCCTATTGTAGAGAGCTGATACACTGCGAGTGGTGGGATACTTGGGCCTACCTCCGCTATTACTTGCCTGCAGGTTTAAGCCTGAAACTGTTCTCAAAATGGAGGAGACTCTGGAGCTACTCTATGCCTTATTACAAGGTCTGGATCAGCAAATTGCAAGCTGCTTTATTGATCTTACAGACACACTAAGTTCAGCAATACGAGGAGAGACTAGAAGCATGCCCGGAGACACATGGAAAGATCTCATACCGGCAGACTCCTTGAAAACACGATGCCAATTGCCACTAAGTAGTATTGGCAATAAAGATCTAGCTTACCCTTCACAAGGCCAATATAGCATGCTCCCAGCTGATTATATAACACTCGCCCTGAGTACTGCAGAAACTCCAAAACGGCTATCTCAGAAGGAGGTGCTGTTGCAGCCATTAGTCTCCATGCCGCATTATCTGTGCCCTGAGCTGGGACCTGCTACTGCAATTACGCAGAGAAAGCTACTGGACAATTTTTGTTTACCGAGTGGGCTACTGCTCATATTAATATTTGCCCGGATAGTACTGAAGATTGTAGGAGTTGCCCATAGCCCTGTGGAGGATTCAGGCATTGATCCGATGACAGTGACGCCTCATAGACGGGGAATTGGTTAAGTAAGTTTTGTGTCTTTAGGGTGGGGGAGCCTTTGCCTCTCAGAAGATTTAGAGACCCATGATTTATCTATTTATGTACTGTGTCCACTTATACTGAATACAGCTATAGGATCCAGCCCATAATTTACTCATGTATACTCTCTCATACATCCCCATATGTTCGGTTGATTTAGTAGGTGAAGCCACATACATCTATAAGGGTTAACATTGAAGGGTGCTCTGATGAGGACTAGCTAAAATACGGGCTACAGTGCTATTGATAACAGCTCAAATTGATCCTCTCTTAATGATACCGGGACATTGACCTAATCCCTCCATCAATATGAAAAGAATATTTCAAGCCTCTTGTTAATGGTTCTTTGGTATTATAGGGTTAAGTACTCCATTTGGTATAATAAGTTATAATGTTTGCCATATGAATGAACCTTACAGTCTCTACTATCATTACATGTTTACCCTTGGGTATAGGGCCCATACCTAGGGGGCCAGATCAATCTTTATAAGTATCCCCTGCTATTGGCTTGTTCATAATATGTCATTATATGCTTATATAAAAAGGGTCTGCTTGATACTACATAGCTTTTTAAAATAGGTTTTGTTGGTATACAGTAATATATTTAAAGGTGATCCTTATATGACATGACTGGGAACTTGAGGTCGGTTATAATAGCATCCAAGTATTAGATTCCCTGGACTCACAAGACTCTCTATATGGTCAGGTGGCCTACTATATCATTGCCATTTCCTTTCTATCTAAATATAATGTTGCTTTGCTTTAAATCTACACTCCTCCTCCCCCCCTCCCCCTCTTTCAATATTAAGTTGAGTTTTCCGCTGTAAAATGTATCACTCCAAGGTTGGTGAATATTTCATTTTTAAATCCATTCAGCTATTATATAATAATATATTTAGAGTGTATAACCCGAGGGGGAGATGGGAGATCGCTAGAGATAATATGCAGGTTACCTTATCTTTTATCATTGTGTGTTATACAGACACTGCATATTAATCATGGTACCTATCCCATTTGAGCTTCAGTTATTGTAAAAATTACTCACGCTACTGAAGGTTGGATGTCTAGATTAATCATTCACTACTATAGAGCTGTTACTTTAAAGGTACAGTCTACACCAGAATTTTTATTGTTTTAAAAGATAGATAATCCCTTTATTACCCATTTCCCAGTTTTGCATAACTAACACAGTTATAATAATATATTTTTAACCTCTGTGATTATCTTGTATCTAAGCCTCTGCAAACTGCCCCTTTTTTCAGTTCTTTTGACAGACTTGCAGTCTAGCCAATCAGTGCCTGCTCCCAGATAACTTCTCGTGCACGAGCACAGTGTTATCTATATGAAATACATGAACTAACACCCTCTAGTGGTGAAAAACTGTTAAAATGCAATCTGAAAGAGGTGGGCTTCAAGGTCTAAGAAATTAGCATATGAACCTTCTAGGTTAAGCTAAGAATACCAAGAGAACAAAGTAAAATTGGTGATAAAAGTAAATTGGAAAATTGTTTAAAATTACATGCCCTATCTGAATCATGAAAGTTTATTTTGGCCTAGACTGTCCCTTTAATGTGTGGGTACAGATTAAACGAAGCAATAAATGCAAAAAGGCCTCGCTAGTACTCAGGGGTAGCGTATGTGTGGTAACTAGATATATATAAGTATGCATAGAGTCATCTCGGAGTAAAGTAGATAACTGTTCTGCACTGTCTATACTTAAACTACTCCCCCCCCCCTCCGGGTTAACGTGAGTTCCTGGGGGGTAATATTAGCCATTCACCAAACATGGTGAATCTTTTTCTGCAGTCTTAACCCGCATCCTCACACTTATTCAGATTTATAATTCTTGTCCATAAGTGGCTATATATCACAATAATTACCTCCAGCATCATAAGCTATTAGGGATAGGTTCAAGAGCGGCCTTTGGAATTGGATAGGAGGTATTTAAAAATAAAATTAAAAACCTGAGGTTCTTTTAGCCAAATATGTTTTAGTGGAAATATATCTCAATTTGTTCAAAATTATTTTGTTGTGTTTATATTCATGTAAATGTCATATGCATGTTAGAACATATTTTACATATTAATGTCATATGAAAAACCCTCAATAAAAATCTTTGATTCATAAAAAAATAAATAGATTATGATTGAGCAGAGGAGGACGGTGAGTGAGAGTGTGCACTGGCACTTACAGCCGCATTAACCCCACATCATTTAATTAAACAAACAGTTACTCAGTAACTCATACAGCCTCAGTCAGACATGATGATTAATTTTATCTAAATATATTGGCCTTTTTAATTAAAATAGAAGGAACTTGCTCACTGTTATATACATAGGGGCTGGCATGGCAGACTTGGCCTGGGGCCAAGGTCAGGCAGTGAGGTGTAATTACACTTCTGTTGTTTTTTTTTTTATCTCTTTCCAGGGGTTAAAGAGAATTTCAGTTTGGGCAATGCTGCTAGTGGGACAATAGTGAAGGAATATTGATGTGGTCATATATTAAGCACTAGTCCTAAAGCCCATTCACACGGGCCATTTTTTGCATTACATTGGTCCCACCCCTTGCTCTCTCCCCCCCCCCCCCTCTCTTTTGCTTTCTTCCCCCCTCTTTTGTGCTCTCTCCCCCCTCTATTTTGTGCTCTCTCTCTCTCGCTCCACCTCTCTTTTGCTCTCACTACCCCCTCTCTTTGGCTCTCTCTATCCCCCCTTTCTTTTGCTCTCTCTTCCATCTCTTTTGCTCTTTCCCCTCTCTTTTTGCTTCCTCTCCCCCCCCTCTCTTTTTCTTTATCTCCTCCCTCTCTTTTGCTTTCTCTCCCCCCTCTCTTTTACGCTCTCTCCCCCCCTTTTGCGCTCTCTCTTTCCCCTCTCTCTTTTCCGCTTTCTCTCTCCCCTTCTCTTTTGCGCTCTCTCTCCCCCTCTCTTTTGTGCTCTCTCTCCCCTCTCTCTTTTGCACTCTCTCCCCCTTTCTTTTGCGCTCTCTCTCTCTCCCCCTCTCTTTTGTGCTCTTTCTCCCCTTCTCTTTTGCGCTCTCTCTCTCTCTCCCCCTCTCTTTTGCACTCTCTCTCTCCCCCCTCTATTTTGCGCTCTCTCTCTCTTCCCCCTCTCTTTTGCGCTCTCTCTCTCTCCCCCCTCTCTTTTCCTCTGTCTCTCTCCCCATCCCTCTCTTTTGCTCTGTCTCTCTCCCCATCCTTCTCTTTATTTTTTTTTTTAATAGTTTTTTTTATTGAGGAACGATATAAGGTTAACAAAATAGCCAATACAAGAAACCAAGTGTTACATGATCTGTACAACCATATTACTTCAAAATATCAAAACATATAGTTCTCATAACACCAAATGACATTGACCATGTTAGAATTGGCACAATATATAAGAAACAAAGTGGTTTTCTTCAAAGAGTAAGAACATGTAAGTATATATTGTTTCCTCATATTTTTCTTTTTTTTCTTTTATGCAAGATACTTTCGCATGTGTAGCCATATATATTTAGATGATAGGCTAGTATCTTAACCTCTAAACATTCATTGCATCCCAGATAAAGGAATTATTTCCCAAAATTGGGTTCAGGCCCTGCTCGTCGTAGTGTTTGATTCATCTCTCCAACAAAGTGAATTTGTGGAATTGGTTCATAATAGGGTGTACATATGAGAGAGTACTAAGTACTCAGGATTTAGGTTATTAGTGCAGCAGGGGGAGAGGGTAGAGAAAAGGGGGGGAGGGAAAGATGGGGGAGGAGAGAAGATGAGAGAGAAGAAAAAAAAAGGGGGGGGGGGAGGGGGGGAGATTAAAGGGAAAAAATTGGTCACGTTGCTTCCTATCAGTAATAAAATACTGTATGGTTTCTACATATCTATGGGCAGTGTACCGCTCCAAAATCTCCTGGTAGAGTTCTAGCTTGTTCAAGTATCTGAATGCGAACTCTTCCATCTGTCTAATGTGATCAACTATTGCGATTATTTTTTTGGATGTAGGGCAGGAGGGTTGCTTCCAATCTCTGACAATAGCCAGCTTGGTGGCCATAAGAACGTAGAGGGTCATATGTTTGTCTGCCTCAGACATGACTGGTAGTCTGTGATGCAGAAGACCTACAGATGGTGCTGGGCTCAGTGAAATGTCAAGTGAATTAAGAGTGTTAAATGCAAATCTCCAGGCATCTCTAATCACTGGGCAGTCCCACCATATATGTGCCTGCGTGCCCAAATGTCTGCAATTCCGCCAGCACAAGGGGGATGCCGTTTTATAATATTTATTTAGTGTAATTGGGACGAAGTGCCACCGAGTAGTTAACTAGTAGTAGAGTTCCCACAGAGTTGCACTGTGTAGATTTTTTTTTGCTTTAACAAGCTCGCTGAGCCACATTGCGATCTCAGTGTCAATTTTAAGTTCCCTCTCCCAGGCTCTATATTGACTGTGTTTTGTAGGTTGTAGAGGCATGATCATGAGATTGTAATGAAAAGAAAGAGTGCCTTTGAGCAATTTGCCTAAGTTCCATCTTTGCTCTCATCTAGCAAGGTTTCTCGTCGGTAGTTGAGGTATAGCAGCTTTCAACTCTTCTAAGGAGATTGGAGAACTTAGTGTTATCTTTGCCTCTTCATCTAATTTAGGAAGTTGCAGGGTACCTAAGAAAGCACTTATTTCTTCGGAGGAGTAGACTCCATTTGAGGTCACATTTGCTAGGCTATATAGCTTAGTGTAGAAGGTGCGAAACGCCTCTCCAATATCTCCAGGAGATGTTACAATTTTGTCTTCCAATATGATTGAGGAAATGGCGCGTTGCGCTTGCCTTAGTCTGAGCTTAGATGCCAACATAGTGTTGGCTTTGTTGCTAAGATAATAATAGGTTTGCTTAAGCCTAAATAGGGTTTTTTGAACCTTAATGTGTTCCTGCCTATTGAGTTCCTCTTTCAGGAGCTTGAGCTGCCTCGCACCCTGCACCGAGGGGTTTGACTTTAAGAATGCGGTCTAAACTCGCACGTGAGCTCAGCAAGCGATCTACCATGCTTTTTCCTAGCTATAGTAGCTTTATTAATTAGAATTCCTCTGAGATAAGCCTTAAGAGAGGCCCATATATACTGTATGTCAGTTTGTTTTTTATTGTTGTTCTGTATAAATTCTTGCAAATTATTTTTAGTTTCCTGTAACGTATGGGGGTTTGATATCAACCACTCTTCGTATCTCCATTTTTTGGATGTTGATGTCTGGGAGGCAGAGAAGGAAATAATCACAGGGTCGTGATCAGACCAAGCAGTTATCTCTATTTTAGAGAAATGTATTTCATTAAGAGTGTGCGCCTCGACAAATACATAATCTATTCTAGAGAACATCTTATGAGCACCAGAATAGAAAGTAAAATCATTATCTGAGGGATGTTTTGCTCTCCATACATCATATAGACTGTATTGTGCCACAAGATTTCTAAATGCATTTGATAGGAAGTTGGTTGATCTATCTAGAGTTGATCTTGTAGTCCTTTTTTTGTCTTTAAGGGGGTCTAATACTAGATTGAAATCTCCTCCGATTATTAAAGTTTCCTGTCTGAGCGTGGCAACTAGTTTGAGAATGCGTTTTAAGAAAGGGATTTGCCTAGAGTTTGGAGCATATAGATTTACTAAGGTATATTTTCGTTCATTTATTTTACAGATAGAAATAATAAACCTAGCTTCTGGGTCTATTTCAACATGTATATTTTCTACTTGAAGAGTTTCTTTAAAGAGGATGGCGACTCCTCTAGACTTAGTGGTATATGAAGCCTCTAATTTATTTGGGAAGTTTTTGAAGGAGAATAAGATACCTGGAGACTTGATCCAATGAGTCTCTTGTAGAAAAATTACATTAGCTTTAAGTTTTCTAATATTGGTAAGTAGAAGGCTTCGCTTGGTTGGAAAATTTAAGGCCTTGGACATTATGGGTGATCACTTTCATTTCCATACTGAGGGGAGATATTAGGGACGAACAAAAGAAGGAAAAAAAAAAGGGGGGGGATCTGAGGGGGAGGTAGAGAGGGCTAAGGAAAAAGGGGGAGAGGGAAGCATACAGCTGTACTAATATCTAGTTACAAGTTTGTTTATATAATTCAAAAACAAAATTCACCGTGTTAAAAAGGTAATAAATAGAATTTAGTGGATTAACCCACTGTACCAAAGTAGGGCCCAAGTTTTTTTATTTTTATAGATTCTAGGTGCACCGAAGGTCAAGAAAGGAAAAAGAATAATGAATGTAAATTTGGGGGGTATTGGGGGATATTAAGCAGGTAAGCACCGCTATGATCAAGGGAATTTGATATAATAATGCTTAGTATTATATGCTATAATGAAAAAGCAATGGTCACCTCCTAGAATAAAATAGGGGGGGGGGGCGGGGCAACCAGTTTGTATATCTAGCAGACAGTTAAATTTCAAGTTATAAACTAACCGTTCATAAACATAAGTCCGGCTAAACTCCGGCTCTAACTACAATTAACTGAGGTAAAACCTTATAAACATTAATCCATACCTCATCTATTGAAGATCTGAAATACAATCAAGAAAAAGTTATAAACATATAAGCTGAGGAAATAGATTACCTTATTGGGGGACATAGCATGAACAAGCATTCAATTAGAATAACAACATAACATAGTCAACCATCTTACCTATCCTACTTTCTAACAGCGTTCACATAAGATTTTTATTATAGATAGGTATTCCCTATGCGTAGTTATTTTTTTGGCATAAGCTCGGCTAAGAGCTGTGAAGGGTCCATTTTGGTTATTTTATTAATTGGATGACAGCTATATAATATTAGAACAATTCGGAGAGAGAATACATAAATGTGAAGGATGAAATGACAATGTGGCATTGGGATTCCATATCAAAGCTCTACGAGCCGCATCAGGCCATCAAGACTAGGTTACTGTGGCCTTACTCAAGGTCGTGTTCGTAGAAGAACCTAAATTCAAGACCTATTATAGAGTGGATACTCTATATCTAAGTGGGACAGGAATATAGTGGGTCGTAGATGTAAGTGAAGTAAATTTCAGTGTTAAGGTGAATAGGATATCAAAGCCCTTATGTACCCAACAACCAATTTGTAGAGTGAGTAATTTCTAAGTTATTATACAGTTGTAAAATATCAACCGATAATGTAGAATCAACTCTGTATGGAATGAATAGCATCAAATAATAAAACTTATACCTTTACGTTAGAGATACAATAATCTAAACCTCAGTGTTTTGTAGACAATCTTTCTAACCCTGCAATGTATTATACAAAGCCTCTTGTATTAGTGTAGAAGCAATCCTGTATGGAAAAAAAGTAACATTAATGAGAAAACTTTACTCTTAGTTTAGAGGTAGAATGATTGAAACCTCAGTACTTTGCAGTCAATTTACTAATACTATAATAAAGAATATACAGTCTTTATATTAACATGAGATTAAACCTGTGAGGAGTAAATAGAATTAGTGAGAAACTTAACATTCAGAATATCTCGACAATATTCAAGATCATATATTATGAAGGTTTTCTTCTTCTAAAGCACCACATAACCTGGATAACAGATACTCAGTACATGTCAATTGGCAAATCTGCCAGGAATGCATTGTTCAATAGTAGTATTATGTAGTATGTCTTGCTAGGTAGTGTTCCGCCTCTTAGAAGCGGGTGAAGCTCTTCTAGGCTTGGGGCTGCATTCCGATGCATCTTTTCTCAGGGACGTGGATTCCACATTTGTGGAGCTAGGTGAAGAAGAGTCTTTTTGGGTGGTATTAAGCTCTGAACGGGTAGGAGGTGTAGCTTGAGTGTTCTGGAGGAGATTCAGCTTGTTGAGAAGCTCCATTCCTTGTTTCAGGCTAGATATAGTATAAGAGAGTCCTTCAAGTTGGAAGAATAACCGTACTGGAAATCCCCATCTGTATTTAATAGAATTTTTACGAAGGCAGTGAGTGATTGGCTGGAATGATCTTCTCTTGGAGAGCGTATGAGATGATAGATCGGGGAAGAACTGCAAATCTTTATAAGGGTCTGGTAGGTCCTTATTCATAAAGGCTGCCTTAAGGATTTTTTCTTTGAAAGTGTAATGGTGTAGTTTCACAACAACATCCCTAGGCTGTGCTTGGTTTGAATTTCTAGGTCGAACTGTTCTATGGGCTCTGACAATTTTTGCTTAATGATCCTGTGGGAGCCAACCAGCTCTGCAAACAGCTGCTCCAGATATTTGATAAGGTCGGCATTTGTAACACTTTCAGGGATACCTTTAAGACGCACGTTGTTGCGTCTAGACCTATCTTCATGGTCTGCTAGTTTTACTTCAAGGTCTGAAATCATTTCTGCCAGCGACTGTGAATATGCGAGAAGATTGGAATGATCTGTTGCTAGGTCCTCGTGTTTATGTTCTAGAGTATCAGTTCTATCTCCCAATGTAGATATTTCTCTTTTCAGATCAGCTACTGAGGTTCTAATTTCCTGTTTTAAGGAAGTGTGGTGGGAGTCCATTTTGGCTGAGAGAGAGGTTATGAGTTCTTTGAGAGTAGTGTTTTCTGTATTGTAGATAGAATTTTTACCAGAGGGGTGTATCTCTTCCTCTCCTTGGCCAGATGGTGAGTCTCTGGAGTCTTTGTCTGATAGGTCTCTTTCCACTAGAAATTTACTGTGGAAGTAATCCGCCACAGTTCTTTTTGGCCCATCGTTATGCTTGTTGATGGTTTTTTTTCTATTAGAATGAGACATGTTCTTTGTTTTAATTGCTCTATGTGGACAAGAGAGTGGTGAAGCAATTTGCCAAGGGTTAGAAATATTGTAATGTTACTTTTATACACTTCTCCTTGGGGAAGTTGCCCCCACAGGGCGATCACGGTAAAGGGATATTGGGATATGACCTGCTGTCACAGCGGACAGCAGGAAAAGGATGAGGAGAGTGTATTATTAGCCAAAAAGGGAGCTTGAGGAAGTCTCTTAAATATCCCAGGAGTAATTAGTCCCCTTGCTGTTACTTTATCTTTACAACAGAGGGGATAGGTCTGAGAACTTTTAATATTTACAGTCAGAGGAATGTATGAAGATATTTTGGCCAGGAACCGTAGTGATGATTCTGTGGAGAATCTTTGAGCTGCACCAGGTTTCTTAAATAGAATATGCTAAATGTCCATCTTTACAATGTTGAGATGAGCAGCTGTATGTTTGAAATAAATAAAAGTTCATCAGAGACAAATCTGCACTTGTATCTCAGTCAGCCTGTGAGTTCAGCAGGAGTAAGCAAGGGATGGGCACTTTGGTAGGTTCTGTAGAGAGTTAGTTATGCCTGTATTTATGTTTTTAAATAAAGGTTTTATTTAAACTTGCTCCAATATCAGCATGGCATATAATAGAATTTTCAAGTTGCCTAACATCAGCAATAGTGTTCAGCTGAGTCTACAATCTTATTGCTGTTTGCAGGGTGAATGATATGAAAAAAAGTCTCTCCTTTTTATTAGACTAATACCAGAAACACATTGATATAACTTTTAGTGAAGGCAGTAACGAATTTTCCTACCTCACTTCTTGTCTCTTCTTCATAGCACTTAGTGTGCGCAGGAGCAGGTCCGTATTGCTGGGAAGAAGTATTGATGGCGGTAATGATGCGGACTCCTAGGCCTCAATATGGCCGGGTTTCACGCCAGTTTATTTTCTAAGTGACTCAGCTCCCAGAGGCCTTCCAGCACCTCCTCAAACCTCGAGCAGGACCCAGCCACAACCGGAACAGTCCCTGATGCCTCCGAGAGGTAAGGTGAAAATATCGGATCTCCGTATAGTGTTGTGTAAATGCCGCCAGTGCTACGTATTTCTCTGGGGCAAACAGGCGTCACCAAGCTGCTGCATCGGAGCGGGGCCCCGACCCTCCGAGCAGCAGAGTTATGAGTCCAGATAAGCAGCCGGGAGTAGACCCAGTGGATTGCTGTAAGCAGAGGTATGAAGTAGGTTACCGGACTCACCGGTGGTGTTTAGAGTTCTTTTGAGCAGCTCCGTTAGGGCTGCAAGGGAAGTCCCGATTCACTATGGATTTAGTTTAGATTAAATTTCTTTTTTCCCCTTATTGTTTCACTATTTATGCGCCCTGAGGCTAGTAGGTTGTCAGGTATGATAAATACCTATTTCAATTTTTCTTTTACTCTAATTTTAATTCTTAATGTGAAAAGTTGGGAGAGAGCTCTTACCAAATGCATCTCTCCTGCTTGACGGTTAGCTCCGCCCCCCCATCCTTCTCTTTTGCTCTTTCTCCCCCTCTCTTTTGTGCTCTCTCTCTCCCACCTCTCTTTTGCGCACTCTCTCCCCCTCTCTTTTGTGCTCTCTCCCCCCTCTCTTTTGCGCTCTCTCCCCCCTCTCTTTTGTGCTCTCTCTCCATCCCTCTCTTTTGCTCTCTCTATCCATCCCTCTATTTTGCTCTCTCTCTCCATCCCTCTATTTTGCTCTCTCTCCCCCTCTCTTTTGCTCTCTCTCTTTCCCTCTCTTTTGCTCTCTCTCTCTTCCCTCTATTTTTCTCATTCCCATCTCTTTTGCTCTTTCCCCTTTCTTGCTCTTTCCCATCTATTTTGTTCTCTCCCCCTCTCTTTCTATCTCTCTCCCCTTCTCTTTCTATCTCTCTCCCCTTCTCTTTCTATCTTTCTCCCCTCTATCCATCTCGCGCGCGTGACCGGCCATGCCACTCACGCCCGGACACACCCACTTTCGCCTACACCAACTGTTCAGGTAGGGACTCTAAGGCCAGGTGTGTTTGTCCTCGCGCGCAGTCTCTATTGCGCATGACAGCTTCAGACAAACACACTTGGGCCTCTAGTTATGAAGCTCTGTATTTTGCTGCATTAGTCGGCCCAATACGCTCGCCTAAGCTCGCCTAACATCGCTGCCGCGGACCTGAATACGTTCGCCAAAGTTATCAAGAAAGCTGTCAAGAAGCCGCTCACAAAGTATGGAGTGATGATCAGCGGACTGTTGTTAACTGACAGTCATCGATCTCGCTGCTCATCGGCTTCTTCGCAGCTTTCTTGCTAGCCTGTCACTAAGCACCCACACTATACTATACACACTAAGCACCCACACTATACTCTCTTTTACGCTCTCTCCCCCTCTCTTTTGTGCTCTCTCTCCCCCTCTCTTTTGCGCTCTCTCTCTCCCCTCTCTCTTTTGCGCTCTCTCTCTCCCCTTCTCTTTTGCGCTCTCTCTCCCCTCTCTTTTGTGCTCTCTCTCTCCCCTCTCTCTTTTGCGCTCTCACCCCCCTCTCTTTTGTGCTCTCTCTCTCCCCCTCTCTTTTGCGCTCTTTCTCCCCTTCTCTTTTGCGCTCTCTCTCTCTCCCCCCTCTCTTTTGCACTCTCTCTCTCCCCCCTCTCTTTTGCGCTCTCTCTCTCCCCACTCTCTTTTGCGCTCTCTCCCCACTCTATTTTGCACTCTCTCTCTCTTCCCCCTCTCTTTTGCGCTCTCTCTCTCCCCCCTCTCTTTTGCTCTGTCTCTCTCCCCATCCCTCTCTTTTGCTCTATCTCTCTCCCCATCCCTCTCTTTTGCTCTTTCTCCTCCTCTCTTTTGCACTCTCTCTCTCCCCCTCTCTTTTACGCTGTCTCCCCCCTCTATTTTGCGCTCTCTCTCCATCCCTCTCTTTTGCTCTCTCTATCCATCCCTCTCTTTTACTCTCTCTCTCCATCCCTCTCTTTTGCTCTCTCTCCCCCTCTCTTTTTCTCTCTCTCTCTTCCCTTGAGGAAGTCTCTTAAATATCCCAGGAGTAATTAGTCCCGTTGCTGTTACTTTATCTTTACAACAGAGGGGATAGGTCTGAGAACTTTTAATATTTACAGTCAGAGGAATGTATGAAGATATTTTGGCCAGGAACCGTAGTGATGATTCTGTGGAGAATCTTTGAGCTGCACCAGGTTTCTTAAATAGAATATGCTAAATGTCCATCTTTACAATGTTGAGATGAGCAGCTGTATGTTTGAAATAAATAAAAGTTCATCAGAGACAAATCTGCACTTGTATCTCAGTCAGCCTGTGAGTTCAGCAGGAGTAAGCAAGGGATGGGCACTTTGGTAGGTTCTGTAGAGAGTTAGTTATGCCTGTATTTATGTTTTTAAATAAAGGTTTTATTTAAACTTGCTCCAATATCAGCAGTGCATATAATAGAATTTTCAAGTTGGCTAACATCAGCAATAGTGTTCAGCTGAGTCTACAATCTTATTGCTGTTTGCAGGGTGAATGATATAAAAAAAAAAGTCTCTCTTTTTATTAGACTAATACCAGAAACACATTGATATAACTTTTAGTGAAGGCAGTAACGAATTTTCCTACCTCACTTCTTGTCTCTTCTTCATAGCACTTAGTGTGCTCCGGAGCAGGTCCGTATTGCTGGGAAGCAGTATTGATGGCGGTAATGATGAGGACTCCTAGGCCTCAAAATGGCCGGGTTTCACACCAGTTTCTTTTCTAAGTGACTCAGCTCCCAGAGGCCTTCCAGCACCTCCTCAAACCTCGAGCAGGACCCAGCCACAACCGGAACAGTCCCTGATGCCTCCGAGAGGTAAGGTGAAAATATCGGATCTCCGTATAGTGTTGTGTAAATGCCGCCAGTGCTACGTATTTCTCTGGGGCAAACAGGCGTCACCAAGCCGCTGCATCGGAGCGGGGCCCCGACCCTCCGAGCAGCAGAGTTATGAGTCCAGATAAGCAGCCGGGAGTAGACCCAGTGGATTGCTGTAAGCAGAGGTATGAAGTAGGTTACCGGACTCACCGGTGGTGTTTAGAGTTCTTTTGAGCAGCTCCGTTAGGGCTGTAAGGGAAGTCCCAATTCACTATGGATTTAGTTTAGACTAAATTTCTTTTTTCCCCTTATTGTTTCACTATTTATGCGCCCTGAGGCTAGTAGGTTGTCAGGTATGATAAATACCTATTTAAATTTTTCTTTTACTCTAATTTTAATTCTTAATGTGAAAAGTTGGGAGAGAGCTCTTACCAAATGCATCTCTCCTGCTTGACGGTTAGCTCCGCCCCCATCCTTCTCTTTTGCTCTTTTTCCCCCTCTCTTTTGTGCTCTCTCTCTCCCACCTCTCTTTTGCGCACTCTCTCCCCCTCTCTTTTGTGCTCTCTCCCCCCTCTCTTTTGCGCTCTCTCCCCCCTCTCTTTTGTGCTCTCTCTCCATCCCTCTCTTTTGCTCTCTCTATCCATTCCTCTCTTTTGCTCTATCTCTCCATCCCTCTATTTTGCTCTTTCTCCCCCTCTCTTTTGCTCTCTCTCTTTCCCTCTCTTTTGCTCTCTCTCTCTTCCCTCTATTTGTCTCATTGCCATCTCTTTTGCTCTTTCCCCTTTCTTGCTCTTTCCATCTATTTTGTTCTCTTCCCCTCTCTTTCTATCTCTCTCCCCTTCTCTTTCTATCTCTCTCCCCTTCTCTTTCTATCTTTCTCCCCTCTATCCATCTTGCGCGCGCGACCGGCCATGCCACTCACGCCTGGACACACCCACTTTCACCTGCACCAACTGTTCAGGTAGGAACTCTAAGGCCAGGTGTGTTTTTCCTCGCGCACAGTCTCTATTGCGCATGACAGCTTCGGACAAACACACTTGGGCCTCTAGTTATGAAGCTCTGTATTTTGCTGCATTAGTCGGCCAAATACGCTCGCCTAAGCTCGCCTAACATCGCTGCCGCGGACCTGAATACGTTCGCCAAAGTTATCAAGAAAGCTGTCAAGAAGCCGCTCACAAAGTATGGAGTGATGATCAGCGGACTGTTGTTAACTGACAGTCATCGATCTCGCTGCTCATCGGCTTCTTCGCAGCTTTCTTGCTAGCCTGTCACTAAGCACCCACACTATACTATACACACTAAGCACCCACACTATACTCTCTTTTACGCTCTCTCCCCCTCTCTTTTGTGCTCTCTCTCCCCCTCTCTTTTGCGCTCTCTCTCTCCCCTCTCTCTTTTGTGCTCTCTCTCTCCCCTTCTCTTTTGCGCTCTCTCTCCCCCTCTCTTTTGCGCTCTCTCTCTCCCCTCTCTCTTTTGCGCTCTCTCCCCCCTCTCTTTTGTGCTCTCTCTCTCCCCCTCTCTTTTGCTCTCTTTCTCCCCTTCTCTTTTGCGCTCTCTCTCTCCCCCCTCTCTTTTGCACTCTCTCCTCCCTCTCTTTTGCGCTCTCTCTCTCCCCACTCTCTTTTGCACTCTCTCTCTCTTCCCCCTCTCTTTTGCGCTCTCTCTCTCCCCCCCTCTCTTTTGCTCTGTCTCTCTCCCCATCCCTCTCTTTTGCTCTGTCTCTCTCCCCATCCCTCTCTTTTGCGCTTTCTCCTCCTCTCTTTTGCACTCTCTCTCTCCCCCTCTCTTTTGCGCTGTCTCCCCCCTCTCTTTTGTGCTCTCTCTCCATCCTTCTCTTTTGCTCTCTCTATCCATCCCTCTCTTTTACTCTCTCTCTCCATCCCTCTCTTTTGCTCTCTCTCCCCCTCTCTTTGCTCTCTCTCTCTTCCCTCTATTTTGCTCATTCCCATCTCTTTCTCTCCTCTATCCCTCTCACGTGCGCGGCCGGCCATGCCGCTCACGCCCGGACACACCCACTTTTGCCTACACCAGCTGTTCAGGTAAGGACTCTAAGGCCAGGTGTGTTTGTCCTCGCACGCAGTCTCTCTGACAGCTTCGGACAAACACACTTGGGCCTCTAGTTATGAAGCTCCATATTTTGCTGCAATCGCCGGCCCAATACGCTCGCCTAAACTCGCCTAACATCACCGCCGCGGACCTGAATATGTTGGTCAAAGTTATCAAAAAAGCTGTCAAGAAGCCACGCACCAAGTACGGAGCGATGAGCAGCGGACTGTTGTTAACTGACAGTCATCGATCTCGCTGCTCATCTGCTTCTTCGCAGCTTTCTTGCTAGCCTGTCAATAAGCACCCACACTATACTATACAGTTTTTCCCCCTAAACCGCCGCTCCCGGAGCCCCTCGCACCTAAATAAAGTTATTAACCCCTAAACCGCCGCTCCTGGACCCCGCCACAACTATAATAAATATATTAACCACTAAACCACCGCTCCCGGATCCCCCCGCCACTATAATAAATATATGAACCCTAAACCGCCGCTCCCGGACCCCGCCGCAACCTACATTATACCTATTAACCCCTAATCTGCTGCCCCCTATACCGCTGCCACCTACATAAAGTTATTAACCCTTATCCTGCCGATCCCGGACCCTGCCGCAAATAAATTAATTGTTTAACCCCTAAACCGCCGCACCCGGAGCCCTCCGCCACCTACATTACATTTATTAACCCCTAATCTACCCCCCCTACACCGCCGCCACCTACAGTACATTGATTAACCCCTAATCTATCCCCCCTACATCGTCGCCACTATATTAAATGAATTAACCCCAAAACCTAAGTCTAACCCTAAAATAGCTACAATATAATTAATAATTACATTGTAGCTATTTTAGGGTTTATTTTTATTTTACAGGCAACTTTGTATTTATTTTAACTAGGTACAATAGCTATTAAATAGTTAATAACTATTTAATAGCTACCTAGTTAAAATAATTTCAAAATGACCGGTAAAATAAATCCTAACCTAAGTTACAAATACACCTAACACTACACTATCAATAAATTAATTAAATTAATTAACTACAATGATCTAAAATAAAATACAATTAAATAAACTAAACTATAGTACAAAAAAACAAACACTAAATTACAAAAAATAAAAAAAATTACAAGAATTTTAATCTAATTACACCTAATCTAAGCCCCCTAATAAAATAAAAAAGCCCCCCCAAATAATAAAATTCCCTACGCTAAACTAAATTACAAAAGTAATCAGCTCTTTTACCAGCCCTTAAAAGGGCTTTTTGCGGGGCATTGCCCCAAAGTAATAAGCTCTTTTACCTCCCCAATACCCCCCCAACATTACAACCCACACACCCCTACTCTAAAACCCACCCGATCCCCCCTTAAATAAACCTAACACTACCCCATTGATGATCACCCTACCTTGAGCCGTCTTCACCCAACCAGGCCGAACTCTTCATCCGATGCGGGCGCAAGTGGTCCTCCAGCCGGGCAGAAGTCTTTATCCGATGGGCGCAGAAGAGGTCCTCCATCCAGCAGAAATCTTCATCCAAGCGGTATCTTCTATCTTCATCCTTCTGGCAATGAGCGGCTCCATCTTGAAGACCTCCGGCGCGGAACATCCATCTCTGCCGACGACTACCCGACGAATAACTGGTCCTTTAAATGACGTCATCCAAGATGGAGTCCCTCGAATTTCGATTGGCTGATAGGATTATCTCAGCCAATCGGAATTAAGGTAGGAAAAATTTGATTGGCTGATGTAATCAGCCAGTCGGATTGAAGTTCAATCCGATTGGCTGATTGGATCAGCCAATAGAATTGACGTTGCATTCTACTGGCTGATCCAATCAGCCAATCGGATTGAAATTCAATCTGATTGGCTGATTACATCAGCAATCGGATTTTTCCTACTTTAATTCTGATTGGCTGATAGAATCAGCCAATCGGAATTCGAGGGACGCCATCTTGGATAACGTCATTTAAAGGACCAGTCATTCGTTGGGTAGTCGTCGGCAGAGATGGATTTTCCGCTCCGGAGGTCTTCAAGATGGAGCCGCTCATCGCTGGAAGGATGAAGATAGAAGATGCTGCTTGGATGAAGATTTCTGCCGGATGGAGGACCTCTTCTGCACCGATCGGATGAAGACTTCTGCCCGGCTGGAGGACCACTTGTGCCCGCATTGGATGAAGAGTTTGGCCCGGTTGGGTGAAGATAGCTTCAAGGTAGGGTCTTATTTATTTAAGGGGGGATCGGGTGGGTTTTAGATTAGGGTGTGTGGGCGGTGGGTTGTAATGTTCGGGGGGTATTGTATTTCTTTTTTTTTACAGGTAAAAGAGCTGATTACTTTGGGGCAATGCCCTGCAAAAGGCCCTTTTAAGGGCTGGTAAAAGAGCTGATTACTACTATTTGTAATTTAGTTTAGGATAGGGAATTTTATTATTTTGGGGGGCTTTTTTATTTTATTAGGGGGCTTAGATTAGGTGTAATTAGATTAAAATTCTTGTAATATTTGTTTATTTTTTGTAATTTAGTGTTTGTTTTTTGTACTATAGTTTAGTTTATTTAATTGTATTTTATTTTAGATCATTGTAGTTAATTAATTTAATTAATTTATTGATAGTGTAGTGTTAGGTGTATTTGTAACTTAGGTTAGGATTTATTTTACAGGTCATTTTGTAATTATTTTAACTAGGTAGCTATTAAATAGTTATTAACTATTTAATAGCTATTGTACCTAGTTAAAATAAATACAAAGTTGCCTGTAAAATAAAAATAAACCCTAAAATAGCTACAATGTAATTACTAATTATATTGTAGCTATCTTAGGGTTTATTTTATAATTAAGTATTTAGTTTTAAATATGATTCATTTATTTAATGATAGGAATATTTATTTAGATTAATTTAAATAATATTTAAGTTAGGGGGTGTTAGGGTTAGGGTTAGACTTAGGTTTTTGGGTTAATTCATTTAATATAGTGGCGGCGGTGTAGGGGGGTAGATTAGGGGTTAATCAATGTATTGTAGGTGGCGGCGGTGTAGGGGGGGCAGCATAGGAGTTAATAAATGTAATATAGGTGGCGGAGGGCTCCGTGATTAAACAATTAATTTATTTGTGGTGGGGTCCGGGATTGGCAGGATAGGGGTTAATAACTTTATGTAGGTGGCGGCGGTATAGGGGGCGGCAGATTAGGGGCTAATAAGTATAATGTAGGTGGAGGCGGGGTCCAGGAGCGGCAGTTTAGGGGTTAATACGTATAATGTAGGTGGCGGCGGTGGCGGAGCGGCAGATTAAGGGTTAATAAGTATAAAGTAGGTGGCGGCAGTGTAGGGGGGAGCAGATTAGGGGTGTTTAGACTCGGGGTACATGTTAGGGTGTTAGGTGCAGACACTTCCCATAGACATCAATGGGATATTGGGCAGCAGCGAACATGAGCTCTCACTGCTGTCAGACTCCCATTGATTCCTATGGGATCCGCCGCCTCCAGGGCGGTGGATTGAAAACCAGGTACGCTGGCCTGGAATAGTGGCGAGCGTACATGCTAGTTCTTTGATAACTAGCAAAAGTAGTCAGATTGTGCCGAACTTGCGTTCTAAACATCTGGAGTGACGTAACCATCGATCTGTGTCGGACTGAGTCCGGCGGATCTTATGTTACTTCACTAAATTCTACTTTTGCCGGGCTCTAGGGCTTGATAACTACAGCGAATCAGCCTCGCCACAAATACGCTGCAGAATTCCAGCGTATTTGTGGTTGACGGCTTGATAACCAGAGGCCTTGGCCTTTTATTATATAGGATGGTGTTGAATAAAAATTCCAGTTTATTCTGTAGGAAGCAAGGGAATTTCAGTTGATATATTTGGGCTATAATTATGTACTGTACTATATTACATTTTTAATATATATATATATATATATATATAAGTTCAATTGTTTTGTTAAAAAATGTATTTAAAGCAATAAAACTCATTTTGAACTAACTTCAGGCAAATTAATTTAGCTTTTACGAAAGCTGTTAAAACATTAATAATATTTAGTTGCACAAATAAAGCTGTCTCACTGAAAAGAAAAGTCTGTGATACAGGCCTGTATCACAGACTCCCAATATTTTTTTTTTTTCTTTACAGTAAAACAGCTTTATTTGTGCAACTTAATATTATTAATATGTGTTTACAGCTTTCTTAAAAGCCAAATTAATCTACCTGCAGTAGTTCAAAATGAGTTTTATTGCTTTAAATACACTTTCATTCTCTTGGTATCGATTGTTGAAGGAGTATTAATGCACTACTGTGAGTTAGCTGAAAGCCAATGACAAGAGGCACATTTGTGCAACCACCAATCAGCAGTTTCTGAGCCTACCTAGGAATCAACAAAGGATACAAAGTGAACAAAACAAATTAGATACTAGAAATAAATTGAATTTTTTTTTTAACTGTATGCTCTTGGGCCGAATTATCAAGCTCTGAATGGAGCTTGATGCACCTGTTTCTGCGCGAGCCTTCAGGCTCGCCGGAAACAGCAGTTATGAAGCAGCGGTCGAAAGGCCGCTGCTCCATAAATTGTCTGCCTGCTCTGAGTCCGCGGATATCAATCTGCCCAATCCTATACAATGGGGCTGATTGACACCCCTGCTAACGGCCGATTGGCCGCAAATCTGCAGGGGGCGGCATTGCACAAGCAGTTCACAAGAACTGCTTGTGCAATGATAAATGCAGACAGCGTATACTGTCTGCATTTATTGATGTGCGCAGACATGATACACTACTTTGTATCATGTCAGCTCGCACTTTGATAAATTGTCCCCTCTATCTCTAGCATGAACAAAAAATATTTGGATTCCATGTCCTTTTAAACCTATACTAAATTCAAGGAAGCTCATTTAATTGTTTATGTGCATATTCTTATTTATAAGAATGTATTAGTTTATCCATAGGTTCACTAATTAACAGTCTTGTAACATTTTTTTTTAAAAAAAACAACAAAGGATTTTTGGTGACACACAGAATATGGACTTCAATCCACTACACCAGACCCTCCATAATACCAATAAGTAGTGATGTCGCGAATAGTTCACCGGCGAATAGTTCCCGGCGAACATAGCATGTTCGCGTTCGCTGCGGCGTGCGAAAATATGCAATGTTCGATCGCCCCCTATTCGTCATCATTGAGTAAACTTTGACCCTGTAACTCACAGTCAGCATACACATTCCAGCCAATCAGCAGCAGACCCTCCCTCCCAGACTCTCCCACCTCCTGGACAGCATCCATTTTAGATTCATTCGGAAGCTGCATTCTTAGTGAGAGGAGGGACAGTGTAGCTGCTGCTGATTTAATAGGGAAATCGATAACTAGGCTAGTGTATTCAGTGTCTACTACAGTCCTGAAGGATTCATCTGATCTCTGCTATAAGGACAGCACCCCAAAAAGCCCTTTTTAGGGCTAGAACATCAGTCTGCTTTTTTTTTTCCTGTGTAATCTAATTCTTGCAGTTGCCTGCCTGCCTGCCAGCGTGTGTGTCAGACTCACAGCGTATACTGTGCCCACTTGCCCAGTGCCACCACTCATATCTGGTGTAACCGTAGTGTACATTTAAAAAAACAAACACTTTTTTGACTGTGAAATAATAGCAGTCAGTTTCCTTCACACGTGTGCGTTTCAGTGCCTGCCAGGGCACAGTGTCACCCCAGTGCAACTCATATCTGTTGTAACAGTAGTGTACATTTAAAAAAAAAACAACACTTTTTTGACTGTGAAATAATAGCAGTCAGTTTCCTTCACACGTGTGTGTTTCAGTGCCTGCCAGTGCACAGTGTCACCCCAGTGCAACTCATATCTGGTGTAACAGTAGTGTACATTTAAAAAAAAACAACACTTTTTTGACTGTAAAATAATAGCAGTCAGTTTCCTTCACACGTGTGAATTTCAGTGCCTGCCAGGGCACAGTGTCACCACAGTGCAACTAATATCTGGTGTAACAGTAGTGTACATTTAAAAAAAACAGCACTTTTTTGACTGTGAAATAATAGCAGTCAGTTTCCTTCACACGTGTGCGTTTCAGTGCCTGCCAGGGCACAGTGTCACCCCAGTGCAACTCATATCTGGTGTAACAGTAGTGTACATTTAAAAAAACAACACTTTTTTGAATGTGAAATAATAGCAGTCAGTTTCCTTCACACGTGTGCGTTTCAGTGCCTGCCAGGTCACAGTGTCACCCCAGTGCAACTCATATCTGGTGTAACAGTAGTGTACATTAAAAAAAACAAAAAACACTTTTTTGACTGTGAAATAATAGCAGTCAGTTTCCTTCACACATGTGCATTTCAGTGCCTGCCAGGGCACAGTGTCATCCCAGTGCAACTCATATCTGGTGTAACAGTAGTGTACATTTAAAAAAAAAAAAAACACTTTTTTGACTGTAAAATAATAGCAGTCAGTTTCCTTCACACGTGTGCGTTTCAGTGCCTTCCAGGGCACAGTGTCAACCCAGTGCAACTCATATCTGGTGTAACAGTAGTATACATTTAAAAAACAACACTTTTGACTGTGAAAAAATAGCAGTCAGTTTCCTTCACACGTGTGCGTTTCAGTGTCTGCCTGCCAATGAACATTGTCACCCCAGTGCAACTCATATCTGGTGTAACAGTAGTGTACATTTAAAAACAACAACACTTTTTTGACTGTGAAATAATAGCAGTCAGCTTCCTTCACACGTGTGCGTTTCAGTGCCTGCCAGGGCACAGTGTCACCCCAGTGCAACTCATATCTGGTGTAACAGTAGTGAACATTTAAAAAAAACAAGACTTTTTTGACTGTGAAATAATAGCAGTCAGTTTCCTTCACACATGTGCGTTTAAGTGCCTGCCAGGGCACAGTGTCACCCCAGTGCAACTAATATCTGGTGTAACAGTAGTGTACATTTAAAAAAAACAACACTTTTTTGACTGTGAAATAATAGCAGTCAGTTTCCTTCACACGTGTGTGTTTCAGTGCCTGCCAGGGCACAGTGTCAACCCAGTGCAACTCATATCTGGTGTAACAGTAGTGTACATTTAAAAAAAACAACACTTTTTTGACTGTGAAATAATAGCAGTCAGTTTCCTTCACACATGTGCGTTTCAGTGCCTGCCAGGGCACAGCGTCACCCCAGTGCAACTAATATCTGGTGTAACAGTAGTGTACATTTAAAAAAAACAACACTTTTTTGACTGTGAAATAATAGCAGTCAGTTTCCTTCACACGTGTGCGTTTCAGTGCCTGCCAGGGCACAGTGTCACCCCAGTGCAACTCATATCTGGTGTAACAGTAGTGTATATTTAAAAAAAAAAAACACTTTTTTGACTGTGAAATAATAGCAGTCAGTTTCCTGCACACGTGTGCGTTTCAGTGCCTGCCAGGGCACAGTGTCACCCCAGTGCAACTCATATCTGGTGTAACAGTAGTGTACATTTAAAAAAAACAAGACTTTTTTGACTGTGAAATAATAGCAGTCAGTTTCCTTCACACATGTGCATTTCAATGCCTGCCAGGGCACAGTGTCACCCCAGTGCAACTCATATCTGGTGTAACAGTAGTGTACATTTAAAAAAAAACAACACTTTTTTGAATCTGAAATAATAGCAGTCAGTTTCCTTCACACGTGTGCGTTTCAGTGCCTGCCAGGGCACAGTGTCACCCCAGTGCAACTCATATCTGGTGTAACAGTAGTGTACATTTAAAAAAAACAACACTTTTTTTACTTGAAATAATACGCAGTCAGTTTCCTTCACACGTGTGCATTTCAGTGCCTGCCAGGGCACAGTGTCCACCCCAGTGCAACTCATATCTGGTGTAACAGTAGCTGTACATTTAAAAAAAACAACACTTTTTGACTGTGAAATAATAGCAGTCAGTTTCCTTCACACGTGTGCGTTTCAATGCCTGCCAGGGCCACAGTGTCACCCAGTGCAACTCATATCTGTTGTAACAGTAGTATACATTTAAAAAAAAAAACACTTTTTTGACTGCTGAAATAATAGCAGTCAGATTCCTTCACACATGTGTGTTTCAGTGCCTGCCAGGGCACAGTGTTATACCAGTGCAACTCATATCTGGTGTAACAGTAGTGTACATTTAAAAAAAACAAAAACCACTTTTTTGACTGTGAAATAATAGCAGTCAGTTTCCTTCACACATGTGTGTTTCAGTGCCTGCCAGGGCACAGTGTCACACCAGTGCAACTCATATCTGTTGTAACAGTAGTGTACATTTAAAAAATAAAATAAAATTTTGACTGTAATAGATTTAATAGCAGTTAGTTGTCTGCAAGCGTGTGTGTCAGGCCTACAGCGTCTACTCTGCCAACTTTTGCCAGTGCACAGTGACACTCATATCTGTTGTTACAGTAGCTTGCACGCATAGTACCACTAATCGAAAAAAAAATGAGAGGCAGAGGCAGACCACCCCACAGGGGCCATCGTGGTCGTGGTGCTGTGATTCCCTTTGGCCCTAGAATAATGCCCAGTGTTCAGAGGTCACGTACCCTGAACTCAAACAGTTCTGAGGACATAGTTGACTGGTTAACACAGGAACTCCCAATCTTCTACAGCTTCCGCTCGGAACACTTGACGCACCATCCTCCTCCAGCTTAGCTTCGGGCACCTCTCAAGTTACCCCATACTCGCCCCGCCCTGCCACCACACCAACACTAGCACCACAGCCACTTCACTTGATCTGTCAGAGGAGTTATTTACACATCAGTTGGAAGAAATGAGTGATAGTGATGTGCAATCATTATTGCCAGAGGATGTAGATAACAGGGATATGTCTCAGTCAGGCAGCATTACACACATGGACGTACGGTGTGATATAATGTTGATGTGTTGTACCCGCTGCTGCTACCTTTGCTGAAGTTGTCAGATACAAGTGAAGTGGTTGATGATGACGATGAGTCCAATGGATGTCACATGGTGCCTGCTAGAAGAGAAGAAGAAACAGGGAAAAATTTAGATGGGGAGACAGAGAGAGAGGAGACGAGTTGGATAGCAGGGGGAGGTCATCGCAAGGAGCTAGTGGAAACAGTCAGACAGCATGCATCGGCACCCAGGTCAGCCAGACAGCACGCCAATCAACGCATGCTGTTGCCACCACCAGAATGCCATCATTGCAGAGCTCAGCAGAGTGGCATTTTTTTTGTGTGTCTGCCTCTGACAACAATTATGCCATTTGCAACCTGTGCCAAAAGAAACTGAGTCGTGGGAAGTCCAACACCCACCTAGGTACAACTGCTTTGCAAAGGCACATGATCGCACATCACAAACGATTATGGGATCAACACATGAGTACAAGCAGCACACAAACTCAAAGCCGCAATCCTCCTCCTGGTCCAGCATCTTCAGCCATGTCAACCACTGCTGTCCACCTTGCCCCCTCTCTACCATCCGCCACTCCGTCTCTCGCCTTGAGCAGTTCCTGCTCATCTGCCCACAGTAAGGTGTCTGTCAAGGACATGTTTGAGCGTAAGAAGCCTATGTCACAAAGTCACCCCCTTGCCCGGCATCTGACAGCTGGCTTGTCTGAACTCTTAGCCCACCAGCTTTTACCATACAAGCTGGTGGAGTCTGAGGCGTTCCAAAAATTTGTAGCTATTGGGATACCGCAGTGGAAGGTACCCGGCCAAAATTTCTTTGCACAAAAGGCAATCCTCAACCTATACTCGATTGTGCAAAAGGAAGTAATGGCATGTCTGGCACACAGTGTTTGGGCAAGGGTCCATCTGACCACTGATACTTGGTCTGCAAAGCATGGTCAGGGCAGGTATATCACCTACACTGCGCATTGGGTAAGCCTGCTGATGGCTGCCAAGCATGGAATGCGTGACTCTGCAGAGGAGTTGGTGACACCGCCACGACTTGCAGGCAGGCCTGCTGCCACCTCCTTTACTCCTCCTACTCCATCCTCTTCCATAACCTCCTCGGCTGAGTCCTCTTCTGCTGCTGCATCTTGCTTCACATCAATTGCCCCCCCCCAGCTCCCCAGGTACTATTCCACATCCCGGATATGGCAGTGTCAATCCGTCTTGGGGGGACCTTTGCCTGAAAGCAAAGAGTCACACCGGAACCAGCACTCCTGTCTGCCCTGAGCGCACAGGTGATCAGTGGCTGACTCCGCACCAACCTGGAGATCGGCAAACGTGGTTTGTGACAACCAGAAGAAATTTGGTGGCGGCAATGAATTTGGGCAGGTTGACACATGTGCCGTGTGCATGGCACCATGTGTGTAATCTGATCGTACAACGCTTTGTGCATAAGTACCCAGGCATACAGGATGTCCTGAAGCCAGGCCGGAAGGTGTGGTGGCCATTTCATGGCGTTCCTACATGGCCATGGCGCACTTTTCAGATATCCAGCAGTGAACAACATGCCAGTGAGGCGCTTGATTTTGCGACAGCCCGAACATTGGAATTCAACACTCCTAAATGTGCGACCGCCTGCTCCAACAAGAAAAAAGCCTGTTAACGACTATTTGTATGACAGGGGTGCTAGGACAGCCTCTGCGGAGCTGAGAATTTTTTTTGCCACGTTACTGGACGCTCATGCGCAATGCCTGTAGGCTCATGCATCCCTTTTGAGGAGTTGACAAACCTAGCTCAGTCGCAGGCACTATCAGCGACATCATACCATTTGTTTTCTTCCTGGAGCGTGCCCTGCGAAGAGTGCTGGAAGAACTTACCTTCAGTGAGATCAGTGAGATCACTGAGGACGAGGAACGGGACATGAGTAGCTCGGCATCCACCTTGTACAAATGGGGTCTTTCATGATATGTCCTGCTGTTGAGGGACCCTCGTATAAAAAGGGCTGAAGGAGAACGACCTGTACTGGGTGTCCACGCTACTAGACCCCCGGTATAAAGCATAAAGTGACTGAAATGTTACCGAATTACTGCAAGTCGGAAAGGATGCAGCAGTTCCAAATAAATTAAAAAGTATGCTTTACACAGCGTATAAGGGTGATGTACAGTACAACGGGAATCTAACAGGGGAAGAGGTGAAAGTAATCCTCCTCCTCCCACGACCACGCCGGCCAGGACAGAATGCTTTACAGACGTGTTGTTGATGGAGGACATGAGGAGCTTTTTAAGTCCTACGCATCGCCACAGCCCTTCGGGGTCCACCCTCAGAGAACGGACTCGACCGACAGGTAGCAGACTACCTCGCCTTAACTGCAGATATCGACACTCTGAGGAGCGATGAACCCCTTGACAACTGGGTGTGCAGGCTTGACCTGTGGGCCTGAGCTATCCCAATTTGCGATAGAACTGCCCCACTTCAAGTGTCCTGTCAGAAAGGACCTTCAGTGCAGCAGGAGGTATTGCCACTGAGAAGAGAAGTCGCCTAGGTCAAAAAAGTTTAGATTACCTCACCTTTATTAAGATGAATGAGGGATGGACAGTGGGCGATACATTCGACTAAAAAAGGCCTGATGAGATGAGCTGCCTTAGGCTAAAAATGGTCCACACGCTGCTGTATTTTATCTCTGAATGCCGGATGACTTGCGTGACTATATCCACCACCAACTAGGGTTCAAGCCGCAATGTTTTAGGGCACTTTCTGCCTGGGAAACAAACATCAATTTTTCTTGCCGCTGCTACAGCATCAGCTGCAACAATACCTAATTTTTCAGGCATGTGTACATGCCTAATTTTTCTGGCCTCTGGTGCTGCACTGTCGCTTCAAAAACCAAACCAAAAAAAAGGCACATAACAGGGATTAAACTGATAGGAAATAGTACTACTTAACATACCACTCCTATCTGGTGGCACATTAGATTGCACGCGCAGTGCCCCAAATTTGAAGTAGGAGGACCGTCCAAGCATCTTTTTCCATCTCCCGGTTCCTAAAATCGATGCCATATACACGTACCCTGATAGGGGACGTAACAGGGATTAAAACTGATAAGAATAGTACTACTTAAACACACCACTCCTATCTGGTGGCACATTAGATTGCACGCGCAGTGCCCCAAATTTGAAGTAGGAGGACCGACTAAGCATCTTTTTCCATCTCCCGGTTCCTAAAATCGATGCCATATACACGTCCCCTGATAGGGGACGTAACAGCGATTAAACTGATAAGAATAGAACTACTTAACACACCACTCCTATCTGGTGGCCCATTAGATTGCACGCGCAGTGCCCCAAATTTGAAGTAGGAGGACCGACCAAGCATCTTTTTTCCATCTCCCGGTTCCTAAAATCAATGCCATATACACGTCCCCTGATAGGGGACATAACAGGGATTAAACTGATAGGAATAGTACTACTTAACACACCTTATAATAACGAAGAGAGAGGCAACACAGAGAGAGGAGTCTGAAGAAGAGGAGTCAGAGGAGGAAGGTGGCTTTGAGGAGGTTAAAGACCAAACACAGCAGGCATCCCAGGGGGCTTGTTGTCACCTTTTGGGGACCCTTGTAAATGTCTTTATCTTCATTTTTCTTTCTTTAAAGGTTTACTTGCATTCAATCTTCAATCTTTTGAAGAGTGCACTATGGAATTTTATCTGTACAGATGTTACCTAAATATGAAAAACTCAAAAATAATTCAGTTAGTGTCTTTAATCTCTGGATACAGCTTCATAATCTCATCCTGCAAATACAAATATTGTGTTAAGAATAAAATAGAAAAAATAAAAACATTTTAGGTTCACTTTCTTACTTAAAATAATAATCACCCAAATCACATAAAGATACTCATAAATACTCATCAATACTTATCAATACTTCCCCTTGTTTGCGTGAAACATCCCATGTGGCACGCAAACACAAGATAACACGAAACTAAAAGACACATCATGCACTCCACTCATGCATGCAGAATACTATTCTCAATAGCAAGCAAAATCAAATACACCTCACTATTCAATATGCCATTAATACAGCACGTTTCCACATGCAGTCACGAAAGAGAAAAAACATCACAATCTCTTAGAAAAACATTTAAAACCAATTGTCCATTTCACAAAACAAAACATTAGCAGCCAACACAAACTTTAAACAACCACAATAAACCTGAAATTCAACACATATACTTACATTCACTGAAACACAGCACTCGTAAAACACTACAAATAATTAAAATCCTATAACAACCATCTAAACCCTGGTTTCTGCAAATTCTACCATGCACAATACTATGAGATTATACTAATGATGCAATAACTGCAGATGATCAATAAACTCCTGTTGCATATTTACAAATAAAATCCTGAACCATAAATTTACAAAGAAACACACAAAATCATGCATGGCACAAATAATTTGTGAAAAGCTCTAGAATCCAGTCTATACTTTTACATAACCAAAATTATTTAATTTAACTTTGTTTTTATAATTTGATATTCCCCATTTTGCAGCTCTCTAGCCAAATATAACAAATGTATATAACAAAAAAATTAGCTTTCTACAAAAGAATAATAATAAAATTTCCCCCTTTAAATTGTTCTAAATGATCCATTGGGTTACTTATAATAAAAATGTATACTGACATTCATTAAATAGCCCAAGGAAACACAGCCAGCATAAAAAACACATGCACAGTGGGGTGCAGGCTAGTTAAAGGGACATTTTACCCAAATTAAAAATTATCTTTAATTGAAACTGCTGACACAGTTAAATATACTAGTGTTAGGCTTACAGTAAACCTCATTTTCTCTCTCTGTAAATATTTCTTTAAAATCTCAGATTTTTTATCAGTTTGTCTGTATCCCTTTAAATATTTTCTCTCCTCTCTTTTTTTCTTTCCGCTAGTCTCACAGATCGCAACACCAAGATTGCAGGCAATTTATCAATTCAGCTTGCATTACAGAGAGAATTAAGTTACACTGCGTAAATATCTGCTATCTAAACGGCAGATTTAAAAGAATAATACAAATAAAGGTCTCAAAAAATATATTTTGCAAAGTGCTAATACAGTGTTATTGCTACTCATGAACTCCTTTCACATGAGTGAACTGGTCCTTTAAATAATAAAATGACAATTTTCCATTGCTCTGTCTAAGCCCTAAGCTCCATTTTAATTAACAAATATAAGATAAGGAACACAATAAAATATACTTATTACCTGAAATTCAACCCATTGCAATAACTGTGTCTTGAAAGCACAACACTAGCTACTTAATATACACAAACAAACTCATAAATACTATTCAGCTTGTATAACAAGCCATTGACAATACCTTAATATAAAAAACAATTTTACAGTACACTGTCCCTTAAGGACTAACCATTTATCATGTAACACCCATGTATATTAAAACTTCAACTGAATTAATTTACTTGCAACAGAAACGGACCCAAATACTTTTAGCTAAATTTAATGATATACAGCCTATAACCTTATTTTATCTTTTCCACTAACGCCGTGCACAAATCTTGCAAATACAACATACTTGAATCAACCTGTTAATCTTTTTCATTTACCCGAACATGACCAAAGGTCACTCAATCACCCGCACATTCACAAATCCCTTAATTAGTTCACTTGCAAAAACAATATATTGATATGCCGCAACAGGTGGACAGTTTTTTTATTTGCATACAACAATTATCACTTAAAACTAAAAACTGCTATTAATAACACACATACATAAAAACATGCTTATGACTTTAAAATAAAGCTATTACAATCAAACTTCAAATACCTCATTACAACGTCTGATTTCTGCACCAAGGTTATTTTTACAGTGATACACACTCGTCTCATCTCGCATACCAGAAATTCACTCTCCTTCTCAGGAAAACATATATTTCATAACATACCAAAGACATAAAAATACAATAAGATTAACTTTCCACCAAATTTAAATTGTATTTGAAAGTGTCCGAATCTGCAGAGAATGGCCATTTCCCAACAGACTGAGACAATTTTCAAACAGGATAATACATCCTTTCTTTGTTTTGTTTTTTTTAACAACTCTTTTACACGTAATAACAGACACAGTGAAAACCAACAGACCATCACACATGACACATCAAAATATACATCTCCTTTTCATTACTGCAAACACATATACAACGGAGCTTCTGTAACAGTTTTTTTTTCTTTTCCACTGACTCTACACAGCTGTGCTTACTGACAGTTTTTTTTTTTATCATCCCCCTCCCTTTCTGGAGTGGATATCTCTGCCTGAATGCAATAACATTCTCCTTTTCGAACACACATTTATTATCAATATTTTACATGCAAATAAGAGCAGCAATGCTAAAATGCACAGTCACTTAATATTTTCTAAGCACAGCACAATCATATAGCAATTAAAAGCAACAAGCAAAGCAGAGCATCAAATATCAAACATCAGATCCAGGTGGGTAACAAAAACTCTATTATAGGACTGTATAGGGACACACATGAGACTCAAACTCATTATAACAAAGCGATGCCAACCTTCCCGGGGACTGATAACCTCTGTCAACTGCATGCCAATTTTTTATCTTGCGCACTTCACCAGACAGGACTACAATACCTATCTTAAACTAGCACAGGGACTATTACCCTGTCTAGAGAGATTATCACAAGTGCCGACAGGACTCAGAACCTCCACACAAACCCTGCTTCTTTCTTTACTGCAGGAACCCCTTAACCCTTTATCATATATTACCAACACCTTTTACAAAAATATATTTAGGTTCAGATTCACAGAGGGAAAAGTAGAGTAAAAAACACTCATCTACTCACCCAGTGTGAATCCCACAAGCTGACACCAGAAACTGTAAGGTGTTGGTTTCAGAGGGGGGCGTGTCAGTCAGGACGTGGGCCCATCGTACCACCTGGAGATGAATAAATTATTTGATAAGGACATCCAGAGAACAGTAATTCAGACCACACAGCAATGATCTAACACTATTCTGTTTATTGAAAGACACACAACATATCTTATAGGCACCAATTACAGTGTACAGGGTTAACTTGATGACACGTTATGGCCGCGTCATTTTATACAGTGTTTGTCAGGAAAAATACTAGCTCATAAACAATATTCTATAGACATAATAAACAAAGCATCTAGGATGAAGACAAGGTTATTTGAACATCTTATAGAGATAGTATCCTCCAGGCGTTGTGCCAGGCCATCTACAAGGTTAACTAGTTTTGTAGAGAATAATAGCAAGCATGTATTTCTCACTACAGAATAAACCACTATACTATAGGTTATTCAAACAAGATGGATGCCAAAGACAAAATGGCAGCCAAGAACAAGATGGCGCTACTCACGCTAACAATAATTTCTAACAATGGATGATTTTGGTTTCTGTACACCTGCATGTACACCTTTATATGCTGTTTTAACATTTTTATCCTGTAAGTGCATTATTGTTTTTTGCGCTCTATGTGTATGCCTAAATAAACACACTTGAATCAAGGTTGCGCTCTTGTTCCCTTTTCTGTTTGTCATGCTTCCTAGTAATGCGAACGTGAGCTCACATTCACATTGTGATTTACTTGTAATACCAACGCACATTATCGTGTGCTGGTATTACAAAGTGGAGCGATATTATTGCTTGCACGCAAGCGATATTTAGCACTCCACTTGTAATCTAGCCCTTAATACCCTAATAGAAAAATACATGTATATGAAAATATAGATGATTGTAAGATGCTATACACAGAAAGCAGCATAATGTGATTTATATTGGCTGCAGAATTGAATTTTTAAAGTGCACTCTCTGCTTACTGCTAACTTCACCCTACACAGTGAAGTTTCCCTTTGCAGAAAGCTCCATTAATTTCAATGAATAGGAGACATCTCGTTACTTGCAGGGATTGTCCTTTTTAAAGATTATTCCACCAAGGTAGCCCCTGCGAGGGTCGTCATGAAAAACCACGTCTTATCTGGCGAAGATTTTGAGTGCTAAACGAAGGTGTATAACTGCTTTAAATTAATGTTATACAACATTCTTTAGGTATATAAACTTTCATGCAGAGGATGAAAAAAAATGATCCTGTGCTTTCATTAAATAACCTTAAACAAATTTGTGAGCTCACCCCCCCCCCCCAAAATAAAGCTAACAATGACCTCTAATGTTAAAAAATTACCTCCCCTTCTACACGATCACCTCATAATTTTTGAGTTTAGGTCCATACATAGCACCGTTCCCCCTGTAAACATTAGTATATATTATATAATTCATAATAAGAGGTGCTCATCTAATAAACAACTAAATGGTAGTGACACTGGTTCCAAACTGAAAGATTAAGGTTGTTCTCACCTGTGTTAGTCAAGCGTCATTATTCAACAAATAAAAGGCCACTTCTTCCAGTGGTTCTTGCGAGTGGTAATGTAGCCTTTTTTTTTTTAATTACTATTACTGTATACCTATTTCAGCTAGTTATCTGACCATGTGCTTCTCTTCCAACCTTGACCTCAGCTTGACTTTGACTATGCTTCTTCTAAAAGAGGAATTGCTTAGGACTACTTCTACTGCTAACCTTCCTGACTCCAACTTAATAATGCTGCTCCATCCATGGACCTCCTGCTGGCTTTGAAAAGGTATTGATACAAAGATTCCTGCTTTTTACTAGATCGTTTTTTATCTATATGGGTAGTATTTTGAGAACTCTAAAAACAGATGAAAAGCAAGATGAAAGCCAAATAAAGTGCCCACATTTGAGAAAGGAAGTGTATATAAATAGTGTAATTCTGGCATCCTTGACTTGATTATCAACACAGGCCTAAATTACAAGTGGAGCTCAAACAGGATCATGACGTTGCAATATGTTTACCACCAGAACCTGTATTAAAAGTCAGAAGTGAAGAAAAATATTGTGACCTTGTTTGCATGAGTTCACAGTAACTAGCACGCCCTATATTTTCTTTGACAAGAGCGGAGTGGAAACTCACACTTGTATTACATGGCCATGATTAAAAAAAGAACAACCAAGTGTGCACAGGGATAAACACAGTTTAACTTTATTGAAATTATCGGTAAAACAATGAAGAGCAGGTAAGAACAGCACAGCTTACGCGTTTCGGCTGTACCTAGCCTTACTCATAGACGTATGCTGCTATAGATATCACCACCTCTAGGGCGTCTCTGAATGGTTTGAATAATGCACCACTTAGTGATTAGTTAAACCTAAATGTTCATTTATAAAATGAGATGCCAGAGCTGAACAATGTTTGGAATTATCTATGTCATTCAAATGTTCGCGTATACGTTCTCTAGTCTCTCTAGTAGTACGTTCTACGTACTGCATTTTACATACATCGCACCATGCTAAGTAAATACAAACTTGGTGCGGCAATTAGTACAATTGTCTAAAGTATAAACCTTTTTAGTTACATAATATTGAAAACAAATTACATATAGAAGTATGATTACATGCCTTAGAGGTTCTACCACCACATCTATAATGGCCTTTACAAGTCAGCCAACAACTCAATTTCTGTCTATTCTCCTTACGCCAAGTCATAGAAGAGGCTAGAATATTGCCCAGCATTTTGTTTCTAAGGCTGACAAATTTACATCCATTATGAAAGTCCCGCATCTTCTAACAATATGGGAAGATGATTTTTGATAATTTGGCATACTGCATTTAATTCAGAGGAGAAGGTAGTAATAAACATAACCTTTTTATCCTGGAGAAAACAAAATGTTTGCAACCCCACTACACGAGTAAATGGGGAGTGCCAATATGTATCTACTGTAGGTTCAAAAGTGGATACAGGCTGCAGTGCTTATGCAAGAATCAAAGATTCAAAAAAACTTGAGCCAAAAATATAGATTTATGGCTCGGCATAGGATGCATATATTTAGCACTTCCTATCCCCTATATATGGTTAAAGACCTGGAGTAGGAATGTAGTAAGTGTGGGGCGAAGTGATGCCTTGATTAAAATCTAACTTTTATTTCAACACTTAAAAACACAATTCCACATACAATTTAAAAAACACAAATTGGCATAGAATATATTCTGAAAGAGATTGGGCTATAATAATATTAAATATACACTTGTGAGAGAGTAAACAATTGGAAAAGTATAGGTATGTCATTGCTAGGATATCTAATTATAATAATGTCAAGAATATTGGACAATTGTGTATCCTTGTCTGTCGAGCATATGTGTTACTGCATCTTACAGTACATATGTATATTATTAATTCCAATAATTACTCTCTTAGGGGGGATTTTGTACCACTAAATTCCCTTATTAGGTATAAATATTGTAGGGAAATAATGGTGGGTATTGCTGGGTTAGATTGACAGAAAAATAATAAAAATGTATTATTATTATTATTGTGTTAATTTACTGATTAATTATGGTACAGTATACAGTTATACCTATTATTCTTCTATATGTCTTCTAGTAGAAATATAGAGTTATAATAATCATTGAAATAAATTCCAGGATTACCAGTCTGTAAACATTGTCCACATACTATTTGCGTTCTGCAGTATAAAATATATATTGTGTGGTATTGTTTGCTTGAATGATATTCGCATACTAGGGGGTGTAGATGAATACAATCGAATATTACAAGGGAGCTTGATTTAGATATCTAATGTTATTAGCACAAACTAATAACAGGGAAAGGTTGATATTTCAATTTCAACCTTTTATATGTTTTTTAAGTTGCAAACTAACATAGAACTCAGACCCTATTAATATGGGTAATACTTTAAAATAAGTGCAAGAATAGAGATTGGGAATTTACTGAAAATATTTTGGGTAGCAGTATTTTAATACTCTTGCAGTACCAATATAACAGCACAACGAGAGTTTAGAGATGGTGGTATTTAACTAAACCAAGCTATTTGTTAAAACTAAAGTATTGCTAGTGTTGGATTGAACGATAACAAAGTGTATCTAATTTAAGCGAGTAAGACCAAGGTATATACGGTCTTCACGCCAAGACATATTAACTTATACTTTCTAAGAACAAAAGCTAACCACAATATATTTTAGACTATGTATTCAATGTATTGAGACTAAGGTATACACGGTCTTCACGTTAACACATTTACCTACAGTTTCTAAGAACTAAAGCTAACCACAATATGAGTGAGCTTGTGTATTCAAGATATTGAGACCAAGATATATACGACCTTTACGCTAGAACTTATCTACCAACAGTCTCTAAGAATAAAAGCTAACCATAATATGCTTTAGACTGCATATTAAATGAATAGTGTACTAAAAGGTACAATATACCGTTGAAATCATTAAGACGCTCATATAAACAGTACAAGCGTAATAAACCTTAGAGATTGCCAAGGATATATACATAATAAAGAACCGCTTCTATATAAGTAACCGCGAAGCATAAACTGATTTAAACTAACTGCATTGATATTCTAGCTAAGGTTCTCATTAAGGTGAAAATAAATATTCACCCAAATACCAACTAGCTTTTACAATAAGCGGTTTCAATATCCAGTTTAACTCAAGTATATAAAAAATACCTATACTCAACTACAAGATACGCTAAAAGAGCAAAAGAATTTAAATACTTTCCACTTATTATAGTGTTGTATAGAAAATACTACTGTGTGTCACAATTTCAAGAGCACTTAGCAAACAATTTGGACAGTTATAAAGATCATCATGTTTAACTATTCTAATAATTTGTATGTATGAGTGAGAGATAACAATAAAATATAACTTTATCACATTAAATCAATTATTTCAAACTAATGTTTCTACAACGTTAATCCAGCTGAAATCGTTACTGGATAAACATTAATGTGTTAAAGAACACAGACAACATTCATATATATTACTTTAGAACTGAAACAAAGTGATTTATTCCAGCCATTATCCAGCATGTTCTAATTCAGTTTTATATTAGTGGGGTAAAAATGTATCCATGCCGACTTACTAAATATTAAACGAGCAATCAAATGAAACTATACGTTATATCAACAGCGCCTAATAAACAATACAATCTCTCTATTACACTCTTAAGCGCTTATAGCACACAATCCGAAATAGGCATAAAAAGTATACAATTCTAATAATACCTTCGAATTGTTTGTGCTAATAACAATAGATATCTAAATCAAGCTCCCTTGTAATATTCGATTGTATCCATCTACACCCCCTAGTATGCGAATATCATTCAAGCAAACAATACCACACGATATATATTTTATACTGCAGAACGCAAATAGTATGTGGACAATGTTTACAGACTGGTAATCCTGGAATTTATTTCAATGATTATTATCACTCTATATTTCTACTAGAAGACATATAGAAGAATAATAGGTATAACTGTATACTGTACCATAATTAATCAGTAAATTAACACAATAACAATAATAATACATTTTTATTATTTTTCTGTCAATCTAACACAGCAATACCCACCATTATTTCCCTACAATATTTATACCTAATAAGGGAATTTAGTGGTACAAAATCCCCCTAAGAGAGTTATTATTGGAATTAATAATATACATATGTACTGTAAGATGCAAGTAACACATATGCTCGACAGACAAGGATACACAATTGTCCAATATTCTTGACATTATTGTAATTAGATATCCTAACAACGACATACCTATACTTTTCCAATTGTTTACTCTCTCACGAGTGTATATTTAATATTATTATAGCCCAATCTCTTTCAGAATATGTTCTATGCCAATTTGTGTTTTTTAAATTGTATGTGGAATTGTGTTTTTAAGTGTTGAAATAAAAGTTAGATTTTAATCAAGGCATCACTTCGCCCCACACTTACTACATTCCTACTCCAGGTCTTTAACCATATATAGGGGATAGGAAGTGCTAAATATATGCATCCTATGCTGAGCCATAAATCTATATTTTTGTCTCAAGTTTTTTTTAACCTTTTTATCCTGGTTTGATACTCAAGATTTAGTAGAATGCAAGAGACTTTGTCTATCCATATCCCTCACGTCTTCATATGCTCTCAGTATGGTATTAATGGGATATCCAAATTGGGATAGACAAAGTTTTAAGTATTCACTTTCTTTAACAAACTCAGTAAGTTCAGAACAATTAAGTTTTATGTGAATAAATTGTCCTTTCACAATGCCATATCTACAATGTTTAGGGTGTAACATTTTGGCATGGAGTAAGGTGTTAGAACTTATCGGTTTCCTGTATAAACAAGTCTTAATCTTGCACTTATCAGGGTCACCAATCAATTGAAGGTCAAGGTAAGGGATAGTAAGGGGTTCCCAAGAATACGTAAACTTAAGGTTACATTCATTTTGATTCAAGTACTCAACAAAAGCAATGGCCTGCTCTGCAGGTCCGGACCACACAAAAATTAAATCATCAATATATCTTTTATACATAGTAATTTGAGATTTAAATTGATTACCATCTCCAAAGATATGGAACAGCTCCCACCACCCCATAAAGAGGTTGGTGTAGGAGGGGGCAAACTTAGCCCCCATAGCTCTCCCCTGCCTTTGGAGATAGAAATCCACATCAAATTCAAAATAATTGTGGTCAAGGAAAAATTCCAGGACCTGCAGAACAAAGCATTTGAGATCAGAGGAATAAGAGGTTAAAGTATCCATAAAATATTTCACAGCCTTAATGCCCAAGATATGAGGAATGACTGTATACAGACCTAATACATTGACGGTTAACCATGAATCACCAGGTGTTCATGTAATGTCTTCTACCAAAGAAAGAATATTTTTAGTATCAATTAGAAGGAATGGAAGGAGATCAACCAATGGTTTTAAAAGTGTGTCTACCCAATTGAAGAGGTTCTCAAACAAAGGCCCTATGCTGGGCACAATGGGTCTCCCCTTGACCGTATCTAAGCTTTTATGGACCATAGGGAATAAGTGAAAAATGTTCATTATTAACCCTCATACTCGAGTGATAAAAATTCTAACACTGGATAACACGCCATTTCCTCAGGCATATATCAGATATATAACTGAGGAAATGGCGTGTTAAGCAGAGAAACGCATTGCAGTTTTAGGTGGATATTGGAATACCACCTTTTTCCACTTTTTTGCATTGTTGTTTTTAATTTTGTTTTTAATAAATATACTTTTTATGAAAAAACTTTTTGAGTGGACATACCTTACCTACCTGTGATTCTGATCAATATATGGGAGACCAACCATCCAAACCCTTATGCTCTTGAAAAACAGCCTATTTGGAGTACTGCATATGGGGTGAGCTGACACACCTTCTCCCAATATGCCAGCTTGCTCCTACCAGCACATTAGTATGCTTAGCCAAAATGTGAGTACCTATTTGGAATTCTACTAAAGCTAATATAATTGTACTCTAAGTAATCTGCACATTTAGTGCCTTTCTTTGTCTTTGCTTTATCCCGGCACTACAGTACATGGAAAATTCTTGTTGTGGATGAGCTGTTACATCTGATAAAATCTACAGCCTGCACCTACCAGCACATTGGTGTGCTCCAGGAATATGTGAGTACCCACTTGGCTTTTTGCTTACTGTATCCATATATACTTGATGATACCACACATGAGGCACCCCTCTGTTCTTCCTTATTCTTCATAGTTAACCCGGACCAGTTGGTGAGGAGGAGGCAGCCAGTACTTGTTCCTTTGGATCTAAAGAGGACTTTTTGTTGTTTTTTACATTGTTAAAAGTGATAATATATCCATATTATTTTTTAACTCTTTTTATCTTTGGGATAATTTTGTATATATCATATATATTCCATTTTGGTATCTATATAATAGTTGGGATCTATTGTATATTGTACATATCTAGTATATCTGTCTTCTCACTAGAGTCCCCCCTCACTGTGACTAGTTCTTATTATAGTTTTATTATAGCTTTTTTTTTTTTTGCATGTAAAGCTTGTAGGCAACCCCCCTCTTTTAGGTCTAGTAATCTTCTCAATTACACACCATTTAAGGTTTGTAGTTTGACCTTGATGCTGCAAAATAAAATGGGATGCCAGAGCCAAAACAATGTGACAGATTATCTATATCATTGAGGTGCTCACGTATCCTTTCCCGGACCTTTCTAATTGTACAGCTATTGAAATGTACATATTTGGCACCAGATAAGATAAACCACATGAGTCATCCTACAATTAATAAGTTAATCCAAAATATATACTTTTTGGGAGGTGTTACATTGAAAAGTTTTATATATTGAAGTATGTGCACAGGCTTTACATGATCTATCATCACATCTATAGTGGCCTTTGCTTTTTAACCAAGATGATGGTCTCTTAGAGTCCTGGTTACACCATGTCATACTAGGGGCTAATAAATGACCCAAAGTTTTGTTACGTTTACTCACAAACTGACAACTTTTGTTTACAGAAACCCCGATCATCATCTCCTAACAAAATGGGGTTTATTAATAATTTTACACATTTGGTGATACTGTGCCAAATATGTAGTAACAAATGTTGTTTTATCTTCTTGTCTTACCACATTTTTAGACTTGTCCTGCAATAAGAATTGTCTATCAACATCTTTTACTTTATTGAATGCTTTCTCAACAACCGAATTAGGATAGCATTTCTGAGACAATCTCATTCTTAAGTCTTCACTTTCTTCAAGAAATGTTGACAAATTAGTACAGTTTCTTTTAACACACAGAAATTGGCCCTTCACTATTCCATATTGGCAATGGTTAAAGTATTGGCTTCTAGAATGAAGGAGGGTGTTAGATTAAATGGGCTTTCTATATAGGCCAGCGGTGATAAGACCTGTATCCTCTTCACCTTTAAGCACTAAATCTAAATATGCAACCTCATGCTTTTCAAAAGTAGATGTAAATTGTAATCCACAATCATTGTGGTTCAGACAGTCAACAAAAAGAAGTGCATGAGCCTCTGTACCAGACCATATAAAAATAAGATTGTTTATATAACTCTTGTACATTATATTAGAGTCTCTGTAGGGGTTATCCTCTGCAAAAACATGAGACAGCTCCCACCAACCCATGAACAGGTTGGCTTATGCTGGAGTGAACTTCACCCCCAACACTGTCCCACACCTTTGAGGATAAAAACAACCATTAAACTCAAACAAAATGTGTTGCAAAAGAAACTGCAAGGTTTGCACAATAAATTGTTTATGTACAAGAGAATAATTAGAATAACGATCCATAACAAATTCAACAGCTTCAATCCCCAAAGTAGGGGGGGATAGCAGTATAGAGGCCCACCACATCAACAGTCATCCACTAAATATTAGGTGGCCACTCAATATCTTGAATTAAAGAGAGCAAGTGCTTAGTATCTTTGAGAAAAGAAGGTAACACGTCAACCAGGGGTTTCAGAAGGGTATCCAACCAATTTAAAAGGTTTTCCAATTGGGAGCTGATACCAGCCACTATGGGCCTACCTTTGACATCCTGGAGTGACTTGTGAACCTTCGGAAACAAATGAAAAATGGGGGTGATTGGAGATGTGACATATAGATAGTTTAAAGTGTCAAGGTCAATAACATTAGATTTAAGGCCATCATTCAGCAAGTGTCTGAGACGTCTCTGAAACTCTTGTGCCAGGTCAGAGGGAAGCTTGATATATGCTGACTCATCACTTAGTTGCCTGAGGGTCTTATTGTCATAATCATTTTTTTTCATAACCACGACATTCCCACCTTTATCTGCCTGGCGGATGTACTTTGGCTTTAAGACTTATAATAGCTTCTCTTTCAGCTTTAGTAAGATTAAACTTCACATTAGTGGTTTGTCCAGATACAGTTATTAAGTCATGCTCCACACTTATGTGAAACTTCTGTGAAAGAATGTGTAGGATAAAAATTAGACCTAGGGAGAAAACCAGTATGAGATTCCTTTGTGTATGTTTGAACATAGGACTCAGATTCCAAATCAAATAAAGCGATTGTATCTAGAACAGTAGAAAAATCTGCACCATATTGGATGTCAAGTGGGATATGGGTATGTCTCTGAAAGACGTCCCAAATTTTGGTCGTCTGGGAAATTATTTTCTCAAAGTGAGTTTACGGATAAACCTATTGACATCCAGGATGGTTTTGAACAAGTTAAATGATGTAGTAGGGACAAAACCTAAACCATATTTAAGTACAGAAATTTCACTGTCAGATAAATTATCATCAGAAATATTCACTACATCTATATATTGTACTTGTTTCTGGTCCAATACTGCCTGAGTGAATAATTGTTTGGTTTTTCATCCTCCCAAAAGCAACTCATCTATGAGTAAGCGCCTGTAGGGGGCGCGAAACATGTAAGATACCCTACATTGTTTTATCTGCCATGTCTGTTGTATATCCTTTTTAAACTGCCTAATAAATTTTCAGTTTTTATTTAAGTTTCTGAATTGAGAGCCTGTCATCCTTTTTCCACTTTCCTGTTTTCAATATTTGTAGGCATGAAAATGAGGCTCCCATTGGAGCCAATGGAAGTGCGCTGTTATGAGCGCTTGGCTTCCTGGCAATGCAAATGCACTTGTAAAACCAGCGCACATTTACCTGCACTGGTATTACTGAGTGGAGCACAAATATTGCACACATAATCTAGCCCTAAAACTCCAAAAAAATACAGCAGTTCACTGCATTTATGAAACAATGGGTTGTGCATTTGCATTACTTACATTTTTGTGGGAGAGATTCATTAAAGGGACAGTAAAATAAAATAAAAAAAATCTTTCATGGTTCAGATGGAACATGCAATTTTAAACAACGTTTCAACATACTTATATTATCTCATTTGCTTTGTACTCTTTGTATCCTTTGTTGAAAATCATACCGAGGTAGGCTCAGGAGTAGTAGTGCTCTACTGAGAGCTAGATGGTAATTGGTGGTTGCACTTAAATTCATCTTGTTATTGGTTCATCAGCTAGCTCCCAGTGGTGCAGTACTTCTTCTTCAAGAAAAGATACCAGAGATTGAAGCACATTTTATAACAGAAGTATATTGTAAAGTTGTTGAAAATTGTATGCTCTATCTGAATCACAGAAGAAAAAAAAATGTTTTCTATGTCCCTTTGACAGATCTAACAATTTAACAGAATTATATGAGACAAGTTTTAGTGTTCTGTTATCTTATGAAAGTGATTTACTTAAAAACGAAGCAGCTGTATAAGTCATAGCTCAATAGGATATTATACTGTATGTTGATTGGTCTCAGGAGTGTCCTCCATTAATGTTGGTGTATTTATCAGCAGCAATTGCCACCAACATGTTACGTATTGTAATTATGAATATTAATCATTAAAAGCAGTATAAAATTATCATCAGCGATATCTATAATTATTATAACAGAATTTTGCCAATACACTCCAGTAAGATGTTGAATCTCTATAGTGTACCCCCAAATATCACTATATAGATATCTATAAATTTGACAATATTATTATTAAAATTTAATATTTAATCTCAATATAAAATATTCCTAAATTCTGATGAGTTAATTTTTATATACACATTGATAATATTTATGTAGTACCTGTATATAACCTATGACCAGTTATATCTATCAATTGTTCAATACAATATTAGAACATAAAGCAGACTATAGAGTTATTTAGATTAAATTACTATTCAGTAGATATTGTCTATTATCCCATGAATGCATGAAATATTTCTATAAATTAACCTTAACTCAAAATGAATTGCTTATTAAATATCACACGGAACCATTTATAAATAGCCAAAAAAGTTTAACCAATTTAATATATGTAGCTTATTTAACAAAGCCTGTACTCACCTATGTTCAAATCTCACAATTAAATCTTAGTTTAACTCCCGCAATCTAATGGAATTTCCAGGGAAATATAATTCACTATTTTTAACCCAACATAATCTAATATACTTCACTTAAACCCAAATTATACAATTATCAATTCAACACAATAGCCAATGTATGTGCAATTCTTAAGAGAGTTAAGAGAGTAATAAAAATGTATTTATCTATATGGAATACAAAACCTTTCCTCTCAACAGTAAATTGCTCAATGCTAGATAGATAGACTACGCAGGTCTCTAAAATTTAAATTATAACTATAAATTAAACTTACAAATCACAGCTACAATTTATCTATAGCTATAGAATACCTTCAATTTAAAACATTAAACATATAAAACAACTGTTAATACATTACCATTAACCAATATGAGAGTTCAGCTTTTTAATTTAGAGTTTTCCAAAGTTCATACGTGAAGGTTTTTTTTTGCAAACAGGTTATCACAAAACACAGAGGTATTTCTCTATTTTCAACAGAGAGTTATTCCAAGTCAGGCCCCAAACCAAAGTGTGTTTTTTGTGTCTTCCCTTCTTTGCATAGTTTTTTTTGTCTGAGACCAATTTCACCTTCATTTCTAAATCACCCAATGGAATTCTCTGGGGATGCCCTTTTAAGTCTGAGCATAGCTCTCATTGGCCCTTGGAAATGCATATAGTATTTTTAAATCCCCTGACAATTTAAAATACCCTTTCGATGCAATTCTCGTATTGAACACTGGGGGAACAATAGGCAAAGGAATGTAGTTTCATTAGCGAATACTACTACAGTAAAAGTATATTTTCTTAAATGTATATGCAATATATTTATTATTTCCTAGTATTAATCAACTGTCTGTTCAGTATATGGCCCATCTAATATAACTGAGTGTTTATTTTTGAGACTAAACATGGGTACACTTAGAATATATATATATATAATTTCCTACTCATAATATGTTAAAAGATGTATTTAAATTATATTTCTATCAGTGGACTAGTAGTTTTAATTCGATATACATATATGTATATTTTACTTTATTTGTATATCAGTTGATAATTAGTCATACTATTATTTGATTTTAATAGAATAATTTCATTCCATATCTAGTATATCTCCAATGCTGAGTATATAAAAACATATGCTATAATTCACAGCACAAATTACATATTTGTATATTAGATATCTGAAAAACAAAGAGGATGTTATTTATTTAGTATCTTTGGCATCAGGCACATCTTAGATGTATATAACATGACATATATATATATATATATATATATATTTATTTATCAGTAATTATTATATTAACTTATATGAAAACTATATAGACAGTTGGTTTAATTTAAAATCTTCACACTCTTATGCTTTCATATTACACAGGTTAAAGAAATTTCTTCCTCAGATACTTTTAACTTAGAAGAGGAGTCTAGGGTTTTGTATATTTAACTCAGAATGGAATAATTAACACTTAACTGTAAATGTTTACCTTTCCTAGAAGCTTGTTCCTCAAAGAAGTGATCACTTGTAGACTTCTAGGCTGCGATCCACAGAGGTTACTGTGATCTAGGTAATAGGTTTCTTAGGCCAAAATTAATTTAAAGATTTTAATCTGGGGAAACCATACAACAAAATCTCTATTGAAATGACCTCTTTTCTGAGACTGTGATCAAAGATTTTTGAGGTGTGACATTATCTCTTACAGTTTGGGACATATGTTTGCTCTCTGTAACAAACACACCAAATTTGCTCTTTAGAAGTCCTGGTTAGTGAACGTCTGAACAGCAGGAGGTCTGAGTAAACATACTTCCTTTCTATGTACTGTGACAGGCTAGGCTTGTGCTGGGTATCTGAGCTTTCAGCAAAAGGGGGGTCTGGGTCACCCAACTCAGTCATTGATGGAGAAAACTGTATCATTTACAGATATCAAGACATTTGTATATAACACTGAAATATTACATGTATATATATATTTTAAGTGTACCCATGTTTAGTCTCAAAAATACGCACTTAGTTATATTAGATGGGCCATATACTGAACAGATAGTTGATTAATACTAGCACATACTAAATATATTGCATATACATTTAAGAAAATATACTTTTCTGTAGTAGTATTTGCTAATGAAACTACATTCCGTTGCCTAGTGTTCCCCCTGTGTTCAATACAAGAGTTGCAACCAAAGCGTATTTTAAATTGTCAAGGGATTTAAAATTACCATATGCATTTCCAAGGGCCAATGAGAGATAAGCTCAGACTAAAAGGGTGTACCCAGAGAATTCTATTGGGTTATATAGAAATAAAGGTGAAATTTGTCTCAGACAAACAGACTATGCAAAGAAGGGAAGAAACAACAAAACACACTTTGGTTTGGGGCCTGACTTGGAATAACTCTCTTTTGAAAATAGAGAAATACCTCTCGGCCAGATTACGAGTTTTGCGTTATGAGCGGCTCGGTACTAACTTGCTAGTTATTTCCACCACTCACCTTTAATAGCACTGCTATTACAGGTTTTCCAAAAACCTGCGTTAGCAGGCAATATGGTTGCGTTGAGCTCCATACCACACACAAATACCAACGCTGCTTTGAGCTGGTTTTACGTGCTCGTGCACAATTTCCCCATAGATATTAATGAGAAGAGCCGGCTAAAAAAAGCCTAACACCTGCAATAAAGGGGCGTAAAGTTCTGTAACGCAGCCCCATTGATTCCTATGGGGAAAGAAAAGTTATGTTTACACCTAACACCCTAACATAAACCCAAGTCTAAACACCCCTAATCTGCCGCCCCCGTCATCGCCGACACCTACATTACACTTATTAACCCCTAATCTGCCACCCCCGACATCGCTGCCACCTACCTACACTTATTAACCACTAATCTGCTGCCCCAATGTCGTTGCTACCTACATTACACTTATTAACCCCTAATCTGCTGCCCCCAATGTCGCCACAACCTACATAAATTTATTAACCCCTAATCTGCCACCCCCAAAGACGCCGCCACCACTATACTAAAGTTATTAACCCCTAAACCTCTGGCCTCCCACATCACTAACACTAAATAAATATATTAACCCCTAAACCTAACCCTAAGTCTAACCCTAACCCTAACTTTAATAAACACTAAATTACACAAAATAAAAAAAATATCAAATATTTAAACTAATTACACCTAATCTAATAGCCTTATCAAAATAAAAAAGCCCCCCCAAAATAAAAAAACCCTAGCCTAAACTAAACTGCCAATAGCCCTTAAAAGGGCATTTTGCGGGGTATTGCCCCAAAGAAATCAGCTCTTTTACCTGTAAAAAAAATACAAACAACCCCCAACAGTAAAACCCACCACCCACACAACCAAACCCCCCAAATAAAATCCTATCTAAAAAAACCTAAGCTCCCCATTGCCCTGAAAAGGGCATTTGGATGGGCATTGCCCTTAAAAGGGCATTTAGCTCTTTTTCTTTGCCCAAACCCCTAATCAAAAAATAAAACCCACCCAATAAACCCTTAAAAAACCTAACACTAACCCGCGAAGATCCACTTACAGTATTTGAAGACCAGACATCCATCCTCACCAAGCCGGGAGAAGTCTTCATCCAAGCGGGCAGAAGTCCTCAACGAAGTCGCGAGAAGTCTTCATACAAGCAGCAAGAAGTCGTCCTCCAGGCAGGCAGAAGTTTTCATCCAGACGGAATCTTCGGTCTTCATCCTTCCGACGTGGAGCGGCTCCATCTTCAAGACATCCGGCGCGGAGCATCCTCTTCATACAGTCCCAGCCGTACACTGAAGGCTCCTTTAAATGACATCATCCAAGATGGCGTCCCTTGAATTCCGATTGGCTGATAGAATTCTATCAGCCAATCGGAATTAAAGGTGAAAAAATCCTATTGGCTGATGCAATCAGCCAGTAGGATTGAGCTTCAATCCTATTGGCTGATCCAATCAGCCAATAGAATTGAGCTTGCATTCTATTGGCTGTTTCAATATCGTAAGGTTTAGCATCTGGTTAAAGGCCCACATACAGGTCTTATGAGATGTTATGGGATCTGGAGGGGAGTTTTTGTTTTATGATATACACCTTTTTTTCTCACTTGTTCAGTCAGTATGTAGAGAGATTTAATGTTAATTTAGAATAAATTAGACATGATCATGGTTGAATAGAAAAGAGTTATGTTATTGTATAAAAGGTATTGATGACCATCCAATGACACAGTGATGTTTTGTATCTCTATGCGTAAAATAAAGGAAAAAAGATGGAAGTAGTAATAACATGATAGCAAAGCCTTGGACCTCTTATCAAAGAACTTTTACATTATTAAAGTGCAAAGACTGTACTAACAGTGGACGACGTTCAATATAAATCTAATTACATCTAATGTTGTTTATGGATGCTATTCAAGGAGAGACATATTAACTATAATGTTCTTTACAGTAGACAACTTATTATTGTAACCTGTGTAACAATTCTTGTCATTTTGGTTATTCTATATTGCAAAATAAAGTTATAAAATATATTTCACTGAAATATATGAATATTTATACTTGGAGTGAAATAAAACAACAGTGCAAAAGGGAGTTTGGGCAGTATCGTACTGCCACCGTTGCTAAAGCAGCTGTATACGGTTTGAAATGTGGCGCAAATCAAAGCCCAATCAAATTCCTTTCTATACTAAAAGGTGCTTACAGTATGGCTGAAAACAATCCCAAATTTGAAAGCTCAGAATTTGTAAATTTATTTTATGAAGCATTACCCTCACATATCAAAATAAATCTGGCTAGAGACTTTGATGATAACTGTTCATTGGATTGGCTGATCAGAGAGAATACAAAATTATAATCCAGTCAGCAGTCCAGTGAACAGGGGGTTAAAAGAGAAACAAGGCCCAACCCTAAAATTGTGACAAAGTAGGGTGTCACCTAGCCCCCTAAATTTTGAATCTAAAAAGAAAACTTATGCAGAAGTGGCCAGAGAAAACAGGCCATCCCCAAGTTTTGAGTCTACCCTTCCCCCACCAGGAGCAACTATTGTCTTATCCACTATTAAATTGTATTTACAAACATTTTGTTAGAAATTACAACTTGTGATAAACCTATAACTGTATAAATTGCAAGATTTCAACGATATTATTTTAATTTAATTTTTATATATTCATATATTTTTATATATTACGTACATTTTATACATAGATACATAGAGACACCGGTGTCATTTTTTAAACTTTGAAGGAATTTGTAATAATATTTGTTTAATTGTACTTTTAGCATCACTATTATTGGGTAAATTTACCGGAATCAAATAAAGTATAATATATATTTTTTATAAAAAGTTTCGACATCCAATTTTTTCCATAAGAGAATATAAAATAGTACTCATCAAAACATTAACATATATTGAGCCCACATATTATCACACATATTTACAGTAAGACACATTGGGAATAGCAACTTGGTTTGCGCCACCTACCACAACTAATTATACGAACAATCTTACCAATGATCCAGGAGGGTCAATACATGACCACCGTGGATCTAAAGGATGAGTACCTTCACACTCCTATCCACAAGGATCATCATCAGTTTCTAAGGTTTGCTTTTCTGGACAAGCATTATCAGTTTGTGGCCCTTCCCTTCAGATTGGCCACAGCTCTCAGAATTTTCACAAAAGTGCTAGGGTCCCTTCTAGCGGTTCTCAGGCCGTGGGGCATACCAGTGGCCCCCTATATAGACGATATCTTGATTCAGGCATCAAATCGTCATCTGACCAAATCTCACACGGACATTGGGTTGTCCTTCCTAAGGACTCATGGTTGGAAAGTGAATATAGAAATGAGTTCACTTGTTCCACAAACAAGAGTTCCATTCTTGGGAACTCTGATAGACTCAGTAGACATGAAAATATTTCTGATGGAAGTCAGAAAATCAAAGATTCTAAATACTTGCCGATCTCTTCAGTCCATTCCTCGGCCATCAGTGGCTCAGTGTATGGAGTTTATTGGATTAATGGTAGCAGCAATGGACATCGTCCTGTTTGCTCGCTTTCATCTCAGACCACTGCAGCTGTGCATGTTCAGACAGTGGAATGGGGATTATGCAAATTTATCCCCTCAGATAAATCTGGATCAAGAGACCAGAGACTCTCTTCTTTGGTGGTTGTCACAGGATCACCTGTCCCAGGGAATATGCTTCCGCAGGCCATCATGGGTTATAGTGACAATGGATGCAAGCCTCCTGGGCTGGGGTGCAGTCTGGAATTCCCTGAAGGCTCAATCAATATTCTGGAACTGAGAGCAATATTCAATGCGCTTCAGGCGTGGCCTCAGTTGGCACTGACCAAATTCATAAGATTCCAGTCGGACAATATCACGACTGTAGCATATATCAATCATCAGGGGGGAACAAGGAGTTCTCTTGCAATGATAGAGGTATCAAAGATAATCCGATGGGCAGAGAATCACTCTTGCCATCTATCAGCAATCTATATCCCAGGAGTAGAGAACTGGGAAGCAGATTTTCTAAGTCGTCAGACTTTTCATCCGGGGGAGTGGGAGCTCCATCCAGAGGTGTTTGCATCATTGACTCAACAACGGGGCACACTGGAATTGGATCTAATGGCATCTCGACAGAATGCCAAACTTCTATGTTACGGGTCCAGGTCAAGGGATCCTCAAGATGTACTTATAGATGCTCTAGCAGTACCTTGGTCGTTCAACCTGGCTTATGTGTTTCCTCCTTTTCCTTTCCTACCCCGTGTGATTGTGAGAATCAAACAGGAGAGAGCTTCAGTAATTCTAATATCGCCTGCGTGGCCACGCAGGACTTGGTATGCGGATCTAGTGGACATGTTGTCTCTACCTCCGTGGAAACTACCGTTGAGGCAGGACCTTCTCATTCAAGGTCCATTCAAACATCCAAATCTAACTTCTCTGCAGCTGACTGCCTGGAGATTGAATACTTGATTTTATCAAAGCGGGCATTCTCTGAGTCGGTCATTGATACTCTGATTCAGGCTCACAAGCCTGTCACTAGAAAGATTTACCATAAGATATGGCGTAAATATCTTTATTGGTGCGAATCCAAGGGCTACTCAAGGAGTAAGGTTAGGATTCCTAGGATTTTGTCCTTTCTCCAAGAAGGATTGGAGACGGGGTTATCTACTAGTTCTTTAAAAGGACAAATTTCTGCTTTGTCAGTTTTATTACTCAAGCGTCTAGCGGATGTCCCAGATGTTCAGTCTTTTTGTCAGGCTTTAATCAGAATCAAGCCTGTGTTTAAACCTGTTGCTCCGCAATGGAGTCTGAATTTAGTTCTTAATGCTCTTCAAGTGGTTCCGTTTGAACCCATGCATTCCACAGATATTAAGCTGTTATCTTGGAAAGTGTTGTTTTTAGTTGCTATCTCTTCTGCTCGAAGAGTTTCTGAGCTTTCTGCGTTACAATGTGATTTGCCTTATCTTATCTTTCATTCTGATAAGGTGGTTTTGCGTACTAAACCTGGATTTCTTCCTAAGGTTGCTTCAAATAAGAATATTAATCAGGAAATTGTTGTTCCTTCCTTGTGTCCTAATCCTTCTTCTAAGAAGGAACGTCTGTTACATAACTTGGACGTGGTTCGTGCCTTGAAGTTTTACTTACAAGCGACCAAGGATTTCCGTCAAAAATCTTCTCTATTCATTGTTTATTCTGAAAAGTGTAGGGGTCAAAAATCTACGGCTACCTCTCTTTCTTTAAGGCTAAAAAGCATCATCCGCCTGGCATATGAGACTGCTGGACAGCAGCCTCCAGAAAAGATTATGGCTCATTCTACTAGAGCTGTGGCTTCCACATGGGCTTTTAAAAATGATGCTTCTGTTGAACAGATTTGTAAGGCTGCGACTTGGTCCTCCCTTCATACTTTTTCCAAATTTTACAAATTTGATACTTTTGCTTCTTCTGAGGCTATTTTTGGGAGAAAGGTTCTTCAAGCAGTGGTGCCTTCCGTTTAGGTTCCTGTATTGTCCCTCCCTTTCATCCATGTCCTAAAGCTTTGGTATTGGTATCCCACAAGTAAGGATGAAACCCGTGGACTTGGCATATCTTGTAAAAGAAAAGGAAATTTATGCTTACCTGATAAATTAATTTCTTTTATGATATGCCGAGTCAACGGCCCACCTTGTCATTTTAAGACAGGATTTATTTTATTTTTCAAAACTTCAGTCACCTCTGCACCTTTTAGCTTTTCCTTTCTCTTCCTATATCTCAGGTCGAATGACTGGGGGGAGGAGTTAGGGGAGGAGCTATGTAACAGCTCTGCTGTGGTGCTCTTTGCCACTTCCTGTTAGCAGGAGGTTAATATCCCACAAGTAAGGATGAAACCCGTGGACTCGGCATATCGTAAAAGAAATTAATTTATCAGGTAAGCATAAATTTCCTTTTTATGGGTACCACCAGTGGCCAACAGGCACAGTCATAAATACTCAGATATTATCTGGGGAGAGATAAATGATAAGGGGATAATGAATGTTAACCACTGCATGGTTAAAACTAAAGCTGGGAAACAGGGTAATAAGACATCCTGTCATTATAGTGGATCTGGGCACAAATGAATGTCCGTCACACTTTGTCACACCGGGTCTTTCCACCGGCTGTCTTTCACTCGGCTGTTGGAACTGTCTGCTATGGTAAAACGGTCCAAGCCGGAAGTCCAAAAGGTGACCGGAAATCGAAAAAACGAAAAGGCAGAGGTAGATTCACAGAATCCTAACAGTGGTAGGCTACTGTAATGTAGCTCAGTATTTCTTGGTGCACTAAAACTCTACGCGTTTCGTCGGGTTACGACCCGACTTTTTCAAGAGAATGTCGTTATCCTAAATTTGGCTCCTATTTGAACTAAGCGGGCTAAGAAACGCCTCTGAAATGTAACGATCTGATAGGTCAATTTGTGCTGACAGTGCTCAGTCCATGGATAAAGGAAGTCCCACATATGACCATACAGAGAAAGGTTACAAATATATCTAAAAAAATACAAAAATAAAGGCGAGTCAGAGCATAATATACTGATTACAGGATCGCCATTATAAAGTAATGTATATGAGGAAAATTCATTTGATGTGTTAATATTAAAAACGACATGCCGTGCATACTTCACATTAATTGATATTAATAAAATTCATAAACATACACAGAAATACATAGGGAATACATAGAAAAAAAGGAGAATTTTAATCTCAATTAAAACAATTAATAATCTCTTGATAAGAACTTTAAGCGTACATTAAAAACTGTATATAAATCTAAAATGTCAATACATATATATATATATAGACAGCATATTAATCTAAGACATAAAAGACATGAGTTAAAGAGTGCTGACCCCAAAAAGCATTGTTTCCCAAAGTATTATTATAATTTAACCACAGAGTATGAGGCATGAAAGAAATAAGTATTATGTGTTATACTCCACTACTAAGGACAGGGTGTAGATGGTTTGATGTAAGCATTTATTTTCACATAAAAGCCTGTAGATCCAGGTCTATATTTAGACCTTTAGAATTATCAGTATTGAGGGTTCTGAGTTCATGAATCCAAAAGGTTTCACGTTGTCTCAGACTCCTCAATCTATTATTGGAGCAATTAGGAGGAATCCAATCAAGTATCATGACCTTTAGGCTCTTGTTGTTAGCCTCATGAAGCTGTTTGAAATGGAAGGGTACACTGTGATTTTCAATTTTATTTTTAATATTCCCCAAATGTTCGTTGAACCTACTCCTAATCATTCTTTTTGTTCTACCTATGTAGTAACAATTGCAGTCGCATATGAGGAGATACACCACAAAATTCGATGTACATGAAAATTTGTGTTTAACCTTGTAAGATTTGGTTTGATCTATATTTTTAAACACATCTCCTCCAATTATGCGACTGCACATATTACAATTCTTAGCCCTGCAAGGCCAGGTTCCATTTTTTCTACTGAGCCAATGGTTGTTAGAGCTTATGGAGGGTGCTTTTGTTGATGTAAATCTGGACGGAGCTAACATGTTTTTGAAATCCTTGTTTCTAAAAGTGATGGTTGGTTGATTGGGTAATAATTTCCCTATGATAGGGTCAGATGTTAGGATTCTCCAATGTTTTTTCAAGATGTTACTTATTTCTCTACTGCCCTGACTGTAGGTGGTAATAAATCTGATTTCCTCTTTTCCTGTATTCGGATTTTTATTTCCATTATTATATTTATTATTGTAATTTGAGGGCACTAACATAGTATCTCTATCCATATTGGAAACTTTTTCTTTCCTTGCAGAAATTGAGAAAAATCAGATTGATTTATTTATCCCAATCCAAGTGCATGACCTGGGAAAAACCAACACCTAGATTACGACTTTTGTGTTAACAGGGGTGCTGTGCTAACGAGCAGTTTTCCCTCACCACTCACTTGCAGACAGCGCTGGTATTACGGGTTTTTACAAACTCGGCGTTAATCGCAAAAAAGTGAGCGAAGAGCAAAATTTAGCTCCACATCTCACATCAATACCAGCGCTGCTTACGGTAGCAGTGAGGAGGTAAAACGTGCTCATGCACGATTTCCCCATAGGAATCAATGGGAGAGAGCCGACTGAAAAAAAACCTAACACCTGCAAAAAAGCACCGTTCAGCTTCTAACGCAGCCCCATTGATTCCTATGGGGAAATACATTTTATGTCTACACCTAACACCCTAACATGAACCCCGAGTCTAAAAACCCCTAATATTACACTTTTTAACCCCTAATCTGCAGCCCCCGACATTGCCGACACCTGCATTATATTATAACCCCTAATCTGCTGCTCCGGACACTTCCGCCACCTACATTATATTTATAAACCCCTAATCTGATGCCCCCAACATCGCCGAACCCTACATTATATTTATTAACCCCTAATCTGCCTCCCCCAATGTCGCCGCAACCTAACTACATTTATTAAACCCTAATCTGCCGCCCACAATGTCGTCACCACTATATTAAATGTATTAAGCCCTAAACCTAAGTCTAGGGGATTAGAGTAGGTGTAATTAGTTTAAAATTCTTGTAATTATTTTTTTATTTTCTGTAATTTAGTGTTTGTTTTTTTCGTACGTTAGATAATTTATTTAAATTGTAATTAATTGTATTTAGTTTAGGTAATTAATTTAATTAAAGTGTAGTGTTAGGTGTAATTGTAACATAGGTTAGGTTTTATTTTACAGGCAAATGTGTCTTTATTTTAACTATATAGTTATTAAATAGTTAATAACTATTTAATAACTATTGTACCTTGTTAAAATAAATACAAAGTTGCCTGTAAAATAAAAATAAACCCAAAGATAGATACAATGTAACTATTAATTATATTGTAGCTATCTTAGGGTTTATTTTACAGGAAAGTATTTAGTTTTAAATAGGAATAATTTAGTTAATGATAGCAATTTTATTTAGATTTATTAAAATTATATTTCAGTTAGGGGGGTTAGGTTTAGGGCTAGACTTAAGTTTAGGGGTTAATACATTTAATATAGTGGCGGCGACGTTGGGGGTGGCAGATTAGTGGTTAATAAATATAGGTAGGTGTCGGCGATGTTAGGGCAGGCAGATTATGGGTTAATAATATTTAACTAGTGTTTGCGATGCGGGAGTGCGGCGGTTTAGGGGTTAATATGTTTATTATAGTGTCGATGTCTGGTTCGGCAGATTAGAGGTTAAAATATTTATTTTAGTGTTTGCAATGGGGGGGCTCGGTTTAGGGGTTAATAGATAGTTTATGGGTGTTAGTGTACTTTTTAGCACTTTAGTTAAGAGTTTTATGCTACGGCGTTGTAGTGTAAAACTCTTAACTACTGACTTTTAAATGCGGTATCAGTCTTGGCAGGAGAGGGTCTACCGCTCATTTTTTGTCAGACTCGTAATACTGGCGCTATGCAAGTCCCATTGAAAATATAGGATGCGCAATTTACGTAAGTGGATTTGCGGTATTTCCCAGTCTGGCCAAAAAAGTGAGCGGTGAGCCTGTCATTTCAAGACTCGTAATACCAGCGGGCATTAAAAAAGCAGTGTTGGGACCTCTCAACGCTGCTTTTTAACCCTAACGCACAACTCATAATCTAGCTGCAAGTATGCTAAATTTGACTTAAAACAGGAAGCTAGCTATATAAGCGAAGGCTTATTGGCGCAGGTAGCTGAACTAAGATCCCTGGGCCCATGACCTAGATAATAACTCTAAAAGCTATAACATTACAGCTAAATCTTTATTATCTATCTCCACAGGTAATAAATCAGTGAAACACCTGTTTTTAGTTTTAAATAATCCCCATAATCAAATATACATTGGCAATGATATCTTGCATAGATATACCATACAAATAGATTTGATTAACCTTTGACTCTGGAGCAGGTTGAAAGGGGACCCTGAAATATTTTAGGATGAAAATACAGCCCTGAAATCAAACCAGCAAATGCATATGTTGTTAATATGCATGTGTCTAAGGATACTGTAATCCCTGCTGGGGCTGAAAAAATTCTCTTTCCCTTACAGGTAAGAAGGGGGTAGAAGTTAAAAACTTCTGAAGCGCTAATTTGCATGTCCTAGAGAATGCAAAATATGGGTATGACAATTACCCATACTCCTATGCTAAATAATGGACCTATTCCAATATGTGTTATTGTGCATAACATGACCCCACAAGATCCAAGGGAACTACCATAGGATATGCTCTGGAATCCAGTTATTACACTTTTGGATTCCAGAATAATGTAATAGGGCTAATACCTGAAAGGTACTTAACTGAAGAATAGTTAATAGAACAATCCTTTGAATCAATGCCAGAAGGATTATTTACAATTCAGTCTATTTATCCTTTTAGTTCAAAATAAGGCATCTGTAAAATTGAAGAAGCCTCCCTGGTATTTGATCAACCGATCAAAGAACAAGAATACCCCAATATACAGATTCCTGGGGGCAATGTAAATTATAATCAAGGGGACCTCACATCTTGGCTTGAAGAAGCCTATGAGATAGGACAGCCTGAAATCTTTCCAGGATTTCAGCAAATAGTCGAAGAGCAAATCTCCTTAGCTAATGGCTGTTTCAGTAATGATGAATGCCAACAGCTACGAGAACTCCTGATGGAGTACAAGGATATTTTTGTTAGTGATTCATATGACTGTGGGACTACAGACCTACACATTGCAAGAATCCAAACAGATCCCAATGCACCACCTGCATTTGTTATTATTCACTGCCTTTGATTGTGCACAGGGATAATGGACCATAAAGGTACATGAAGAAGACCAGTATAAGCTAGCATTTTTCTTCCATAAGGTTCAATATACATTCCAAAGACTTCCGTTTGGATACATAAATTCAGGGCTTGAGTTAGCTGCATTCATGCATAAGGCTATGCCTGATGCACTAGAAAGGGGGGCATTATCCTATGTTAATGATGTGTTAATCAAAAGTACAGACTTTGGAAAACACATCACAGAGCTTAAACATGTCCTCAGCTAACTTAAAAGGGCAGGTGTCAAATTATCCCTACATAAAGCCCAATGGTGCTGCACTTGTGTCAACTTCTTGGGACATGAGGTTGCTTCTGAAGGGTTAAATCCTCAGAAGAAAAATATTAAAGCCATAAAAAATTCAAAGAACCCAACTAACTTAAAGGAATTGAGATCATTACTAGGTATGACAAATTATTCTCGAAAATTTATTGACAATTATGCATACTTAGCTAAACCACTACTACATCTTCTAAAGAAGGATGTAGTATGGCACTGGAGTGAGGCTCAAGAGACAGCCATGAGAGGGCTGAAGAGGAAACTCACTCAAGCACTTTGCTTAGCTTACCCTAAAGGCAGTAAACCTTTCTACCTAGAGACAGGTTACACAGATGTAAGCATGAGTGCTGTTTTATACCAAAAGCATGATAATTTAAGCAAAGTCATTGGTTATGACCCCTCATATCTACTGTATGGGCTCTACAAAATTTCTGCAGCTACATATAGGGTGAGAAATTATTGTAGAAACGGCCCAGCAGTCTTTGCTATATTTGCAAAGTGAGAAAATAAGAGATGGGAACCTGTCCAATAGCCGCATAACAGCTTGGACTCTATCCTTACAAGGCTGGCCTTTAGAAATTCGCTATAAACCAAACAAAAAGAATCCAGTTGCACAGGAGCTTCCATAGCTCCACGACTGTACTGCTAAAGATCATGGGGAAGAGTTAAAATAAGATGATTTCCTGGAGGAACAATTGCTTTCCCCATATAAAATATACAATGAGGACCAGTGTCAAACATTACCTTGGGTATATGTTGAGGTTGTTCTTACCATGTCACTATTGATAATGAGCACAGATTAGTTGCTGGCATTGGTATAGCTTGGGCAAATGGATTCCCAAATATTTCTGTAGGATTCAACATTGAACCAAGATCTAGTCAAGTTGCAGAACTAACTGTTTTTCTAAAAACCATTGAGATGGCTATTGAACAAGGTATTCATGAATTTGTGATCATAACTGACTCAAATTATGTGCGTGACAGTTTTGTTGAATACCTGCCAACTTGGAAAAGAAATAGCATGCAGAAAACTAACAACAAACCAGTCAAACATGGCAAGTTGTTTTGCAAGATTGATAAATTAGTGGTTTCCAATGGGCTAAACCATACATTGGAAAAAGACCAGGGGTCATTCCAGAATTCAAGGTCATGATAAGGAAGGCATTGATCTTGCAGATTAATTAGCCAGACAAGGAGCCATAACTGGAGATCTCCTTATTGACCACTTAATGGGTGCAATTCAGTTAGAGGCCATTACCAGAAATCAGGCTAAACAACAAAATGAGCCTAACCTGTTACAATGGAGTCAGGATTCTCCTAGTGAGGACCTGATCACTAGCCAAAAAGAAGACCCCATTATAGGTATTTTCTATAAACATATAGAAAATCCTGAAAACAACCCCATCTTAAAAGATGACTTTATTGGTAAGGAAGATATTAGAATCTTAATTAAGTCCAAATCCCAATTCAAATTACAGGATGGTTTGTTAATTAGAACCTCCAAAACAGGTATCCAACAATGGGTGGTACCTACCCAGTTGAGAGGTTTCATGCTTCAAACATGCCCATGATGCTCCCACATCTGGCCATCATGGTGCCAAATTAACATTTGAAATATTGCGTGACTATGCCTTTTGGCCGCATATGTTGAAGGATGTACAAACCTACTGTCAAGGTATTTTAATCTATCTACAGTTCCAACCCACTGCACCCAACGCATAGAGTGCCATTGCAGAAAAGGGGGGATGTTAATGCCATGGTCAGATATACAAATTGATTTTATTGGTCCAGTAACTAGGTCATCAAAAGGTAACAGATGCAGTAACATTCCTGTACACTAAATGGGTAGAGTGCATCAATGCACCTAATAATAGTGCTGAAACATGCACAGCATTGCTCATCAACCACATGTTTTCCAGATTTGACTTACCCCAGCAAATCGAATCCAATCGGGGGGAACCATGTCACTAGTGAAGTGATGACAAAAATGTGGAAAATACTAGGGGTTAAAAGAAAGCTCCATATAGCACATAGAGCTACCTCTAGTGGTGGTGTAGAGCGTTACAACCAGTTCATTGTAAAAATCCTCAAAAAGTTTGTGAGTGAAACAGGTAAGGACTGGGATGTAAAATTATCTCTAGTCCTACTGGCATTAAGAGCAACACCAAGTAGTGCTACTAAGATGTCACCTTTTGAATTGATGACTGGTAAAAGAATGGTTCTACCTCAACATTTACTGTACCGTACATCAGACCAGAACTTAATAAATGCTGCTACTACACATCAATATGTGGAAAACTTAAGGAAGCATCTGCAATATGCTTTTGCATTTGCTCAAAGGAACATAGAGAAGGCCGGAACTGCTGATAAAACTTATTATGACCTCAATACTTTCAAAAGGAGTATGAAATCCATGATATCTTTATAGCTTTGGAAAGGATCAGGTTAAGGACTAAGGAGAAGAAATGTCTTCCATCATGGAAGGGTCCTTTTGTCATTACTGACAAAATATCTCCAGTTGCCTATAAAATTAGGATCCCTAAAAATTATACTTTTATGGATAAATGGTCCATATTAATCAGCTGCGAGCATGCCATCCTAGGTCCCAACTCCAAGTCATAGAGGGAGAACGAAAGGTCATTTCCCCAATTACACTAATGAAGTACTAAAACTACACTAAGTACCCCAAACTACACTAGTGCGTTACTACAGAAGCAGGGCAGGGCCCCTGGGCCGCTGAGCCACGCTATCAAATCTTCTATGGAGCCCCCATAGCAGAGGTCCCAGGGCACTTTTTTTTTAAAACTGCTTCAGACTGCACTACTACAAAGATAGTCCAGGGCTGTGCATCTAAAGAAAGCAACATAATCTGTGCTTAGGGCATAAATACTGAAACCCAAGAGACTAATTAAAGAAACAGAGTGCAGCTCTGTGAAGAGCCATTCCCTTTGGCATGCACACACTATATATTCAGCACACCGAGGCAAAGAGAGCAGGTCATCAGATGGAAGCATGAATTGCTTCCCTGCTCCGCCTCTGTGCATCACAATCATCACAAACTGCAGCTTTAAAAAAAGCTCTGTGGAGTGGTGCTAGCAGTGGGACCTGCTTCCATCCACAGCCTATTAGGTGTTACTAGGGCTGATGGGTATTTAGATGTGGATTACACTGGATTATGTGGATTGTGCGGGCACCGAAATCCTCCAACTTATAATTGACTGTGCTCCTCTCTCTTGTCTCTGGGAGGCTGTCAGGTAAGAGGGGGAAGAGGTGAAAAGGGTATATGGTTTATGCAGTTGACTGTGATGAGGTAAACTGTCTCCTTCTAATACCACTGGGGATTGGCACTGCACACAGGGCCGGCTCAACCATGGGACCAAGTGGGTCCAATGGATCTAAGCAGCACTAGACAAGGGGCAGCACTTCAGTAACTGAGCCAGTCACTGTCAAACCCATATGACTCCTGTCCTCTGATGCTTGGGAGAAGTCACAGTCTCCCAGCGGCCTAACCTCATCATGCACAAAGACACAGAACTGGTCAGGGGCAAAATTCAAAATGGGTCAAGTGCATATCTTCCCTAACTTCCTTCCCACTTATTGAGCAGTGGTGCATAAGCATTGGTTGCATGCAGGTAGGAAGGCTTCGTAAGGTCAGCGGAAAGGCTAGTAGGTTGATATGTTTAATCAGTAATGTTACTACTGGGGGGGGGCATCATTGCATTCTTGGACCCAGGCAGCACAATATATTGAGCTATCTTTTACCCGCACATCCATCAATTTTAGAAGTTAAGACCTATACCTGCTGTCTTGTATTTAAACCCTTGGTTGTCACTAAAGACTGAATTGGCAAATTGAATCTTTTATGATATAAAACAAAAAATATTGCCACAAAAATCTGCAGTTTTTTAATATAAAATATGTGTGTGTGTGTGTGTATGTATGTATGTATGTATCTATATATATATATATATATATATATATATATATATATTATATATATATATATATATACAGTCAGAATAATTGTGGGTATCTCCACCGGTATTACTAATATAATGTATATAATATAAACCAGCTACAAAAGCCATATACAATCCATTGCATATGTATATGTCCCCAGGTGAGTGTACTGAGCCGTGCTATATGACAAGCAGTTCATCGGATATACAGGTATAAGAGAAATGGTACTTACGCTCTCTGCTTCTCCCTATAGTTCACCTGGAAATCCTTTCATTAGCCGCTCTCAATCAAACACTTGCTTTGCTATTGCTAACCGCTGTGTATGAAAACAAAAAAGAGGCTTTCTGGACATATACACTAATGACCAGACTACCATTGGGCATAAATAGAGAAACTGATTTGATAAATTTTTGGCAATATTATCCTCCTTACGGGGGTGAACATGTTGTTTTGAGTATCTTTAGTGCCATTTGTTTATAGTAGGTAAGACTACCCTTATATATGCTGATTCCATGTTTGCTACAATACATAATTTTGTTCTACATCTGTTTATTTAGACAATATTTTTATATGGTGTACAGCATAATGCCGTTACCATGATCCATCTATTGGATATCATACGTAAGAAGAATGTCTGTAGACAGGGTGTATATCTATGTATTCCTGTTACTGGCAAGAATGTATATTTAGATGTGTGTATATATTTTCTATCTAAGAGAATTGCTAAAACATGCTATCTATATACATTAAATGTGCACTTTGGGGTTACTTTTGGATATCATTGATAGTATTAAAATATCTATATCATAATTCAAACATGATTGGCATACCATGCTAAAAGGTTAATTATGCCAATAATATTGCAAATGTTACAATTTTTCACATTGGAATCATCATGCTCATGTGTGTATATTTATATTTTGAGATACATTATGATCATTAATTCGTTTATTCTGATAAGCCATTACTAGCGATCTAGATTTATTCTTTATTGTATTTTTATTGTATCTAACATGTAAATAGTATGTTTACCTTGATGAAGCTATGGCTTGGGACTGCTCTAAACGTATTGGCTGTTTAGCTTGATTGCAGGAACCAATAGAATGACAAGACAGTATATTTAAAGTGATTTTTTGATTAAGAGTTAACAAGGTCTATGATTAAGGCTGGTAGCTGAAACGCGTAGGCAAGAACAACCCACCTGCAGTCTTACCTTTTATCTAGTGCTTAAGTGCCTTTGCTTTTATGCTGTCATTTTACACATTCAATATTTTGGATTTTGAGCCTGTCTACCTCATTTTTTGGACTTTCTCTCTCTCTCTCTCTCTCTCTCTCTCTCTCTATATATATATATAATATATATATATATATATATATATACATATACCGTATTATATACTGTATATACTGTATTTCATAACTGTGCAAATATATATATATCGTTTTATACAGTATATAGTATGTGTGTATATTTTTAAATACTAAATGACAGTGAGACATGGATTTGGAAGGTCACACATTTTTTTTTTTTGTTTTGAGGGGCACATTTGGATTTTCACCTGCTCTGTCTCTGTGGGCCCAATATAAAATTGTGCATATGCTGGAACACGTCCAAGAAGTCCCAATATAAACCATGAAATCCAACATTTCCACCTTGTGTGGAACAGCTTGGCATAATGTTATTTCCCCCCATTAATTTACTTAACCCATCTGTTGAGACACTGCCAACCTCCCGACCTCTCAACATGGAAAAGTTAGTGCCAAGCCAGTGACATCCCCTGACCTAGCTACACCATGAAGCTGGACTAACAGCTATCATAAGAGAACTGTTAATTTACATTTATAGCTTGAATAAAAGCAGTTCTATAAAAAAAGCAAAGAGAGCCGCAGAAAAAGTGTCTGTGTGTTACTATCTATCTGTGTGTGTGTTAGTGTATCTGTATGTGTTAGTGTGTGTCTGTTTTAGTGTCTGTGTATTTATGTGTCAGTGTATGTTTATAAGTGTGTGTCTGTGTGTTTATCAATGTGTGTCTATGTTAGTGTGTGTGTCTGTGTTAGTGTGTGTCTTTGTATTAGTATCTGTATGTACCTGTGTTAGTGTATGTCTATGTGAGTGTCTCTGTGTGTATTTCTGTGTTTGTGTGCGCACACTTTTTAGTAATTTTCCTGACCAAAAATGTAATGGGGAGTCAGGTGGGGGGCGCTCTATTGTTTAGTAAGGGCCCCAAAATATCTAGTGGTGGCCCTGCTCTATCGCTGAAACAAGCATGAAAAAATGTAATTATTCAATTGAATATGGATGATTTTAGAAATATATTAGAAATACATTTAAAGTGTATTCCTAGTTTTTTGCTGTTATTTTCTAGAACTCCGCACACCAGGGAATGTGCAATAATGTGTTCATTTGGTTGTCAGTTAAGTGGTGCCTGCAATGATGCTCATTGAACCAAAGTACTATATTTCTTGCTAAAGAAATAAACTACAGTACACTAGCTGGAAAACTGTGCTCAGTGATGTAAAGTGTTAGAGAGCTGTTGAAATAGTGGATGCTTATGCAGTGTAGGATACCCATTTTAGAAGCATCAGTCTCAAGAATTAAATCATTTTTTGACACTTAATTACCTAGGAAATGACTTCATATACAAAATGACATCGCGATCAACCAAACCTATTTGATAATCATATAAAGTTTGGAATATGTTTATATTGTAAACAAGAAATGTATCAGATGAAAAAGTAAGAATATTTATGCATACAAAATGAAAACATTATAATAAACCATACTGCATTATATATTGACTATTTCTTTACAGTTTATAGTTTCATAACAGACACTAATACATGTTCCCCAACTTAAAATGTGATATGAAATACTTCTATAAAAATATTAGTGGTTTAATAATTTTTGTCTGCTGCAATGTAATAAAAGAATATTGAAATGGGAATTAAACAGGCAGTCAACTTTATTTTTCATTGTTTGAAAAGGTAGATAACAAATTTTCTATATTTCTCCAGCCTTGCATAACAAACATTTTTATATTAATATACTATATAACCTCTACGTTTGCCTGTTTCTAAGCCCCAGCATGCTGCCCCTTCTCTCAGTGCTTGTTAAATCTTGAACAACAGCTAGACAGTGCTAGTTATTGTGTACCATATATATATATAATTGTGTGCACTCCCTTTGAGAATGATAATGGTTATGTAAGAACCAGCACTGATTAGATAAATGCAAGATTGTAAAAAGTACTGAGATAAGGGGCAGTCTGCAGTGACTTAGATAAGGTAATCATAGAGGTAAAAAAGTGTATTAATATAACAGTGTTGGTTATGAAAAAAAATGGGGAATCGGTAATAAAGGGATTATCTATCTTATTACAATTTTCAAGTAGACTGTGCCTATAATTCTATATACCAAGCAAGTTCTACAGATAAGTATTTAAACTGAATTAAAGCTAAGCAAGGACATTTAATATATTTTAATAACTAAGACCAGAATTTAGAATTATCCAAAATGATTGTAATTAGTTATAAATAAATTCAGTTGTCTAATCTAACTTGTATGTAAGCAAACAAATTATAGAGCTAAGGTGCAGCTAGTGCAAAAGAAATTCCTGACAGAAATTAAACACCTTGGCCTAGATTTAGAGTTCTGCGGCCAAAGGGGTGCATTAGCTACGCGTGCTTTTTTTCTCCCCCGCACCTTTTAAATACCGCTGGTATTTAGAGTTCACAGAATGGCTTGGTTTTCAGTGTGTTAGGCTCCAAAAAGGGAACGTAGAGCATAATTTAACGCCACTGCAACTCTAGATACCAGCGGTGCTTACGGACGCGGCCAGCTTCAAAAACGTGCTCGTGCACGATTCCCCCATAGAAAACAATGGGGCCATTTGAGCTGAAAAAAACCTAACAAAAAAGCAGCGTTCAGCTCCTAACGTAGCCCCATTGTTTTCTATGGGGAAACACTTCCTACGTCTGCACCTAACACCCTAACATGAACCCCGAGTCTAAACACCCCTAACCTTACACTTATTAACCCCTAATCTGCCGCCCCCGCTATCGCTGACACCTGCATATTTTTTTTAACCCCTAATCTGCCGCTCCGTAAACCGCCGCTACCTACATTATCCCTATGTACCCCTAATCTGCTGCCCCTAACACCGCCAACCCCTATATTATATTTATTAAACCCCTAATCTGCCCCCCTCAACGTCGACTCCACCTGCCTACACTTATTAACCCCTAATCTGCCGAGCGGACCGCAACGCTACTATAATAAAGTTATTAACCCCTAATCCGCCTCACTCCCCGCCTCAATAACCCTATAATAAATAGTATTAAACCCTAATCTGCCCTCCCTAACATCGCCGACACCTAACTTCAATTATTAACCCCTAATCTGCCGACTGAATCTCGCCGCTTACTGTAATAAATGGATTAACCCCTAAAGCTAAGTCTAACCCTAACCCTAACACCCCCCTAAATTAAATATAATTTAAATCTAACGAAATAAATTAACTCTTATTAAGTACATTATTCCTATTTAAAGCTAAATACTTACCTGTAAAATAAACCCTTATAAAGCTACAATATAAATTATAATTATATTATAGCTATTTTAGGATTTAGATTTATTTTACAGGTAACTTTGTATTTATTTTAACCAGGTACAATAGCTATTAAATAGTTAAGAACTATTTAATAACTAAAATAGTTAAAATAATTACAAAATTACCTGTAAAATAAATCCTAACCTAAGTTACAATTAAACCTAACACTACACTATCAATAAATTAATTAAATAAAATACCTACAATTATCTACAATTAAACCTAACACTACACTATCAATAAATTAATTAAATACAATATCTACAAATAAATACAATGAAATAAACTAACTAAAGTACAAAAAATAAAAAAGAACTAAGTTACAAAAAATAAAAAAATATTTACAAACATTAGAAAAATATTACAACAATTTTAAACTAATTACACCTACTCTAAGCCCCCTAATAAAATAAACAAAGACCCCCAAAATAAAAAAATGCCCTACCCTATTCTAAATAGCAAAAGTTCAAAGCTCTTTTACGTTACCAGCCCTTAAAAGGGCCCTTTGTGGGGCATGCCCCAAAGAATTCAGCTCTTTTGCCTGTAAAAAAAAACATACAATACACCCCCAACATTACAATCCACCACCCACATACCCCTAATCTAACCCAAAACCCCCCTTAAATAAACCTAACACTAAGCCCCTGAAGATCTTCCTACCCCTTGTCTTCACCATGCCAGGTATCACCGATCGTTCCAGGCTCCGAAATCTTCATCCAAGCGGGGGCTAGACATCCATCATCCGATGGCTGAAGAAGTCCAGAAGAGGGTCCAAAGTCTTCATCCTATCTGGGAAGAAGAGTAGATCCAGACCGGCAACCATCTTCTTCCAAGCGGCATCTTCTATCTTCATCCGATGAGGACCGGGCTCCATCTTGAAGACCTCCACCGCGGACCCATCATCTTCTTCCGTCGACTTCCCGACGAATGACGGTTCCTTTAAGGGACGTCATCCAAGATGGCGTCCCTTGAAATCCGATTGGCTGATAGGATTCTATCAGCCCAATCGGAATGAAGGTAGGAAAATTCTGACTGGCTGATGGAATCAGCCAATCAGAATCAAGTTCAATCCGATTGGCTGATTCAATCAGCCAATCAGATTGAGCTCGCATTCTATTGGCTGTTCCGATCATCCAATAGAATGCGAGCTCAATCTGATTGGCTGATCGGATAAGCCAATCGGATTGAACTTGATTCTGATTGGCTGATCGGATAAGCCAATCGGATTGAACTTGATTCTGATTGGCTGATTCCATCAGCCAATCAGAATTTTCCTACCTTAATTCCGATTGGCTGATAGAAAAAATATTACAGGCAAAAGAGCTGAATTCTTTGGGGCATGCCCCGCAAATGGCCCTTTTCAAGGCTGGTAAGGTAAAAGAGCTTTGAACTTTAGTAATTTAGAATAGGGTAGGGCATTTTTTTATTTTGGGGGTCTTTGTTATTTTATTAGGGGGCTTAGAGTAGGTGTAATTAGTTTAAAATTGTTGTAATATTTTTCTATAGTTTGTAAATATTTTTTTATTTTTTGTAACTTAGTTCTTTTTTATTTTTTGTACTTTAGTTAGTTTATTTAATTGTATTTGTTTGTTTATGTGTTAGGTTTAATTGTAGATAATTGTAGGTATTTTATTTAATTAATTATTGCTAGTGTAGTGTTTAGGTTTAATTGTAACTTAGGTTAGGATTTATTTTACAGGTAATTTTGTAATTATTTTAACTAGTTAGCTATTAAATAGTTATTAACTATTTAATAGCTATTGTACCTGGCTAAAATAATTACAAAGTTGCCTGTAAAATAAATATTAATCCTAAAATAGCTAAGATATAATTATAATTTATATTGTAGCTATTAGGATTTATTTTACAGGTAAGTATTTAGATTTAAATAGGAATAATTTATTTAATAAGACTTATTTTATTTTGTTAGATAAAAATTATATTCAACTTAGGGGGGTGTTAGTGTTAGGGTTAGAATTAGCTTAAGGGGTTAAACAATTTATTAGAGTAGCGGTGAGCTCTGATCGGCAGATTAGGGGTTAATACTTGAAGTTAGCTGTCGGCGATGTTAGGGAGGGCAGATTAGGGGTTAATACTATTTATTATAGGTTATTGAGGCGGGGGGAGTGGGATTAGTGAGGCGGATTAGGGGGTTAATACATTTATTATACTAGCGGTGAGCTCCTGTCGGCAGATTAGGGGTTAATAATTGTAGGTAGCTGGCGGCGACGTTGTGGGGGGCAGATTAGGGGTTAATAAATATAATATAGGGTCGGCTGTGTTAGGGGCAGCAGATTAGGGGTACGTAGGGATAACGTAGTTGGCGGCGGTATACGGAGCGGCATTATTAGGGGTTAAAAAATTTAAATATAGTGGCGGCAATGTGGGGGACCCTCGGTTTAGGGGTACATAGGTAGTTTATGGGTGTTAGTGTACTTTAGAACCACAGTAGTTAAGAGCTTTATGAACCGGAGTTAGCCCAGAAAGCTCTTAATTACTGACTTTTTTCTGCGGCTGGAGTTTTGTCGTTAGATTTCAAACGCTCACTTCAGACGCGACTCCAAATACCAGCGTTAGAAAGATCTCATTGAAAAGATAGGATACGCAATTGACGTAAGGGGATCTGCGGTATGGAAAAGTCGCGGCTGAAAAGTGAGCGTTAGACCCTTTAATGACTGGCTCCAAATAACAGAGGGCGGTAAAAACCAGCGTTAGGAGCTCTAACGCTGGTTTTGACGGCTACCGCCCAACTCTAAATCTAGGCCCTTGTGATTTAAAAAAAAAACATTATGTCAACAACTTCATGCAATGCCTGTTTGAATTTAATATTTGTGTTAGTGTAATTTAAATTAAATATATTTTGGGGGCGGAGCTAACCACCAAAATGGGTCTGGACGTGTCTCTCTATAGCTCCTGACTACTAGATAAATTTTAGGGGATTATCTGAAAAACACATAGTTAACAATTTGATTAAAAGACCTAAATCTTAGCAGTCTCTACAATTTCGAGAGCAGACAGGTCGCCTAGCTATGAGACAGGATAGCAACATATACAGTGCCATGTGATAAGGTCTGTTATCTCACGCATTGGAGGCCCTCCATTATCTGACTCGCAGAAGCTGCAGAACTAGTCTGCAGTCTATACGCCCCTGGGGATCCCTGGTCAAGTGAGCAGCTTTCACTGATAAGACAGAAATATGGATTCAGTAGGGAGATGGGAGGAGGACACACTCCAACTACTTCACCGCAATTTTTCAGAGCTCAGACAATGCCTCTCTATTGGTTATGCTGAGGGCTCAGGAGAGCCTTGCCGTCGCAGTGATGATGCCCATGCAGACTCCTACACAAAGATGCGACATAGAGGAGGAAGTGATCGGGACACAACAAAGCACTGACCTCTTTTCAACGCAGAGACTCCTTGATACCCCTAACCCCACTGATCATTTGGCAAGGAGCAACAGTAACACCTTAGATATGGTCAATGCTGACACACCTAAAGATCCACAGTCATTGCCAGCCCTAATGGAGATCGGGCCGCCCTAACAAACTAAGATCCACATCGAAGGTCAGTGTAACTTCAACTAACTAGCGGCAAAAGTCACCACACTGATATTTGACAGTTTGGAAGTTGTGGTCGTGGAACCCGGGAGAAGACGCCCTCATGAGACGTTGCGGCGACCGGCGAACCATGTTGTCTTCTGTTGTCTTAGAAGAGGCATTGGCTAAACTGAAGATCCCCTCTGTGTCTACCAGAGATGATTATGTTATGGCCTCTGGAACTTTCCTACACTTGGATTAGACCTTTTGCAGATTGATCAGCGCTCTCACTATTTATAAAATATATCAATCATTTTGTTATCCCTCATAAGTAGAAAGAACTTGCAGCTTTATTGGACTTTTTATTTATGTTCTTACGCGCACTACACATATCCCAAAAGGCTCTTTATTGATTGAGACTACATTATGGACAAAATATTTATGGTTCAAGAAATCTGTGCAAAAGACGAGCTGGTGTTGGCTAGTTATGAGGGACTCGCCACTTATTTTAGGTGCTGACTGTAATCGGTAGGGAACCTGGTTCAAGAGTGCTATAGGTATATGTATTACTACTACATAGCCACAGACTATATCCTGTAAGACATTTGTAAAAAGGTTAATCTTTATACATATGTTAATTTAACTGCTATATGTTAGAAGTAGTAGCATACAGTTTATGCAGCGTTTTACTCATGTTGATTACCCTGTCAAATATCTTTGTTTTAACCTCTTCTAGAATACTAGTTGAGACTTGAGAGTATCTATGATAATTGTTTTATGTGTGCTCAGGAATATGTGAAGATTGCTCTATTTAAAGGGGTAAAAACATCTATATAAGATTTATTAATGCAGATGATATATGTATTGTTGGAGCCTACTAAGTTTTGGGTATAACTAAAGTTATCATATGCCTTTGTTTTGTGTTGCACCATGTTTGTTTACAGGATGCCCATGGAAAGGTTCCATGTATGTTTTTATATATTTAAGGGCGCAGATACTGTATATATATATATATGGAAATGTCATTTGTAGAGGCAAGGTACAGTCTTAAATTAGCTGGGGTTTATTTAACCGGTTTAGGAGTATATATAACACTATCCTGTACACTCTTTGTACTTTAAACATACCTACCAATATTACATAACCTAGATTACATAGGGAGATACCATAGTGGAATCTCATCCCTGTGCTTATTGCTTGTTTCTTCTTAAAATGACATACGAGATATAATAATTAGGGTTGTTGCCGTCGGTGGCCGAAATGATGCAGCTTAGTCCTCCTAATTGATCTTGCTGAGGAATGTTTGTGTAGTACAAATCTCTTAGGTCTTAACTCCACTAGTACACACTAGCTGCTATTTATGATTCTTGGAGGACCCCTAGAAAATGGGGATACCCCCCAATGTAAATATTGCCTACCTAATTGACATGCAATTGTAAATATATATGGACAAAACTTCTGGCCAATAATATTAAATATAGAGTAACCAACGTATATCTCCCCACCCATATTGTTCCTCATGATATGACCCACTTGAATACAGGAACTGCTAAAAGATATTAAACCGTCTACAGGATTCAATAAACCTATATGAGTAGTGCTCTCTCCTACACCTTATCATTACAGTCATTGCCAACCATAGTACCCATTCCCTAGCCCAATGGGATATCTAATACATGTTTATCTTGATCATCATACATAGTTAGCAGCATACCATATTTTGATTTACTACCTAGATTGGGTCACTCTCTATACCATAATTTGATAACAGTTCCTTTACCCTATTAACATTTACATATTTTGAACTTCAAGGGATTTTGAACTTTGATGGGTATGAAACTTAGAGCCGACATCACTTTGTCATGTATCCATATAGCACACCAATAGCACATATGCTACAACCAGACTTACAACTCTAGCTTGCTAGGTACCCATATGTTCTACACAATTTGAAAAATTGTGCTAGTTTCTGCAAGTATTATAGTACTATTACAGTCCTACTAGCCTTAAGTATAATCCCTTTTACTCAGCTAAGATAATGATATGGTCTTTAGTGACTCTTTTATGTCGAATAAAGAAAAAGTAGGGTATCTTCCCCTCATCCTTTCCCACCTATACGGGTTAGAGTGGGTCATATCCAATATCCCTTTTCCGTCTCCATCCAGTGGTGACACTTACCCCTGAGGGGAGATACCAATTATATACAAAAAATATCCCTTTACCATATGGTTGAGTGTTGACATGATCCCAGTGGGGTGGTACAGCCCACTGAACATCTTATATGGTCACAATTTGATGCAGAGAATTTATGTCTCCTCACAATGCGGTATATACTTTTTTCCGACAAATGATTTCTTTATTTTTGCTTCCAGCCTTTCACCTTTGAATTTATGCTGGCTCTCCCCCATTCCCTTTCCATTTCCCTATCACCCCATTACCCCTTATTTCCCCCCCTTCCTGACACCATTGAGCTTATCTCATAAGCCAAAGGAAAATGAATCCTATAGAAATATTTATCTTCTCTTACATGACAACCACCTAATTCATTCATCAACAATATTTATTTTCAGTGATCACAACTTCCAGTTATAGATAGACTTTGAAGTGTGGACAATACATTACCTGTAATGAAGTGGAATAGATGGATCTATAAAAGATCTATGATACCATTTCTATTATGTCTATATTAATTGTATGCATGATTTTATTCATTTGTATCTCTCTAGGTGATGATGATCTGTTGATGAGTGAAATTCACATGTTCACAGAAGTACAAATGTTATCCATAATGGTTGAAACTTATTTCATAATTTGTTGTTGATATATATATTAATGTTTTATACCCTACCCAAGCCCAAAAGCAGCTATAAACTCAATTTACTACCTCCATGGAGTATTTATATTTTGCCAGGGTCAAAGAGTGACCTACTAATCTCAGAGGAGGTCGACATAATTATAAAAATGAGGTTACAGTTATCTCTGCCCTTTCATTTTGAATTTGTATTCATCTGACTGTACACTGTTTATTTACTGTAAATTGTATCCTAACGTTGTACTGTTTATGTTTTGGCACTACTACATTCACTGTATAAGTTTATAACAGCCTCAATAAAAAGAATTGCAAAAAAAAAATAAAAAAATTAAAGATATTTTTATTATTTAAAACACACATCATGGCTTTGTGCAGAAGGGGTGATTGTCCACTTTTGAAGACGCAAAGTACAAGTTTTAAAATGTATCAAGATTAAACATGAGGGTAAATAGCACCCATTAACTGGTGAATTTGTCTGTTTACCGGGCATGCAATAAATTAGCGTTCTAATTATAATCAAGCCCATAAAGAGAAAAATACCTATATCTTTAGTTGTTAAAGTTATCAAGAAATTGCTTACCAGGTTGCCTCAGATACTTGCTGACAACTTAATTCCTAGCAGAAAATGAACTAGAAGAACCCACAAAAATGTCCCCTTCTTCTAACAGGTTGTACATGGTAGTAACTAAAATTCCTGAGAAAAGTGCTCAAATAATTATTTATTCCTCAAGTAATTCTTACATTTCTGAGGATATTATTTTATTATTTTTTTTCTCAAAGTTCAGAAGTTTCTGATCAATCCTCAAAGATTTATAGATTTAGAAGCTCATAAAAAATCTAAACATTTAGAGGATGATCAGATTACATTTTTTCATTGAGTAATCAGAGTTTAACCCAGATTAATTACATGATCCTAGATTCTTGGAGTGGTGTCCCTCTTTGGATATAATTACAAATAGGCAGTCCCTGTAAAAAAATCTTGTAGTAGAATAAGAACAGGATTCACTAGACTCTATTCCCAAATAATGCATTTGGAACTCCCAAAGTGGACTTTAAAGGTTGGTAAATATATTTAGTAATTATTAATTGATTCAGTTGGGTGCAAACTAAAGAAAGGCATCCAAAAAGCCCTGGAATGTTTGTCAAGACAAATTATTATATTCTGTTGGTCCAATAAAAAAAGCTTTTTGAGCTGTCACAACATCTTTGATAACACCACTCTGGACCCTTACATCCTTGGAAAATGGGTCCAGACCATCCTTTGTTTTGTAGGCAATGATAATGCTGTCTTATCTATTAAGAGATGACAAAATATTCTAAATAAAACACTAATGATTACTCAATAATTATGTTTATATGTTTACTAACCTTAAAGGGACACTCAACCCAAATGTTTTCTTCTGTGATTCATATAGAGCATGCAATTTTAAGCAACTTTCTTAATTTACTCCTATTATCAATTTTTCTTCATTCACTTGCTATCTTTATTTGAAAAAGAAGGCATCTAAGCTAAGGAGTCAGACTTTTTTGGTTTAGTACACTGGACAGCACTTGTTTATTGGTGGTGAATTTATCCACCAATCAGCAAGAACAACCCAGGTTGTTCACCAAAAAATGGGCCGGCATCTAAACTTACATTCTTGCTTTTCAAATAAAGATACCAAGAGAATGAAGAAAATTTGATAAAAGGAGTAAATTAGAACGTTGCTTAAAATTGCACTGCTCTATCTGAATCACGAAAGACAAATTTTGGGTTCAGTGTCCCCTTACTAAGTGAGAACTTGAGTGGAAAAAAATTTATCCTAATAATTTTTCTAATAAGGCAGGACAGGTAGAGACCTGCTTACATGACTCACCCACAGTCTCAATTCTAACACCAAAGATCTTATCTAGATCCTTCAATTGTTTTCCCAAACCAATTTCAGACCATGTATCAAAGAGGTCAACAAACTATATCAAGATCACTCCCTCTTGTGGGTAATCCCCTTGTTTTCAAAACCTATTCCTTTTTCCAAGACAAATTAGTTGCTGCCTTGCTCTCTTCATAGCAAAATTGAGTGCTTGCTGGAGTCAATGCATTACAGGATGAAAGTGGACATTGTAGGATAAACACATATCAACTATTTGGAACATTTAAGTGGGCTCTTTCACAGTCAAGAGCTTTGTCAAGAATTCCAGGCCTAATGCCTATTCTCCTTTTTATGGAAAAATGATTTGGCAGTCAGATATCTCAACTGAACTTGGTGGTACAAAGTCCAGAGATCTTTCAAATCAACCAAGACTTGATTTGCCTTTGTTAAGATAGAGGGGTAGATTTATTAAGCAGCCGGATACTCAAGGTAGGCGGACTGCAATCATTGGTATTTAGCGATGTCAGGCAGACATGATTCGCTACAGTGAATGATGTCCTCCCGCAATTTGTTAAATCGGCAGCAGAGTATTTTTGTCAAAGCAGTATATTTTAGGTCTCTCCAATACAGCCGCAAATTAGAAGTGAAACAGATATTTCTATCTCTTCTTTCTCTCAGAAGTCCTATTTCTTTAGACCTCTTAGCTTCTTACCCAAATTTCCAAAATTGCCCATATTTCAGTTGGCAGCCAGATCCAGAAGCTGCAGTGATAGGATGCATTTCTCCTGAGTTGGCCCCCTCAGGAGGCATTTTTAATAATATCCAAAACAATTTTGATAGTCCCGCAGATACCTTTTAAATTGATTTCCTGATTTTAATTATTTTACGTGGTTTCTGATTTTCCTCCTTTTTAATATTAGGACTTTGTTCTTCACTATTTAACCTTTATGTATGTGAGCATCAAGCAAGAAAGAAGATTTTGGGAAGCTTATTGGTCAGTTTTTGTACATTATAATTCAGCCTATTGGTTCTGTTGCAGTGTTTACAAAACTTTCCATTTCTTTGGTTATATATGTATGGTCTTTCTTCACCACAACGTTTTGAATTGTTTAAGTTATTTTTACTTTTAGCTGTCACATTTGATATGTAAAAGAAAGATAAGCAAACTTTTTGTGTGTGTCTAGACAAGCTTTTTCAAGATATAAATAAATCCAGTAAATAACAATTGTTTTTTATTAGTGCATAAAATAGATTATGGAAATGCTAGGTGGAAACACCCAGGAAGGTGGTGCACTCTTTATAAATAAAATATGATGGTTACAACAATAAATGAGAAATAATACCCAAAAATTTGAACAAACAATATAAATATTGGCACTTTGTTAAAATGTTGCAACTCTGAATGAAATGATTTGTTATAGGCCTCTAGTTATCAAAGTCTGGCGGACTTGATCGACAGTGCGGATCAGGTCCGCCAGACTTCGTGGAATACTGCGAGCCAATACCGATCGTACTAGATCGGGTTGATTTGCAGCAATATCTGTCCGCCTGCTCAGAGCAGGCGGACAGGTTATGGAGCAGCGGTCTTTGTGACCGCTGCTTCATAAGTGCTGTTTCTGGCGAGCTGCAGGCTCGCCAGAAACAAGGGGCATCAAGATCCATACGGAGCTTGATTACATATGCCCCATAGTGTCTAACAACCAATGTATATAACTTATAGTCCATTTAAAAGAAATTTATCTGTATGGATGTAAATCCAATTTCTGGACGTATGAGGCAGCTCCGCTTGTGGAGAATGATCTCGGTTCCCCTTGGTGAACTAAATTAAGAGAAGAAAGGGTTGCCCTCATAGTGAACTCTGTGTGCAAATGAGCAAGGAGTAATAAAAAATAACACTCACAATTTAGGATGGCACTGGTAAAAGTTGCAAACAGGCAGGCTAACAATCACAGTAGTCAGACTCACCTGGATACTGGTCCAGTATCAGGGGCCACTCAGAGATTTTCTCCTTCATCTGGGTGGATATACTCTTGAATCCTCAATTTTCAATCGGGGATGCACCAATGTGAATCACACGCCAAAGCTCGTATGAATGGTGTGAAAAACAAACCACCTTGGGGAATGGTCGCAAATAGGAACTTCCTGGAAGTTAAAAGTAAAAAGCAGACTCCTCCGTGATAAAACTTAAAAACAATGTTTTTATTCAAAGCTTGCAACGTGTTTCTTGACCTTAAACACAGTCGTTTCATCAGGCAAAAAAACATATCATGTCTTTTGAATAAAAACTTTATTTTAAGTTTTATCACAGGGGAGTCTGCTTTTTACTTTTAACTTCCACGGAAGTTCCTATTTGCGACCATTCCCCAAGTGGTTTGTTTTTCACACACCATTCATACAAGCTTTGGCATGTGATTCACATTGGTGCATCCCCGATTGAAAATTGAAGATTCAAGAGTATATCCACCAGAGACGCAGAGAAATCTCTGAGCTGCCCCTGATAGTGGACCAGTATACAGTGAGCTGACTACTGTGATTGTTAGCCTGTCTGTTTGCACTTTTACCAGTGCCATCCTAAAATTGTGAGTGTTATTTTTTATTACTCCTTGCTCATTTGCACACAGAGTTCACTATGAGGCGTCCCTTTCTTCTCTTAATTTAGTTCACCACGGGGAACCGAGATCATTCTCCACAAGCGGAGCTGCCTCATACCGTCCAGAAATTGGATTTACACTCCATACAGATAAATTTCTTTTAAATGACTAATAAGTTATATACATTGGTTGTTAGACACTATGGGGCATATGTATCAAGCTCCGTATGGATCTTGATGCCCCTTGTTCTGGCGAGCCTGCAGGCTCGCCAAAACAGCACTTATGAAGCAGCGTCACAAAGACCGCTGCTCCATAACCTGTCCGCCTGCTCTGAGCAGGCGACAGATATTGCTGCAAATCAACCCGATCTAGTACGATCGGTATTGCTCGCCGTATTCCACGAAGTCTGGCGGACCTGATCCGCACTGTCGGATCAAGTCCGCCAGACTTTGATAACTAGAGGCCTATAACAAATCATTTCATTCAGAGTTGCAACATTTTAACAAAGTGCCAATATTATATTGTTTGTTCAAATATTTTGTAATTATTTCTCATTTATTGTTGTAACCATTCATATTTTATTTATAAAGAGTGCACCACCTTCCTGGGTGTTTCCACCTAGCATTTCCATAATCTATTTTATGCACTAATAAAAACAATTGTTATTTACTGGATTTATTTATATCTTGAAAAAGCTTGTCTAGACACACACAAAAAGTTTGCTTATCTTTCTTTTACATATCAAATGTGACAGCTAACAGTAAAAAATAACCTCTAAACAATTCAAAACGTTTGTGGTGAAGAAAGACCACTACATATACTAACCAAAGAAATGGAAAGTTTTGTAAACACTGCAACAGAACCAATAGGCTGAATTATAATGTACATAAAATGACCAATAAGCTTCCCCAAAATCTTCTTTCTTGCTTGATGCTCACATACATAAAGTTAAATAGTGAAGAACAAAAGTCCTAATATTAAAAGGAGGAAATCAGAAACCACGTAAAATAATTAAAATCAGGGAAATCAATTTAAAGGTATCTGCGGACTATCAAAATTGTTTTGGATATTATTAAAAATGCCTCCTGAGGGGGCCAACTCAGGAGAAATGCATCTATCACTGCAGCTTCCTGGATCTGGCTGCCAACTGAAATATGGGCAATTTTGGAAATCTTGGGTAAGAACGCAAAGTGGTCTAAAGAAATAGGACTTCTGAGAGAAAGAAGAGATAGAAAATATCTGTTTCACTTCTAATTTGCGGCTGTATTGGAGAGACCTAAAATATACTGCCTTTGACAAAATACTCTGCTGCCGATTTAACAAATTGCGGGAGGACATCATTCACTGTAGCGAATATGTCTGCCTGACATCGCCTAAATTCCAAATGATTGAGTCCGCCACCTTGGAGTATCCGCCTGCTTAATAATTCTACCCCTCTATCTTAACATAGGCAAATCAAGTCCTTGTTGATATTGAAAGATCTCTGGACTTTGTACCACCAAGTCAGTGAGATATCTGACTGCCAAATCATTTTCCATAAAAGGAGAATAGGCATTAGGCTGGAATTCTTGACAAAGCTCCTTGACTGTGAAAGAGCACACTTAAATGTTCCAAATAGTCTGATATTGTTTATCCTACAATGTCCACTTTCATCCTGTAATGCATTGACTCCAGCAAGCACTCAATTTTGCTATGAAGAGAGCAAGGCAGCAACTAATTTTGTCTTGGGAAAAGGAAATAGGTTTTGAAAACAAGGGGATTACCCACTCAAGAAGGGAGTGATCCTTGATATAGTTTGTGACCTCTTTGATGTACATGGTCTGAAATTGCTTGGGAAACAATTGAAGGATCTAGATAAGATCTTTGGTGTTAGAATTGAGACTGTGGGTGAGTCATGTAAGCCAGTCTCTACCTTTCCCTTGCCTTATTAGAAAAATTATTAGGATAAATTTTTTTCCACTCAAGTTCTCACTTTATTAAGGGGACACTGAACCCAAAAATTGTCTTTCGTGATTCAGATAGAGCATGCAATTTTAAGCCAACCGTTCTAATTTACTCCTTTTATCAAATTTTCTTCATTCTCTTGGTATCTTTATTTGAAACGCCAAGAATGTAAGTTTAGATGCCCGGCCCATTTTTTGGTGAACAAACCTGGGTTGTTCTTGCTGATTGGTGGATAAATTCACCCACCAATAAAACAAGTGCTGTCCAGTGTTACTAAACCAAAAATGTCTGACTCCTTAGCTTAGACTGCCTTCTTTTTCAAATAAAGATAGCAAAGTGAATGAAGAAAAATTGATAATAGGAGTAAATTAGAAAGTTGCTTAAAATTGCTTGCTCTATATGAATCACAGAGAAACATTTGGGTCTGAGTGTCCCTTTTAAGGTTAGTAAACATATAAACATAATTATTGAGTAAATCATTAGTGTTTTATTTAGGAATATTTTGTCATCTCTTAATAGATAAGACAGCATTATCATTGCTCTACAAAACAAAGGATGGTCCTGGACCCATTTTCCAAGGATGTAAGGGTCCAGAGTGGTGTTATCAAAGATGTTGTGACAGCTCAAAGCTTTTTTTATTGGACCAACAGAATATAAAAATTTGTCTTGACAAACATTCCAGGCTTTTTGGATGCCTTTCTTTAGTTTGCACCCAAATGAATCCAATTAATAATTAATAAATATATTTACCAACCTTTAAAGTCCACTTTGGGAGTTTCCAAATGCATTATTTGTGAATAGTAGTCTAGTGAATCCTGTTCTTATTCTACTACAAGATTTTTTTACCAGGGGACTGCCTAATTTGTAATTATATCCAAAGAGGGAACACCACTCCAAGAATCTAGGATCATGTAATTAATCTGGGGTTAAACTCTGAATTACCTCAATGAAAAATGTAATCTGATCATCCTCTAAATGTTTAGATTTTTTATGAGCTTCTAAATCTATAAATCTTTGAGGATTGATCAGAAACTTCTGAACTTTGAGAAAAAAAATAATAAAATAATATCCTCGAATGTAAGAATTACTTGAGGAATAAATAATTATTTGAGCACTTTTCTCAGGAAATTTTAGTTACTACCATGTACAACCTGTTAGAAGAAGGGGACATTTTTGTGGTTCTTCTAGTTCATTTTCTGCTAGGAATTAAGGTTGTCAGCAAGTATCCTGAGGCAACCTGGTAAGCAATTTCTTGATAACTTTAAAAACTAAAGATATAGGTATTTTTCTCTTTATGGGCTTGATTATAATTAGAACGCTAATTTATTGCATGCCCGGTAAACAGACAAATTCACCAGTTAATGGGTGCTATTTACCCTCAGTGTTTATCTTGATACATTTTTAAAAACCTTGTACTTTGCGTCTTCAAAAGTGGACAATCACCCCCTTCTGCACAAAGCCATGATGTGTGTTTTAAATAATAAAAATATCTTTAATTTTTTTATTTTTTTTTTGCAATTCTTTTTAATTGAGGCTGTTATAAACTTATACAGTGACTGTAGTAGTGCCAAAACATAAACAGTACAAACGTTAGGATACAATTTACAGTAATAAACAGTGTACAGTCAGATGAATACAAATTCAAATGAAAAGGGCAGAGATAACTGTAACCTCATTTCTATAATTATGTCGACCTCCTCTGAGATTAGTAGGTCACTCTTTGACCCTGGCAAATATAAATACTCCATGGAGGTAGTAAATTGAGTTTATAGCTGCTTTTGGGCTTGGTAGGGTATAAAACATTAAATATATATATCAAACAACAAATTATGAAATAAGTTTCAACCATTATGGATAACATTTTGTACTTCTGTGAACATGTGAATTTCCACTCATCCAACAGATCATCATCACCTAGAGAGATACAAATGAATAAAATCATGATACAATTATATAGACATAATAGAAATGGTATCATAGATCTTTTATAGATCCCACTATTCCACTTCTTACAGGTAATGTATTGTCCACACTTCAAAGTCTATCTATAACTGGAAGTTGTGATCACTGAAAATAAATATTGTGATTGAATGAATTAGGTGGTTGTCATGTAAAGAGAAGATAATATTTCTATAGGAATATTTTTCCCTTTGCTTATGAGATAAGCTCAATGGTGTCAGGAAGGGGGGGAAATAAGGGGTAATGGGGTGATAGGGAAATGGAAAGGGAATGGGGGAGAGCAGCATAAATTCAAAGGTGAAAGGCTGGAAGCAAAAATAAAGAAATCATTTGTCGGAAAAAAGTATATACCGCATTGTGAGGAGACATAAAATCTCTGCATCAAATTGTGACCATATAAGATGTCAGTGGGCTGTACCACCCCACTGGGATCATGTCAACACTCAACCAACTATGGTAAAGGGATATTTTTTGTATATAATTGGTATCTCCCCTCAGGGGTAAGTGTCACACATGGATGGAGACGGAAAAGGGATATTGGATATGACCCACTCTAACCCGATTTTAGAGTGGGAAAGGATGAGGGGGAGATACCCTACTTTTCTTTTTTCGACATAAAAGAGTCACTTAAAGACCCATATCCTTATCTTAGCTGAGTAAAAGGGATATACTTAAGGCTAGGTAGGACTGTAATAGTACTATAATACTTGCAGAAACTAGCACATTTTTCAAATGTGTTTAGAACATATGGGTACCCTAGCAAGCTAGAGTTGTAAGTCTGGTTGTAGCATACTAGTGCTATTGGTGTGCAATATGGATACATGACAAAGTGATGTCGGCTCTAAGTTTCATACCCATCAAATGTACAAAATCCCTTGAAGTTCAAAATTTGTAAATGTTCATAGGGTAAAGGAACTGTTATCAAATTATGGTATAGAGAGTGACCCAATCTAGGTAGTAAAATCAAAATATGGTTATGCCTGCTAACTATGTATGATGATCCAAGATAAACATGTATTAGAATATCCCATTGGGGCTAGGGAATGGGTACTATGGTTGGCAATGACTGTAATGATAAGGTGTAGGAGAGACGCACTACTCATATAGGTTTTATTGAATCCTGTAGACGGTTAATATCTTTTAGCAGTTCCTGTATTCAAGTGGTCATATCATGAGGAACATATGGTGGGGAGATATACGTTGGTTACTCTATATTTAATCTTATTGGCCAGAAGTTTGTCCCATATATATTTACAAATGCATGTCAATTAGGTAGGCAATATTTACATTGGGGGGTTATCCCCATTTTCTAGGGGTCTCCAAGAATCATAAATAGCAGCTAGTGTGTACTAGTGGAGTTTAAGACCTAAGAGAATTTGTACTACACAAACATCTCCTCAGCAAGATCAAATAGGAGGACTAAGCTGCATCATTTCGGCCACCGACGGCACAACCCTATTATTATATCTCGTATGTCATTTTAAGAAGAAACAAGCAATAAGCACGGGATGAGATCTCCACTATGGTATCTCCTATGTAATCCTAGGTATATGTATATGGTAGGTATGTTTAAAGTACAAAGAGTGTACAGGATAGTGTTATATATACTCCTAACAGGTTAAATAAACCCCAGCTAATTTAAGACTGTACCTTGCCTCTACAAATGACCATTTCCATATATATATATATACAGTATCTGCGCCCCTTTAAATATAATAAAAACATACATGGAACCCTTTCATGGGCATCCTGTAAACAAACATGGTGCAACACAAAACAAAAGGCATATGATAACTTTAGTTATACCCAAAACTTAGTAGGCTCCAACATTACATTTATCATCTGCATTAATAAATCTTATATAGATGTCTTTTACCACCTTAAATAGATCAATCTTCACATATTCCTGAGCACACATAAAACAATTATCATAGATACTCTCAAGTCTCAACTAGTATTCCTAGAAGAGGTTAAAACAAAGATATTGACAGGGTAATCAACATGAGTAAACGCTGCATAAACTGTATGCTACTACTTCTAACAATATAGCAGTTAAATTAACATATGTATAAAGATTAACCTTTTTACAAATGTCATACAGGATATGTCTGTGGCTATGTAGTAGTAATACATATACCCTATAGCACTCTTGACAACCAGGTTCCCTACCGATTACAGTCAGCACCTAAATAAGTGGCGAGTCCTCATAACTAGCCAACACCAGCTCGTCTTTGCACAGATTTCTTGAACCCATAAATATTTTGTCCATAATGTAGTCTCAATCAATAAAGAGCCCTCTTTGGGATATGTGTAGTGCGCGTAAGAACATAAATAAAAAGTCCAATAAAGCTGCAAAGTTCTTTCTACTTATGAGGGATAACAAAATGATTGATATATTTTATAAATAGTGAGAGCGCTGATCAATCTGCAAAAGGTCTAATCCAAGTGTAGGAAAGTTCCAGAGGCCATAACATAATCATCTCTGGTTGACCCAGAGGGTATCTTCAGTTTAGCAATGCCTCTTCTAAGACAACAGAAGACAACATGGTTCCGCCCGGTCGCCGCAACCGTCTCATGAGGGCGTCTTCTCCCGGGTTCCACGACCACAACTTCCAAACTGTCAAATATCAGTGTGGTGACTCTTGCCGCTAGTTTAGTTGAAGTTACACTGACCTTCGATGTGGATCTTAGTTTGTTAGGGCGGCCGATCTCCATTAGGGCTGGCAATGACTGAGGATCTTTAGGTGTGTCAGCACTTGACCCATATCTAGGTGTTACTGTGCTCCTTGCCAAATGATCAGTGGGGTTAGGGGTATCAAGGAGTCTCTGCGTGAAAAGAGGTCAGTGCTTTGTTGTGTCCCGATCACTTCCTCATCTATGTCGCATCTTTGTGGTAGGAGTCTGCATGGGCATCATCACTGCGACGGCCAAAGGCTCTCCCTGAGCCCTCAGCATAACCATAGAGAAGGCATTGTCCTGAGCTCTGAAAATTGCGGTGAAGTAGTTGGAGTGTTGTCCTCCTCCCCATCTCCCTACTGAATCCATATTTCTGTCTTATCAGTGAAAGCTGCCTCACTTGACCAGGGATCCCCAGGGGCGTATAGACTGCAGACTAGTTCTGCAGCTTCTGCGAGTCAGATAATGGAGGGCCTCCAATGCGTGAGATAACAGACCTTATCACATGGCACTGTATATGTTGCTATCCTGTCTCACTAGCTAGGGCGACTGTCTGCTCTCGAAATTGTAGAGAGACTGCTAAGATTTTAGGTCTTTTAATCAAATTTCTAACTATGTGTTTTTCAGATAATCCCCTAAAATTTATCTAGTAGTCAGGAGCTTTAGAGAGACACGTCCAGCCCATTTTGGTGGTTAGCTCCGCCCCCCCAAAATATATTTAATTTAATTACACTAACACAAATATTTAAATTCAAACAGGCATTGCATGAAGTTGTTGACATAATGTTTTTTTTTTTAAATCACAAGGGCCTAGATTTAGAGTTGGGCGGTAGCGTCAAAACCAGCGTTAGAGGCTCCTAACGCTGTTTTTTACCGCCCTCTGTTATTGGAGCCAGTCTTTAAAGGGTCTAACGCTCACTTTTCAGCCGCGACTTTTCCATACCGCAAGATCCCCTTACGTCAATTGCGTATCCTATCTTTTCAATAGATCTTTCTAACGCTGGTATTTGGAGTCGCGTCTGAAGTGAGCGTTAGAAATCTAACGACCCAAAACTCCAGCGCAGAAAAAAGTCAGTAATTAGAGCTTTCTGGGCTAACGCCGGTTCATAAAGCTCTTAACTACTGTGTTCTAAAGTACAACTAACACCCATAAACTACCCTTATGTACCCCTAAACCGAGGTCCCCCACATTGCCGCCCGCACTATATTTAAATTTTTAACCCTAATATGCCGCTCGTATACCCGCCGCCAACTACGTTATCCTACGTACCCCCTAATCTGCTGCCCCCTAACACAGCCCGACCCTATATTATATTATTAACCCCTAATCTGCCCCACAACGTCGCGCCAGCTACCTAACAATTATTAACCCCTAATCTGCCCGACAGGAGCTCACGCTGTATAATAAATGTATTAACCCTAATCCGCCTCCACTCCCGCCTCAATAACCCTATAATAAATAGTATTAACCCCTAATCTGCCCTCCCTAACATCGGCCGACAGCATAACTTCAAGTATTAACCCCTAATCTGCCGATCAGAGCTCACCGCTACTCTAATAAATTGTTTAACCCTTAAGCTAATTCTAACCCCTAACACCTAACACCCCCTAAGTTGAATATAATTTTTATCTAACAAAATAAATAAGTCTTATTAAATAAATTATTCTATTTAAATCTAAATACTTACCTGTAAAATAAATCCTAATAGCTACATATAAATTATAATTATATCTTAGCTATTTTAGGATTAATATTTATTTTACAGGCAACTTTGTAATTATTTTAGCCAGGTACAATAGCTATTAAATAGTTAATAACTATTTAATAGCTAACTAGTTAAAATAATCTACAAAATTACCTGTAAAATAAATCCTAACCTAGTTACAATTAAACCTAAACACTACACTAGCAATAAATTAATTAAATAAATACCTACAATTATCTACAATTAAACCTAACACATAACAAACAAATACAATTAAATAAACTAACTAAAGTACAAAAAATAAAAAAGAACTAAGTTACAAAAAATAAAAAAATATTTACAAACTATTAGAAAAATATTACAACAATTTTAAAACTAATTACACCTACTCTAAGCCCCCCTAATAAAATAACAAAGACCCCCCAAAATAAAAAAATGCCCTACCCCTATTCTAAATTACAAAAGTTCAAAGCTCTTTTACCTTACCAGCCTTGAAAGGGCCATTTGCGGGGCATGCCCCCAAAGAATTCAGCTCTTTTGCCTGTAATATTTTTTCCTATCAGCCAACTCGGAATTAAGGTAGGAAAATTCTGATTGGCTGATGGAATCAGCCAATCAGAATCAAGTTCAATCGATTGGCTTATCGCGATCAGCCAATCAGAATCAAGTTCAATCCGATTGGCTTATCCGATCAGCCAATCAGATTGAGCTCGCATTCTATTGGCTGATCGGAACAGCCAATAGAATGCGAGCTCAATCTGATTGGCTGATTGAATCAGCCAATCGGAATTGAACTTGATTCTGATTGGCTGATTCCATCAGCCAGTCAGAATTTTCCTACCTTCATTCCGATTGGCTGATAGAATCCTATCAGCCAATCGATTTCAAGGGACGCCATCTTGGATGAGTCCCTAAAGGAACCGTCATTCGTCGGGAAGTCGACGGAAGAAGAAGATGGGTCCGCGGTGGAGGTCTTCAAGATGGAGCGTCTCCCTCATCGGATGAAGATAGAAGATGCCGCTTGGAAGAAGATGGTTGCGGTCTGGATCTACTCTTCTTCCCAGATAGGATGAAGACTTGGACCCTCTTCTGGACTTCTTCAGCCATCGGATGATGGATGTCTAGCCCCCGCTTGGATGAAGATTTCGGAGCTGGAACGATCGGTGATACCTGGCATGGTGAAGACAAGGTAGGAAGATCTTCAGGGGCTTAGTGTCTAGGTTTACTTTAAGGGGTTTCTGGGTTAGATTAGGGGTATGTGGGTGGTGGATTGTAAAGTTGGGGGGTGTATTGTATGTTTTTTTTTACAGGCAAAAGAGCTGAATTCTTTGGGGCATGCCCCCACAAAGGGCCCCTTTTAAGGGCTAGGTAACGTAAAAGAGCTTTGAACTTTTGCAATTTAGAATAGGGTAGGGCATTTTTTTATTTTGGGGGTCTTTGTTATTTTATTAGGGGCTTTAGAGTAGGTGTAATTAGTTTAAAATTGTTGTAATATTTTTCTAATGTTTGTAAATATTTTTTATTTTTTGTAACTTAGTTCTTTTTTATTTTTGTACTTAGTTAGTTTATTTCATTGTATTTATTTGTAGATATTGTATTTAATTAATTTATGATAGTGTAGTGTTAGGTTTAATTGTAGATAATTGTAGGTATTTTATTTAATTAATTTATTGATAGTGTAGTGTTAGGTTTAATTGTAAACTTTAGGTTAAGGATTTATTTTACAGGTAATTTTGTAATTATTTTAACTATTTTAGTTATTAAATAGTTCCTTAACTATTTAATAGCTATTGTACCTGGTTAAATAAATACAAAGTTACCTGTTAAAATAAATCTAAATCCTAAAATAGCTATAATACTAATTATAATTTATATTGTAGCTTTATAAGGGTTTATTTTACAGGTAAGTATTTAGCTTTAAATAGGAATAATGTACTTAATAAGAGTTAATTTATTTCGTATAGATTTAAATTATATTTAATTTAGGGGGGTGTTAGGGTTAGGGTTAGACTTAGCTTTAGGGGTTAATCCATTTATTACAGTATCGGCGAGACTTCAGTCGGCCAGATTAGGGGTTAATAATTGAAGTTAGGTGTCGGCGATGTTAGGGAGGGCAGATTAGGGTTTAATACTATTTATTATAGGGTTATTGAGGGCGGGGAGGTGAGGCGGATTAGGGGTATGAATAACTTTATTTTAGTAGCGTTACGGTCCCGATCGGCAGATTAGGGTTAATAAGTGTAGGCAGGTGGAGTCGACGTTTGAGGGGGGCAGATTAGGGGTTAACTAAATATAATATAGGGGTTGGCGGTGTTAGGGGCAGCAGATTAGGGGTACTAATAGGGATAATGTAGGTAGCGGCGGTTTACGGAGCGGCAGATTAGGATTAAAGGGTTAAAAAAATATGCAGGTGTCAGCGATAGCGGGGGCGGCAGATTAGGGGTTAATAAGTGTAAGGTTAGGGGTGTTGTTTAGACTCGGGGTTCATGTTAGGGTGTTAGGTGCAGACGTAGGAAGTGTTTCCCCATAGAAAACAATGGGGCTACGTTAGGAGCTGAACGCTGCTTTTTGTTAGGTTTTTTTCAGCTCAAATGGCCCCATTGTTTTCTATGGGGGAATGTGCACGAGCACGTTTTCTGAAGCTGGGCGCGTCCCGTAAGCACCGCTGGTATCTAGACGTTGCTAGTGGCGTTAAATTATTGCTCTACGTTTCCCTTTTTGGAGCCCTAACACACTGAAAACCAAGCCATTCTGTGAAACTCTAAATACCAGCGGTATTTAAAGGTGCGGGGGAAAAAAAGCTACGCGTAGCTAATGCACCCCTCTTGGCCGCAGAAAACTCTAAATCTAGGCCAAGGTGTTTAATTTCTGTTCAGGAATTTCTTTTGCACTAGCTGCACCTTAGCTCTTATAATTTGTTATGCTTACATACAAGTTAGATTAGACAACTGAATTTATTTATAACTAATTACAATCATTTTGGATAATCTAATTCTGGTCTTAGTTATTAAAATATATTAAATGTCCTTGCTTAGCTTTAATTCAGTTTAAATACTTATCTGTAGAACTTGCTTGGTATATAGAATTATAGGCACAGTCTACTTGAAAATTGTAATAAGAAAGATAATCCTTTATTACGATTCCCCATTTTTTTTCATAACCAACACTGTTATATTAATACACTTTTTTACTCTATGATTACCCTTATCTAAGTCACTGCAGACTGCCCCCTTATCTCAGTACTTTTTACAATCTTGCATTTTATCTAATCAGTGCTGGTTCTTACATAACCATTATCATTCTCCAAAGGGAGTGCACACAATTATATATATATATGGTACACATAAACTAGCACTGTCTAGCTGTTGTTCAAGAATTTAACAAGCACTGAGAGAAGGGGGCAGCATGCTGGGGCTTAGAAACAGGCAAACGTAGAGGTTATATAGTATTATTATATAAAATGTTTGTTATGCAAGGCTGGAGAAATATAGAAAATTTGTTATCTACCTTTTCAAACAATGAAAAATAAAGTTGACCTGCCTGTTTATTCACATTTCATATTCTTTTATTACATTGCAGCAGACAAAAATTATTAAACACTAATATTTTCTATAGAAGTATTTCATATCACATTTTAAGTTGGGGGAACATGTATTAGTGTCTGTTATGAAACTATAAACTGTAAAGAAATAGTCAATATATAATGCAGTATGGTTTATTATAATGTTTTCATTTTGTATGCATAAATATTCTTACTTTTTCATACTGATACATTTCTTGTTTACAATATAAAACATATTCCCAAACTTTATATGATTATCAAATAGGTTTGTTGATCGCGATGTCATTTTGTATATGAAGTCATTTCCTAGGTAATTAAGTGTCAAAAAATGATTTAATTCTTGAGACTGATGCTTCTAAAATGGGTATCCTACACTGCATTAAGCATCCACTATTTCAACAGCTCTCTAACACTTTACATCACTGAGCACAGTTTTCCAGCCTAGTGTACTGTAGTTTATTTCTTTAGCAAGAAATATAGTACTTTGGTTCAATGAGCATCATTGCAGGCACCACTTAACTGACAACCAAAATGAACACATTATTGCACAATCCCCTGGTGTGCTGAGTTCTAGAAAATAACAGCAAAAAAACTAGGAATACACTTTAAATGTATTTCTAATATATTTCTAAATCATCCATATTCAATTGAATAATTACATTTTTTCATGCTTGTTTCAGCGATAGAGCAGGGCCACCACTAGAATTTTGGGGCCCTACTAAACAATAGAGCGCCCCCCCACCTGACTCCCATTACATTTTTTGGTCAGGAAAATTACTAAAAAGTGTGCGCACACAACACAGAAATACACACAGAGACACTCACATAGACATACACTAACACAGGTACATACAGATACTAATACAAAGACACACACTAACACAGACACACACACTAACATAGACACACATTGATAAACACACAGACACACACTTATAAACATACACTGACACATAAAATACACAGACACTAAAACAGACACACACTAACACATACAGATACACTAACACACACACAGATAGATAGTAACACACAGACACTTTTTCTGCGGCTCTCTTTGCTTTTTTTTATAGAACTGCTTTTATTCAAGCTATAAATGTAAATTAACAGTTCTCTTATGATAGCTGTTAGTCCAGCTTCATGGTGTAGCTAGGTCAGGGATGTCACTGGCTTGGCACTAACTTTTCCCATGTTGAGAGGTCGGGAGGTTGGCAGGGACTCAACAGATGGGTTAAGTAAATTAATGGGGGGAAATAACATTATGCCAAGCTGTTCCACACAAGGTGGAAAATGTTGGATTTCATGGTTTATATTGGACTTCTTGGACGTGTTCCAGCATATGCCACAATTTTATATTGGGCCCACAGAGACAGAGCAGGTGAAAATCCAAATGTGCCCCTCAAAACAAAAACAAAAATGTTGTGACCCTTCCAAATCCATGTCTCACTGTCATTTAGTAATTAAAAATATACACAACATACTATATCTGTATAAACGATATATATATATTTGCACAGTTATGAAATACAGTATATACAGTATATATACGGTATATGTAATATATATATATATATATATATATATATATATATATAGAGAGAGAGAGAGAGAGAGAGAGAGAGAGAGAAAGTCCAAAAATGAGGTAGACAGGCTCAAAATCCAAAATATTGAATGTGTAAAATGACAGCATAAAAGCAAAAGGCACTTAAGCACTAGATAAAGGTAAGACTGCAGGTGGGTTGTTCTTGCCTTAAGCGTTTCAGCTACCAGCCTTAATCATAGACCTTGTTAACCTCTTAATCAAAAAATCACTTTAAATATACTGTCTTGTCATTCTATTGGTTCCTGCAATCAAGCTAAACAGCCAATACGTTTAGAGCAGTCCCAAGCCATAGCTTCATCAAGGGTAAACATACTATTTACATGTTAGATACAATAAAAATACAATAAGAATAAATCTAGATCGCTAGTAATGGCTTATCAGAATAAACGAATTAATGATCATAATGTATCTCAAAATATAAATATACACACATGAGCATGATGATTCCAATGTGAAAAATTGTAACATTTGCAATATTATTGGCATAATTAACCTTTTAGCATGGTATGCCAATCATGTTTGAATTATGATATAGATATTTTAATACTATCAATGATATCCAAAAGTAACCCCCCAAAGTGCACATTTAATGTATATAGATAGCATGTTTTAGCAATTCTCTTAGATAGAAAATATATACACACATCTAAATATACATTCTTGCCAGTAACAGGAATACATAGATATACACCCTGTCTACAGACATTCTTCTTACGTATGATATCCAATAGATGGATCATGGTAACGGCATTATGCTGTACACCATATAAAAATATTGTCTAAATAAACAGATTGTAGAACAAAATTATGTATTGTAGCAAACATGGAATCAGCATATATAAGGGTAGTCTTACGCTACTATAAACAAATGGCACTAAAGATACTCAAACAACATTGTTCACCCCCGTAAGGAGGATAATATTGCCAAAAATTTATCAAATCAGTTTCCTCTATTTATGCCCACTGGTAGTCTGGTCATTAGTGTATATGTCCAGAAAGCCTCTTTTTTGTTTTCATACACAGCGGTTAGCAATAGCACAGCAAGTGGTTTGATTGAGAGCGGCTAATGAAAGGATTTCCAGGTGAACTATAGGGAGAAGCAGAGAGCGTAAGTACCATTTCTCTTATACCTGTATATCCGATGAAATGCTTGTCATATAGCACGGCTCAGTACACTCACCTGGGGACATATACATATGCAATGGATTGTATATGGCTTTTGTAGCTGGTTTATATTATATACATTATATTAGTAATACCGGTGGAGATACCCACAATTATTCTGACTGTATATATATATATATATATATATACTCTATATATATATATATATATATATATATATATAGATACATACATACATACATACACACACACACACCATATTTTATATTAAAAAACTGCAGATTTTTGTGGCAATATTTTTTTGTTTTATATCATAAAAGATTCAATTTGCCAATTCAGTCTTTAGTGACAACCAAGGGTTTAAATACAAGACAGCAGGTATAGGTCTTAACTTCTAAAATTGATGGATGTGCGCGTAAAAGATAGCTCAATATATTGTGCTGCCTGGGTCCAAGAATGCAATGATGCCCCCCCCCTGTAGTAACATTACTGATTAACATATCAACCTACTAGCCTTTCCGCTGACCTTACGAAGCCTTCCTACCTGCATGCAACCATGCTTATGCACCACTGCTCAATAAGTGGGAAGGAAGTTAGGGAAGATATGCACTTGACCCATTTTGAATTTTGCCCCTGACCAGTTCTGTGTCTTTGTGCATGATGAGGTTAGGGCCGCTGGGAGACTGTGACTTCTCCCAAGCATCAGAGGACAGGAGTCATATGGGTTGACAGTGACTGCTCAGTTACTGAAGTGCTGCCCCTTGTCTAGTGCTGCTTAGATCCATTGGACCCCACTTGGTCCCATGGTTGAGCCGGCCCTGTGTGCAGTGCCAATCCCCAGTGGTATTAGAAGGAGACAGTTTACCCTCATCACAGTCAACTGCATAAAACCATATACCCTTTCACCTCTTCCCCCCTCTTACCTGACAGCCTCCCAGAGACAAGAGAGAGGAGCACAGTCAATTATAAGTTGGAGGATTTCGGTGCCCGCACAATCCACATAATCCAGTGTAATCCACATCTAAATACCCATCAGCCCTAGTAACACCTAATAGGCTGTGGATGGAAGCAGGTCCCACTGCTAGCACCCACTCCACAGAGCTTTTTTTTAAAGCTGCAGTTTGTGATGATTGTGATGCACAGAGGCGGAGCAGGGAAGCAATTCATGCTTCCATCTGATGACCTGCTCTCTTTGCCTCGGTGTGCTGAATATATAGTGTGTGCATGCCAAAGGGAATGGCTCTTCACAGAGCTGCACTCTGTTTCTTTAATTAGTCTCTTGGGTTTCAGTATTTATGCCCTAAGCACAGATTATGTTGCTTTCTTTAGATGCACAGCCCTGGACTATCTTTGTAGTAGTGCAGTCTGAAGCAGTTTTAAAAAAAAGTGCCCTGGGACCTCTGCTATGGGGGCTCCATAGAAGATTTGATAGCGTGGCTCAGCGCCCAGGGGCCCTGCCCTGCTTCTGTAGTAACGCACTAGTGTAGTTTGGGGTACTTAGTGTAGTTTTAGTACTTCATTAGTGTAATTGGGGAAATGACCTTTCGTTCTCCCCTCTATGACTTGGAGTTGGGACCTAGGATGGCATGCTCGCAGCTGATTAATATGGACCATTTATCCATAAAAGTATAATTTTTAGGGATCCTAATTTTATAGGCAACTGGAGATATTTTGTCAGTAATGACAAAAGGACCCCTTCCATGATGGAAGACATTTCTTCTCCTTAGTCCTTAACCTGATCCTTTCCAAAGCTATAAAGATATCATGGATTTCATACTCCTTTTGAAAGTATTGAGGTCATAATAAGTTTTATCAGCAGTTCCGGCCTTCTCTATGTTCCTTTGAGCAAATGCAAAAGCATATTGCAGATGCTTCCTTAAGTTTTCCACATATTGATGTGTAGTAGCAGCATTTATTAAGTTCTGGTCTGATGTACGGTACAGTAAATGTTGAGGTAGAACCATTCTTTTACCAGTCATCAATTCAAAAGGTGACATCTTAGTAGCACTACTTGGTGTTGCTCTTAATGCCAGTAGGACTAGAGATAATTTACATCCCAGTCCTTACCTGTTTCACTCACAAACTTTTGAGGATTTTTACAATGAACTGGTTGTAACGCTCTACAACCACCACTAGAGGTAGCTCTATGTGCTATATGGAGCTTTCTTTTAACCCCTAGTATTTTCCACATTTTTGTCATCACTTCACTAGTGACATGGTTCCCCCGATTGGATTCGATTTGCTGGGGTAAGTCAAATCTGGAAAACATGTGGTTGATGAGCAATGCTGTGCATGTTTCAGCACTATTATTAGGTGCATTGATGCACTCTACCATTTAGTGTACAGGAATGTTAACTGCATCTGTTACCTTTTGATGACCTAGTTACTGGACCAATAAAATCAATTTGTATATCTGACCATGGCATTAACATCCCCCTTTTCTGCAATGGCACTCTATGCGTTGGTGCAGTGGGTTGGAACTGTAGATAGATTAAAATACCTTGACAGTAGGTTTGTACATCCTTCAACATATGCGGCCCAAAAGGCATAGTCACGCAATATTTCAAATGTTAATTTTGGCACCATGATGGCCAGATGTGGGAGCATCATGGGCATGTTGAAGCATGAAACCTCTCAAACTGGGTAGGTTACCACCCATTGTTGGATACCTGTTTTGGAGGTTCTAATTAACAAACCATCCTGTAATTTGAATTGGGATTTGGACTTAATTAAGATTCTAATATCTTCCTTACCAATAAAGTCATCTTTTAAGATGGGGTTGTTTTCAGGATTTTCTATATGTTTATAGAAAATACCTATAATGGGGTCTTCTTTTTGGCTAGTGATCAGGTCCTCACTAGGAGAATCCTGACTCCATTGTAACAGGTTAGGCTCATTTTGTTGTTTAGCCTGATTTCTGGTAATGGCCTCTAACTGAATTGCACCCATTAAGTGGTCAATAAGGAGATCTCCAGTTATGGCTCCTTGTCTGGCTAATTAATCTGCAAGATCAATGCCTTCCTTATCATGACCTTGAATTCTGGAATGACCCCTGGTCTTTTTCCAATGTATGGTTAGCCCATTGGAACCACTAATTTATCAATCTTGCAAAACAACTTGCCATGTTTGACTGGTTTGTTGTTAGTTTTCTGCATGCTATTTCTTTTCCAAGTTGGCAGGTATTCAACAAAACTGTCACGCACATAATTTGAGTCAGTTATGATCACAAATTCATGAATACCTTGTTCAATAGCCATCTCAATGGTTTTTAGAAAAACAGTTAGTTCTGCAACTTGACTAGATCTTGGTTCAATGTTGAATCCTACAGAAATATTTGGGAATCCATTTGCCCAAGCTATACCAATGCCAGCAACTAATCTGTGCTCATTATCAATAGTGACATGGTAAGAACAACCTCAACATATACCCAAGGTAATGTTTGACACTGGTCCTCATTGTATATTTTATATGGGGAAAGCAATTGTTCCTCCAGGAAATCATCTTATTTTAACTCTTCCCCATGATCTTTAGCAGTACAGTCGTGGGAGCTATGGAAGCTCCTGTGCACTGGATTCTTTTTGTTTGGTTTATAGCGAATTTCTAAAGGCCAGCCTTGTAAGGATAGAGTCCAAGCTGTTATGCGGCTATTGGACAGGTTCCCATCTCTTATTTTCTCACTTTGCAAATATAGCAAAGACTGCTGGGCCGTTTCTACAATAATTTCTCACCCTATATGTAGCTGCAGAAATTTTGTAGAGCCCATACAGTAGATATGAGGGGTTCATAACCAATGACTTTGCTTAAATTATCATGCTTTTGGTATAAAACAGCACTCATGCTTACATCTGTGTAACCTGTCTCTAGGTAGAAAGGTTTACTGCCTTTAGGGTAAGCTAAGCAAAGTGCTTGAGTGAGTTTCCTCTTCAGCCCTCTCATGGCTGTCTCTTGAGCCTCACTCCAGTGCCATACTACATCCTTCTTTAGAAGATGTAGTAGTGGTTTAGCTAAGTATGGCATAATTGTCAATAAATTTTCGAGAATAATTTGTCATACCTAGTAATGATCTCAATTCCTTTAAGTTAGTTGGGTTCTTTGAATTTTTTATGGCTTTAATATTTTTCTTCTGAGGATTTAACCCTTCAGAAGCAACCTCATGTCCCAAGAAGTTGACACAAGTGCAGCACCATTGGGCTTTATGTAGGGATAATTTGACACCTGCCCTTTTAAGTTAGCTGAGGACATGTTTAAGCTCTGTGATGTGTTTTCCAAAGTCTGTACTTTTGATTAAACACATCATTAACATAGGATAATGCCCCCTTTCTAGTGCATCAGGCATAGCCTTATGCATGAATGCAGCTAACTCAAGCCCTGAATTTATGTATCCAAACGGAAGTCTTTGGAATGTATATTGAACCTTATGGAAGAAAAATGCTAGCTTATACTGGTCTTCTTCATGTACCTTTATGGTCCATTATCCCTGTGCACAATCAAAGGCAGTGAATAATAACAAATGCAGGTGGTGCATTGGGATCTGTTTGGATTCCTTGCAATGTGTAGGTCTGTAGTCCCACAGTCATATGAATCACTAACAAAAATATCCTTGTACTCCATCAGGAGTTCTCGTAGCTGTTGGCATTCATCATTACTGAAACAGGCCATTAGCTAAGGAGATTTGCTCTTCGACTATTTGCTGAAATCCTGGAAAGATTTCAGGCTGTCCTATCTCATAGGCTTCTTCAAGCCAAGATGTGAGGTCCCCTTGATTATAATTTACATTGCCCCCCAGGAATCTGTATATTGGGGTATTCTTGTTCTTTGATCGGTTGATCAAATACCAGGGAGGCTTCTTCAATTTTACAGATGCCTTATTTTGAACTAAAAGGATAAATAGACTGAAATTGTAAATAATCCTTCTGGCATTGATTCAAAGGATTGTTCTATTAACTATTCTTCAGTTAAGTACCTTTCAGGTATTAGCCCTATTACATTATTCTGGAATCCAAAAGTGTAATAACTGGATTCCAGAGCATATCCTATGGTAGTTCCCTTGGATCTTGTGGGGTCATGTTATGCACAATAACACATATTGGAATAGGTCCATTATTTAGCATAGGAGTATGGGTAATTGTCATACCCATATTTTGCATTCTCTAGGACATGCAAATTAGCGCTTCAGAAGTTTTTAACTTCTACCCCCTTCTTACCTGTAAGGGAAAGAGAATTTTTTCAGCCCCAGCAGGGATTACAGTATCCTTAGACACATGCATATTAACAACATATGCATTTGCTGGTTTGATTTCAGGGCTGTATTTTCATCCTAAAATATTTCAGGGTCCCCTTTCAACCTGCTCCAGAGTCAAAGGTTAATCAAATCTATTTGTATGGTATATCTATGCAAGATATCATTGCCAATGTATATTTGATTATGGGGATTATTTAAAACTAAAAAACAGGTGTTTCACTGATTTATTACCTGTGGAGATAGATAATAAAGATTTAGCTGTAATGTTATAGCTTTTAGAGTTATTATCTAGGTCATGGGCCCAGGGATCTTAGTTCAGCTACCTGCGCCAATAAGCCTTCGCTTATATAGCTAGCTTCCTGTTTTAAGTCAAAATTTAGCATACTTGCAGCTAGATTATGAGTTGTGCGTTAGGGTTAAAAAGCAGCGGTTGAGAGGTCCCAACACTGCTTTTTTAATGCCCGCTGGTATTACGAGTCCTTGAAATGACAGGCTCACCGCTCACTTTTTTGGCCAGACTGGGAAATACCGCAAATCCCACTTACGTAAATTGCGCATCCTATATTTTCAATGGGACCTTGCATAGCGCCAGTATTACGAGGTCTGACAAAAAATGAGCGGTAGACCCTCTCCTGCCAAGACTGATACCGCATTTAAAAGTCAGTAGTTAAGAGTTTTACACTACAACGCCGTAGCATAAAACTCTTAACTAAAGTGCTAAAAAGTACACTAACACCCATAAACTATCTATTAACCCCTAAACCGAGCCCCCCCATTGCCAAACACTAAAATAAATATTTTAACCTCTAATCTGCCGAACCAGACATCGACACTATAATAAACATATTAACCCCTAAACCGCCGCACTCCCCGCATCGCAAACACTAGTTAAATATTATTAACCCATAATCTGCCTGCCCCTAACATCGCCGACACCTACCTATATTTATTAACCACTAATCTGCCACCCCCAACGTCGCCGCCACTATATTAAATGTATTAACCCCTAAACTTAAGTCTAGCCCTAAACCTAACCCCCCTAACTGAAATATAATTTTAATAAATCTAAATAAAATTGCTATCATTAACTAAATTATTCCTATTTAAAACTAAATACTTTCCTGTAAAATAAACCCTAAGATAGCTACAATATAATTAATAGTTACATTGTATCTATCTTTGGGTTTATTTTTATTTTACAGGCAACTTTGTATTTATTTTAACAAGGTACAATAGTTATTAAATAGTTATTAACTATTTAATAACTATATAGTTAAAATAAAGACACATTTGCCTGTAAAATAAAACCTAACCTATGTTACAATTACACCTAACACTACACTTTAATTAAATTAATTACCTAAACTAAATACAATTAATTACAATTTAAATAAATTATCTAACGTACGAAAAAAAACAAACACTAAATTACAGAAAATAAAAAAATAATTACAAGAATTTTAAACTAATTACACCTACTCTAATCCCCTAGACTTAGGTTTAGGGCTTAATACATTTAATATAGTGGTGACGACATTGTGGGCGGCAGATTAGGGTTTAATAAATGTAGTTAGGTTGCGGCGACATTGGGGGAGGGCAGATTAGGGGTTAATAAATATAATGTAGGGTTCGGCGATGTTGGGGGGCATCAGATTAGGGGTTTATAAATATAATGTAGGTGGCGGAAGTGTCCGGAGCAGCAGATTAGGGGTTATAATATAATGCAGGTGTCGGCAATGTCGGGGGCTGCAGATTAGGGGTTAAAAAGTGTAATATTAGGGGTTTTTTAGACTCGGGGTTCATGTTAGGGTGTTAGGTGTAGACATAAAATGTATTTCCCCATAGGAATCAATGGGGCTGCGTTAGAAGCTGAACGGTGCTTTTTTGCAGGTGTTAGGTTTTTTTTCAGTCGGCTCTCTCCCATTGATTCCTATGGGGAAATCGTGCATGAGCACGTTTTACCTCCTCACTGCTACCGTAAGCAGCGCTGGTATTGATGTGAGATGTGGAGCTAAATTTTGCTCTTCGCTCACTTTTTTGCGATTAACGCCGAGTTTGTAAAAACCCGTAATACCAGCGCTGTCTGCAAGTGAGTGGTGAGGGAAAAACTGCTCGTTAGCACAGCACCCCTGTTAACACAAAAGTCGTAATCTAGGTGTTGGTTTTTCCCAGGTCATGCACTTGGATTGGGATAAATAAATCAATCTGATTTTTCTCAATTTCTGCAAGGAAAGAAAAAGTTTCCAATATGGATAGAGATACTATGTTAGTGCCCTCAAATTACAATAATAAATATAATAATGGAAATAAAAATCCGAATACAGGAAAAGAGGAAATCAGATTTATTACCACCTACAGTCAGGGCAGTAGAGAAATAAGTAACATCTTGAAAAAACATTGGAGAATCCTAACATCTGACCCTATCATAGGGAAATTATTACCCAATCAACCAACCATCACTTTTAGAAAACAAGGATTTCAAAAACATGTTAGCTCCGTCCAGATTTACATCAACAAAAGCACCCTCCATAAGCTCTAACAACCATTGGCTCAGTAGAAAAAATGGAACCCTGGCCTTGCAGGGCTAAGAATTGTAATATGTGCAGTCGCATAATTGGAGGAGATGTGTTTAAAAATATAGATCAAACCAAATCTTACAAGGTTAAACACAAATTTTCATGTACATCGAATTTTGTGGTGTATCTCCTCATATGCGACTGCAATTGTTACTACATAGGTAGAACAAAAAGAATGATTAGGAGTAGGTTCAACGAACATTTGGGGAATATTAAAAATAAAATTGAAAATCACAGTGTACCCTTCCATTTCAAACAGCTTCATGAGGCTAACAACAAGAGCCTAAAGGTCATGATACTTGATTGGATTCCTCCTAATTGCTCCAATAATAGATTGAGGAGTCTGAGACAACGTGAAACCTTTTGGATCATGAACTCAGAACCCTCAATACTGATAATTCTAAAGGTCTAAATATAGACCTGGATCTACAGGCTTTTATGTGAAAATAAATGCTTACATCAAACCATCTACACCCTGTCCTTAGTAGTGGAGTATAACACATAATACTTATTTCTTTCATGCCTCATACTCTGTGGTTAAATTATAATAATACTTTGGGAAACAATGCTTTTTTGGGGTCAGCACTCTTTAACTCATGTCTTTTATGTCTTAGATTAATATGCTGTCTATATATATATATATGTATTGACATTTTAGATTTATATACAGTTTTTAATGGTACGCTTAAAGTTCTTATCAAGAGATTATTAATTGTTTTAATTGAGATTTAAAATTCTCCTTTTTTTCTATGTATTCCCTATGTATTTCTGTGTATGTTTATGAAATTTTATTAATATCAATTAATGTGAAGTATGCACGGCATGTCGTTTTTAATATTAACACATCAAATGAATTTTCCTCATATACATTACTTTATAATGGCGATCCTGTAATCAGTATATTATGCTCTGACTCGCCTTTATTTTTGTATTTTTTTAGATATATTTGTAACCTTTCTCTGTATGGTCATATGTGGGACTTCCTTTATCCATGGACTGAGCACTGTCAGCACAAATTGACCTATCAGATCGTTACATTTCAGAGGCCGTTTCTTAGCCCGCTTAGTTCAAATAGGAGCCAAATTTAGGATAACGACATTCTCTTGAAAAAGTCGGGTCGTAACCGACGAAACGCGTAAGGTTTTAGCTGCACCAAGAAATACTGAGCTACATTTCAGTAGCCTACCACTGTTAGGATTCTGTGAATCTACCTCTGCCTTTTCGTTTTTTCGATTTCCGGTCACCTTTTGGACTTCCGGCTTGGGACCGTTTTACCCATAGCAGACAGTTCCAACAGCCGAGTGAAAGACAGCCGGTGGAAAGACCCGGTGTGACAAAGTGTGACGGACATTCATTTGTGCCCAGATCCACTATAATGACAGGATGTCTTATTACCCTGTTTCCCAGCTTTAGTTTTAACCATGCAGTGGTTAACATTCATTATCCCCTTATCATTTATCTCTCCCCAGATAATATCTGAGTATTTATGACTGTGCCTGTTGGCCACTGGTGGTACCCATAAAAAGGAAATTTATGCTTACTGATAAATTAATTTCTTTTACGATATGCCGAGTCCACGGGTTTCATCCTTACTTGTGGGATATTAACCTCCTGCTAACAGGAAGTGGCAAAGAGCACCACAGCAGAGCTGTTACATAGCTCCTCCCCTAACTCCTCCCCCCCAGTCATTCGACCTGAGATATAGGAAGAGAAAGGAAAAGCTAAAAGGTGCAGAGGTGACTGAAGTTTTGAAAAATAAAATAAATCCTGTCTTAAAATGACAAGGTGGGCCGTTGACTCGGCATATCATAAAAGAAATTAATTATCAGGTAAGCATAAATTTCCTTTTCTTTTACAAGATATGCCAAGTCCACGGGTTTCATCCTTACTTGTGGGATACCAATACCAAAGCTTTAGGGACATGGATGAAAGGGAGGGGACAATACAGGAACCTAAACGGAAGGCACCACTGCTTGAAGAACCTTTCTCCAAAAATAGCCTCAGAAGAAGCAAAAGTATCAAATTTGTAAAATTTGGAAAAAGTATGAAGGGAGGACCAAGTCGCAGCCTTACAAATCTGTTCAACAGAAGCATCATTTTTAAAAGCCCATGTGGAAGCACAGCTCTAGTAGAATGAGCCATAATCTTTTCTGGAGGCTGCTGTCCAGCAGTCTCATATGCCAGGCGGATGATGCTTTTTAGCCTTAAAGAAAGAGAGGTAGCCGTAGATTTTTGACCCCTACACTTTTCAGAATAAACAATGAATAGAGAAGATTTTTGACGGAAATCCTTGGTCGCTTGTAAGTAAAACTTCAAGGCACGAACCACGTCCAAGTTATGTAACAGACGTTCCTTCTTAGAAGAAGGATTAGGACACAAGGAAGGAACAACAATTTCCTGATTAATATTCTTATTTGAAGCAACCTTAGGAAGAAATCCAGGTTTTAGTACGCAAAACCACCTTATCAGAATGAAAGATAAGATAAGGCAAATCACATTGTTAACGCAGAAAGCTCAGAAACTCTTCGAGCAGAAGAGATAGCAACTAAAAACAAACACTTTCCAAGATAACAGCTTAATATCTGTGGAATGCATGGGTTCAAACGGAACCACTTGAAGAGCATTAAGAACTAAATTCAGACTCCATTGCGGAGCAACAGGTTTAAACACAGGCTTGATTCTGATTAAAGCCTGACAAAAAGACTGAACATCTGGGACATCCGCTAGACGCTTGAGTAATAAAACTGACAAAGCAGAAATTTGTCCTTTTAAAGAACCTAGTAGATAACCCCCGTCTCCAATCCTTCTTGGGAGAAAGGACAAAATCCTAGGAATCCTAACCTTACTCCCTTGAGTAGCCCTTGGATTCGCACCAATAAAGATATTTACGCCATATCTTATGGTAAATCTTTCTAGTGACAGGCTTGTGAGCCTGAATCAGAGTATCAATGACCGACTCAGAGAATGCCCCGCTTTGATAAAATCAAGTATTCAATCTCCAGGCAGTCAGCTGCAGAGAAGTTAGATTTGGATGTTTGAATGGACCTTGAATGAGAAGGTCCTGCCTCAACGGTAGTTTCCACGGAGGTAGAGACAACATGTCCACTAGATCCGCATACCAAGTCCTGCGTGGCCACGCAGGCGATATTAGAATTACTGAAGCTCTCTCCTGTTTGATTCTCACAATCACACGGGGTAGGAAAGGAAAAGGAGGAAACACATAAGCCAGGTTGAACGACCAAGGTACTGCTAGAGCATCTATAAGTACATCTTGAGGATCCCTTGACCTGGACCCGTAACATAGAAGTTTGGCATTCTGTCGAGATGCCATTAGATCCAATTCCAGTGTGCCCCGTTGTTGAGTCAATGATGCAAACACCTCTGGATGGAGCTCCCACTCCCCCGGATGAAAAGTCTGACGACTTAGAAAATCTGCTTCCCAGTTCTCTACTCCTGGGATATAGATTGCTGATAGATGGCAAGAGTGATTCTCTGCCCATCGGATTATCTTTGATACCTCTATCATTGCAAGAGAACTCCTTGTTCCCCCTGATGATTGATATATGCTACAGTCGTGATATTGTCCCGACTGGAATCTTATGAATTTGGTCAGTGCCCAACTGAGGCCACGCCTGAAGCGCATTGAATATTGCTCTCAGTTCCAGAATATTGATTGAGCCTTCAGGGAATTCCAGACTGCACCCCAGCCCAGGAGGCTTGCATCCATTGTCACTATAACCCCATGATGGCCTGCGGAAGCATATTCCCTGGGACAGGTGATCCTGTGACAACCACCAAAGAAGAGAGTCTCTGGTCTCTTGATCCAGATTTATCTGAGGGGATAAATTTGCATAATCCCCATTCCACTGTCTGAACATGCACAGCTGCAGTGGTCTGAGATGAAAGCGAGCAAACAGGACGATGTCCCATTGCTGCTACCATTAATCCAATAAACTCCATACACTGAGCCACTGATGGCCGAGGAATGGAGCTGAAGAGATCGGCAAGTATTTAGAATCTTTGATTTTCTGACTTCCATCAGAAATATTTTCATGTCTACTGAGTCTATCAGAGTTCCCAAGAATGGAACTCTTGTTTGTGGAACAAGTGAACTCATTTCTATATTCACTTTCCAACCATGAGTCCTTAGGAAGGACACCCAATGTCCGTGTGAGATTTGGTCAGATGACGATTTGATGCCTGAATCAAGATATCGTCTATATAGGGGGCCACTGGTATGCCCCACGGCCTGAGAACCGCTAGAAGGGACCCTAGCACTTTTGTGAAAATTCTGAGAGCTGTGGCCAATCTGAAGGGAAGGGCCACAAACTGATAATGCTTGTCCAGAAAAGCAAACCTTAGAAACTGATGATGATCCTTGTGGATAGGAGTGTGAAGGTACTCATCCTTTAGATCCACGGTGGTCATGTATTGACCCTCCTGGATCATTGGTAAGATTGTTCGTATAATTAGTTGTGGTAGGTGGCGCAAACCAAGTTGCTATTCCCAATGTGTCTTACTGTAAATATGTGTGATAATATGTGGGCTCAATATATGTTAATGTTTTGATGAGTACTATTTTATATTCTCTTATGGAAAAAATTGGATGTCGAAACTTTTTATAAAAAATATATATTATACTTTATTTGATTCCGGTAAATTTACCCAATAATAGTGATGCTAAAAGTACAATTAAACAAATATTATTACAAATTCCTTCAAAGTTTAAAAAATGACACCGGTGTCTCTATGTATCTATGTATAAAATGTACGTAATATATAAAAATATATGAATATATAAAAATTAAATTAAAATAATATCGTTGAAATCTTGCAATTTATACAGTTATAGGTTTATCACAAGTTGTAATTTCTAACAAAATGTTTGTAAATACAATTTAATAGTGGATAAGACAATAGTTGCTCCTGGTGGGGGAAGGGTAGACTCAAAACTTGGGGATGGCCTGTTTTCTCTGGCCACTTCTGCATAAGTTTTCTTTTTAGATTCAAAATTTAGGGGGCTAGGTGACACCCTACTTTGTCACAATTTTAGGGTTGGGCCTTGTTTCTCTTTTAACCCCCTGTTCACTGGACTGCTGACTGGATTATAATTTTGTATTCTCTCTGATCAGCCAATCCAATGAACAGTTATCATCAAAGTCTCTAGCCAGATTTATTTTGATATGTGAGGGTAATGCTTCATAAAATAAATTTACAAATTCTGAGCTTTCAAATTTGGGATTGTTTTTCAGCCATACTGTAAGCACCTTTTAGTATAGAAAGGAATTTGATTGGGCTTTGATTTGCGCCACATTTCAAACCGTATACAGCTGCTTTAGCAACGGTGGCAGTACGATACTGCCCAAACTCCCTTTTGCACTGTTGTTTTATTTCACTCCAAGTATAAATATTCATATATTTCAGTGAAATATATTTTATAACTTTATTTTGCAATATAGAATAACCAAAATGACAAGAATTGTTACACAGGTTACAATAATAAGTTGTCTACTGTAAAGAACATTATAGTTAATATGTCTCTCCTTGAATAGCATCCATAAACAACATTAGATGTAATTAGATTTATATTGAACGTCGTCCACTGTTAGTACAGTCTTTGCACTTTAATAATGTAAAAGTTCTTTGATAAGAGGTCCAAGGCTTTGCTATCATGTTATTACTACTTCCATCTTTTTTCCTTTATTTTACGCATAGAGATACAAAACATCACTGTGTCATTGGATGGTCATCAATACCTTTTATACAATAACATAACTCTTTTCTATTCAACCATGATCATGTCTAATTTATTCTAAATTAACATTAAATCTCTCTACATACTGACTGAACAAGTGAGAAAAAAAGGTGTATATCATAAAACAAAAACTCCCCTCCAGATCCCATAACATCTCATAAGACCTGTATGTGGGCCTTTAACCAGATGCTAAACCTTACGATATTGAAACAGCCAATAGAATGCAAGCTCAATTCTATTGGCTGATTGGATCAGCCAATAGGATTGAAGCTCAATCCTACTGGCTGATTGCATCAGCCAATAGGATTTTTTCACCTTTAATTCCGATTGGCTGATAGAATTCTATCAGCCAATCGGAATTCAAGGGACGCCATCTTGGATGATGTCATTTAAAGGAGCCTTCAGTGTACGGCTGGGACTGTATGAAGAGGATGCTCCGCGCCGGATGTCTTGAAGATGGAGCCGCTCCACGTCGGAAGGATGAAGACCGAAGATTCCGTCTGGATGAAAACTTCTGCCTGCCTGGAGGACGACTTCTTGCTGCTTGTATGAAGACTTCTCGCGACTTCGTTGAGGACTTCTGCCCGCTTGGATGAAGACTTCTCCCGGCTTGGTGAGGATGGATGTCTGGTCTTCAAATACTGTAAGTGGATCTTCGCGGGTTAGTGTTAGGTTTTTTAAGGGTTTATTGGGTGGGTTTTATTTTTTGATTAGGGGTTTGGGCAAAGAAAAAGAGCTAAATGCCCTTTTAAGGGCAATGCCCATCCAAATGCCCTTTTCAGGGCAATGGGGAGCTTAGGTTTTTTTAGATAGGATTTTATTTGGGGGGTTTGGTTGTGTGGGTGGTGGGTTTTACTGTTGGGGGTTGTTTGTATTTTTTTTACAGGTAAAAGAGCTGATTTCTTTGGGGCAATACCCCGCAAAATGCCCTTTTAAGGGCTATTGGCAGTTTAGTTTAGGCTAGGGTTTTTTTATTTTGGGGGGGCTTTTTTATTTTGATAAGGCTATTAGATTAGGTGTAATTAGTTTAAATATTTGATATTTTTTTTATTTTGTGTAATTTAGTGTTTATTAAAGTTAGGGTTAGGGTTAGACTTAGGGTTAGGTTTAGGGGTTAATATATTTATTTAGTGTTAGTGATGTGGGAGGCCAGAGGTTTAGGGGTTAATAACTTTAGTATAGTGGTGGCGGCGTCTTTGGGGGTGGCAGATTAGGGGTTAATAAATTTATGTAGGTTGTGGCGACATTGGGGGCAGCAGATTAGGGGTTAATAAGTGTAATGTAGGTAGCAACGACATTGGGGCAGCAGATTAGTGGTTAATAAGTGTAGGTAGGTGGCAGCGATGTCGGGGGTGGCAGATTAGGGGTTAATAAGTGTAATGTAGGTGTCGGCGATGACGGGGGCGGCAGATTAGGGGTGTTTAGACTTGGGTTTATGTTAGGGTGTTAGGTGTAAACATAACTTTTCTTTCCCCATAGGAATCAATGGGGCTGCGTTACAGAACTTTACGCCCCTTTATTGCAGGTGTTAGGCTTTTTTTAGCCGGCTCTTCTCATTAATATCTATGGGGAAATTGTGCACGAGCACGTAAAACCAGCTCAAAGCAGCGTTGGTATTTGTGTGTGGTATGGAGCTCAACGCAACCATATTGCCTGCTAACGCAGGTTTTTGGAAAACCTGTAATAGCAGTGCTATTAAAGGTGAGTGGTGGAAATAACTAGCAAGTTAGTACCGAGCCGCTCATAACGCAAAACTCGTAATCTGGCCGAGAGGTATTTCTCTATTTTCAAAAGAGAGTTATTCCAAGTCAGGCCCCAAACCAAAGTGTGTTTTGTTGTTTCTTCCCTTCTTTGCATAGTCTGTTTGTCTGAGACAAATTTCACCTTTATTTCTATATAACCCAATAGAATTCTCTGGGTACACCCTTTTAGTCTGAGCTTATCTCTCATTGGCCCTTGGAAATGCATATGGTAATTTTAAATCCCTTGACAATTTAAAATACGCTTTGGTTGCAACTCTTGTATTGAACACAGGGGGAACACTAGGCAACGGAATGTAGTTTCATTAGCAAATACTACTACAGAAAAGTATATTTTCTTAAATGTATATGCAATATATTTAGTATGTGCTAGTATTAATCAACTATCTGTTCAGTATATGGCCCATCTAATATAACTAAGTGCGTATTTTTGAGACTAAACATGGGTACACTTAAAATATATATATACATGTAATATTTCAGTGTTATATACAAATGTCTTGATATCTGTAAATGATACAGTTTTCTCCATCAATGACTGAGTTGGGTGACCCAGACCCCCCTTTTGCTGAAAGCTCAGATACCCAGCACAAGCCTAGCCTGTCACAGTACATAGAAAGGAAGTATGTTTACTCAGACCTCCTGCTGTTCAGACGTTCACTAACCAGGACTTCTAAAGAGCAAATTTGGTGTGTTTGTTACAGAGAGCAAACATATGTCCCAAACTGTAAGAGATAATGTCACACCTCAAAAATCTTTGATCACAGTCTCAGAAAAGAGGTCATTTCAATAGAGATTTTGTTGTATGGTTTCCCCAGATTAAAATCTTTAAATTAATTTTGGCCTAAGAAACCTATTACCTAGATCACAGTAACCTCTGTGGATCGCAGCCTAGAAGTCTACAAGTGATCACTTCTTTGAGGAACAAGCTTCTAGGAAAGGTAAACATTTACAGTTAAGTGTTAATTATTCCATTCTGAGTTAAATATACAAAACCCTAGACTCCTCTTCTAAGTTAAAAGTATCTGAGGAAGAAATTTCTTTAACCTGTGTAATATGAAAGCATAAGAGTGTGAAGATTTTAAATTAAACCAACTGTCTATATAGTTTTCATATAAGTTAATATAATAATTACTGATAAATAAATATATATATATATATATATATATATGTCATGTTATATACATCTAAGATGTGCCTGATGCCAAAGATACTAAATAAATAACATCCTCTTTGTTTTTCAGATATCTAATATACAAATATGTAATTTGTGCTGTGAATTATAGCATATGTTTTTATATACTCAGCATTGGAGATATACTAGATATGGAATGAAATTATTCTATTAAAATCAAATAATAGTATGACTAATTATCAACTGATATACAAATAAAGTAAAATATACATATATGTATATCGAATTAAAACTACTAGTCCACTGATAGAAATATAATTTAAATACATCTTTTAACATATTATGAGTAGGAAATTATATATATATATATTCTAAGTGTACCCATGTTTAGTCTCAAAAATAAACACTCAGTTATATTAGATGGGCCATATACTGAACAGACAGTTGATTAATACTAGGAAATAATAAATATATTGCATATACATTTAAGAAAATATACTTTTACTGTAGTAGTATTCGCTAATGAAACTACATTCCTTTGCCTATTGTTCCCCCAGTGTTCAATACGAGAATTGCATCGAAAGGGTATTTTAAATTGTCAGGGGATTTAAAAATACTATATGCATTTCCAAGGGCCAATGAGAGCTATGCTCAGACTTAAAAGGGCATCCCCAGAGAATTCCATTGGGTGATTTAGAAATGAAGGTGAAATTGGTCTCAGACAAAAAAAACTATGCAAAGAAGGGAAGACACAAAAAACACACTTTGGTTTGGGGCCTGACTTGGAATAACTCTCTGTTGAAAATAGAGAAATACCTCTGTGTTTTGTGATAACCTGTTTGCAAAAAAAAACCTTCACGTATGAACTTTGGAAAACTCTAAATTAAAAAGCTGAACTCTCATATTGGTTAATGGTAATGTATTAACAGTTGTTTTATATGTTTAATGTTTTAAATTGAAGGTATTCTATAGCTATAGATAAATTGTAGCTGTGATTTGTAAGTTTAATTTATAGTTATAATTTAAATTTTAGAGACCTGCGTAGTCTATCTATCTAGCATTGAGCAATTTACTGTTGAGAGGAAAGGTTTTGTATTCCATATAGATAAATACATTTTTATTACTCTCTTAACTCTCTTAAGAATTGCACATACATTGGCTATTGTGTTGAATTGATAATTGTATAATTTGGGTTTAAGTGAAGTATATTAGATTATGTTGGGTTAAAAATAGTGAATTATATTTCCCTGGAAATTCCATTAGATTGCGGGAGTTAAACTAAGATTTAATTGTGAGATTTGAACATAGGTGAGTACAGGCTTTGTTAAATAAGCTACATATATTAAATTGGTTAAACTTTCTGGCTATTTATAAATTGTTCTAGTATAATTCCTGTGTGATATTTAATAAGCAATTCATTTTGAGTTAAGGTTAATTTATAGAAATATTTCATCCATTCATGGGATAATAGAAAATATCTACTGAATAGTAATTTAATCTAAATATCTCTATAGCCTGCTTTATGTTCTAATATTGTATTGAACAATTGATAGATATAACTGGTCATAGGTTATATACAGGTACTACATAAATATTATCAATGTGTATATAAAAATTAACTCATCAGAATTTAGGAATATTTTATATTGAGATTAAATATTAAATTTTAATAATAATATTGTCAAATTTATAGATATCTATATAGTGATATTTGGGGGTACACTATAGAGATTCAACATCTTACTGGAGTGTATTGGCAAAATTCTGTTATAATAATTATAGATATCGCTGATGATAATTTTATACTGCTTTTAATGATTAATATTCATAATTACAATACGTAACATGTTGGTGGCAATTGCTGCTGATAAATACACCAACATTAATGGAGGACACTCCTGAGACCAATCAACATACAGTATAATATCCTATTGAGCTATGACTTATACAGCTGCTTCGTTTTTAAGTAAATCACTTTCATAAGATAACAGAACACTAAAACTTGTCTCATATAATTCTGTTAAATTGTTAGATCTGTCAAAGGGACATAGAAAACATTTTTTTTTTCTTCTGTGATTCAGATAGAGCATACAATTTTCAACAACTTTACAATATACTTCTGTTATAAAATGTGCTTCAATCTCTGGTATCTTTTCTTGAAGAAGAAGTACTGCACCACTGGGAGCTAGCTGATGAACCAATAACAAGATGAATTTAAGTGCAACCACCAATTACCATCTAGCTCTCAGTAGAGCACTACTACTCCTGAGCCTACCTCGGTATGATTTTCAACAAAGGATACAAAGAGTACAAAGCAAATGAGATAATATAAGTATGTTGAAACGTTGTTTAAAATTGCATGTTCCATCTGAACCATGAAAGATTTTTTTTATTTTATTTTACTGTCCCTTTAATGAATCTCTCCCACAAAAATGTAAGTAATGCAAATGCACAACCCATTGTTTCATAAATGCAGTGAACTGCTGTATTTTTTTGGAGTTTTAGGGCTAGATTATGTGTGCAATATTTGTGCTCCACTCAGTAATACCAGTGCAGGTAAATGTGCGCTGGTTTTACAAGTGCATTTGCATTGCCAGGAAGCCAAGCGCTCATAACAGCGCACTTCCATTGGCTCCAATGGGAGCCTCATTTTCATGCCTACAAATATTGAAAACAGGAAAGTGGAAAAAGGATGACAGGCTCTCAATTCAGAAACTTAAATAAAAACTGAAAATTTATTAGGCAGTTTAAAAAGGATATACAACAGACATGGCAGATAAAACAATGTAGGGTATCTTACATGTTTCGCGCCCCCTACAGGCGCTTACTCATAGATGAGTTGCTTTTGGGAGGATGAAAAACCAAACAATTATTCACTCAGGCAGTATTGGACCAGAAACAAGTACAATATATAGATGTAGTGAATATTTCTGATGATAATTTATCTGACAGTGAAATTTCTGTACTTAAATATGGTTTAGGTTTTGTCCCTACTACATCATTTAACTTGTTCAAAACCATCCTGGATGTCAATAGGTTTATCCGTAAACTCACTTTGAGAAAATAATTTCCCAGACGACCAAAATTTGGGACGTCTTTCAGAGACATACCCATATCCCACTTGACATCCAATATGGTGCAGATTTTTCTACTGTTCTAGATACAATCGCTTTATTTGATTTGGAATCTGAGTCCTATGTTCAAACATACACAAAGGAATCTCATACTGGTTTTCTCCCTAGGTCTAATTTTTATCCTACACATTCTTTCACAGAAGTTTCACATAAGTGTGGAGCATGACTTAATAACTGTATCTGGACAAACCACTAATGTGAAGTTTAATCTTACTAAAGCTGAAAGAGAAGCTATTATAAGTCTTAAAGCCAAAGTACATCCGCCAGGCAGATAAAGGTGGGAATGTCGTGGTTATGAAAAAAAATGATTATGACAATAAGACCCTCAGGCAACTAAGTGATGAGTCAGCATATATCAAGCTTCCCTCTGACCTGGCACAAGAGTTTCAGAGACGTCTCAGACACTTGCTGAATGATGGCCTTAAATCTAATGTTATTGACCTTGACACTTTAAACTATCTATATGTCACATCTCCAATCACCCCCATTTTTCATTTGTTTCCGAAGGTTCACAAGTCACTCCAGGATGTCAAAGGTAGGCCCATAGTGGCTGGTATCAGCTCCCAATTGGAAAACCTTTTAAATTGGTTGGATACCCTTCTGAAACCCCTGGTTGACGTGTTACCTTCTTTTCTCAAAGATACTAAGCACTTGCTCTCTTTAATTCAAGATATTGAGTGGCCACCTAATATTTAGTGGATGACTGTTGATGTGGTGGGCCTCTATACTGCTATCCCCCCTACTTTGGGGATTGAAGCTGTTGAATTTGTTATGGATCGTTATTCTAATTATTCTCTTGTACATAAACAATTTATTGTGCAAACCTTGCAGTTTCTTTTGCAACACATTTTGTTTGAGTTTAATGGTTGTTTTTATCCTCAAAGGTGTGGGACAGTGTTGGGGGTGAAGTTCACTCCAGCATAAGCCAACCTGTTCATGGGTTGGTGGGAGCTGTCTCATGTTTTTGCAGAGGATAACCCCTACAGAGACTCTAATATAATGTACAAGAGTTATATAAACAATCTTATTTTTATATGGTCTGGTACAGAGGCTCATGCACTTCTTTTTGTTGACTGTCTGAACCACAATGATTGTGGATTACAATTTACATCTACTTTTGAAAAGCATGAGGTTGCATATTTAGATTTAGTGCTTAAAGGTGAAGAGGATACAGGTCTTATCACCGCTGGCCTATATAGAAAGCCCATTTAATCTAACACCCTCCTTCATTCTAGAAGCCAATACTTTAACCATTGCCAATATGGAATAGTGAAGGGCCAATTTCTGTGTGTTAAAAGAAACTGTACTAATTTGTCAACATTTCTTGAAGAAAGTGAAGACTTAAGAATGAGATTGTCTCAGAAATGCTATCCTAATTCGGTTGTTGAGAAAGCATTCAATAAAGTAAAAGATGTTGATAGACAATTCTTATTGCAGGACAAGTCTAAAAATGTGGTAAGACAAGAAGATAAAACAACATTTGTTACTACATATTTGGCACAGTATCACCAAATGTGTAAAATTATTAATAAACCCCATTTTGTTAGGAGATGATGATCGGGGTTTCTGTAAACAAAAGTTGTCAGTTTGTGAGTAAACGTAACAAAACTTTGGGTCATTTATTAGCCCCTAGTATGACATGGTGTAACCAGGACTCTAAGAGACCATCATCTTGGTTAAAAAGCAAAGGCCACTATAGATGTGATGATAGATCATGTAAAGCCTGTGCACATACTTCAATATATAAAACTTTTCAATGTAACACCTCCCAAAAAGTATATATTTTGGATTAACTTATTAATTGTAGGATGACTCATGTGGTTTATCTTATCTGGTGCCAAATATGTACATTTCAATAGCTGTACAATTAGAAAGGTCCGGGAAAGGATACGTGAGCACCTCAATGATATAGATAATCTGTCACATTGTTTTGGCTCTGGCATCCCATTTTATTTTGCAGCATCAAGGTCAAACTACAAACCTTAAATGGTGTGTAATTGAGAAGATTACTAGACCTAAAAGAGGGGGGTTGCCTACAAGCTTTACATGCAAAAAAAAAAAAAGCTATAATAAAACTATAATAAGAACTAGTCACAGTGAGGGGGACTCTAGTGAGAAGACAGATATACTAGATATGTACAATATACAATAGATCCCAACTATTATATAGATACCAAAATGGAATATATATGATATATACAAAATTATCCCAAAGATAAAAAGAGTTAAAAAATAATATGGATATATTATCACTTTTAACAATGTAAAAAACAACAAAAAGTCCTCTTTAGATCCAAAGGAACAAGTACTGGCTGCCTCCTCCTCACCAACTGGTCCGGGTTAACTATGAAGAATAAGGAAGAACAGAGGGGTGCCTCATGTGTGGTATCATCAAGTATATATGGATACAGTAAGCAAAAAGCCAAGTGGGTACTCACATATTCCTGGAGCACACCAATGTGCTGGTAGGTGCAGGCTGTAGATTTTATCAGATGTAACAGCTCATCCACAACAAGAATTTTCCATGTACTGTAGTGCCGGGATAAAGCAAAGACAAAGAAAGGCACTAAATGTGCAGATTACTTAGAGTACAATTATATTAGCTTTAGTAGAATTCCAAATAGGTACTCACATTTTGGCTAAGCATACTAATGTGCTGGTAGGAGCAAGCTGGCATATTGGGAGAAGGTGTGTCAGCTCACCCCATATGCAGTACTCCAAATAGGCTGTTTTTCAAGAGCATAAGGGTTTGGATGGTTGGTCTCCCATATATTGATCAGAATCACAGGTAGGTAAGGTATGTCCACTCAAAAAGTTTTTTCATAAAAAGTATATTTATTAAAAACAAAATTAAAAACAACAATGCAAAAAAGTGGAAAAAGGTGGTATTCCAATATCCACCTAAAACTGCAATGCGTTTCTCTGCTTAACACGCCATTTCCTCAGTTATATATCAGATATATAACTGAGGAAATGGCGTGTTATCCAGTGTTAGAATTTTTATCACTCGAGTATGAGGGTTAATAATGAACATTTTTCACTTATTCCCTATGGTCCATAAAAGCTTAGATACGGTCAAGGGGAGACCCATTGTGCCCAGCATAGGGCCTTTGTTTGAGAACCTCTTCAATTGGGTAGACACACTTTTAAAACCATTGGTTGATCTCCTTCCATTCCTTCTAATTGATACTAAAAATATTCTTTCTTTGGTAGAAGACATTACATGAACACCTGGTGATTCATGGTTAACCGTCAATGTATTAGGTCTGTATACAGTCATTCCTCATATCTTGGGCATTAAGGCTGTGAAATATTTTATGGATACTTTAACCTCTTATTCCTCTGATCTCAAATGCTTTGTTCTGCAGGTCCTGGAATTTTTCCTTGACCACAATTATTTTGAATTTGATGTGGATTTCTATCTCCAAAGGCAGGGGAGAGCTATGGGGGCTAAGTTTGCCCCCTCCTACACCAACCTCTTTATGGGGTGGTGGGAGCTGTTCCATATCTTTGGAGATGGTAATCAATTTAAATCTCAAATTACTATGTATAAAAGATATATTGATGATTTAATTTTTGTGTGGTCCGGACCTGCAGAGCAGGCCATTGCTTTTGTTGAGTACTTGAATCAAAATGAATGTAACCTTAAGTTTACGTATTCTTGGGAACCCCTTACTATCCCTTACCTTGACCTTCAATTGATTGGTGACCCTGATAAGTGCAAGATTAAGACTTGTTTATACAGGAAACCGATAAGTTCTAACACCTTACTCCATGCCAAAATGTTACACCCTAAACATTGTAGATATGGCATTGTGAAAGGACAATTTATTCACATAAAACTTAATTGTTCTGAACTTACTGAGTTTGTTAAAGAAAGTGAATACTTAAAACTTTGTCTATCCCAATTTGGATATCCCATTAATACCATACTGAGAGCATATGAAGACGTGAGGGATATGGATAGACAAAGTCTCTTGCATTCTACTAAATCTTGAGTATCAAACCAGGATAAAAAGGTTAAAAAAAACTTGAGACAAAAATATAGATTTATGGCTCAGCATAGGATGCATATATTTAGCACTTCCTATCCCCTATATATGGTTAAAGACCTGGAGTAGGAATGTAGTAAGTGTGGGGCGAAGTGATGCCTTGATTAAAATCTAACTTTTATTTCAACACTTAAAAACACAATTCCACATACAATTTAAAAAACACAAATTGGCATAGAACATATTCTGAAAGAGATTGGGCTATAATAATATTAAATATACACTCGTGAGAGAGTAAACAATTGGAAAAGTATAGGTATGTCGTTGTTAGGATATCTAATTACAATAATGTCAAGAATATTGGACAATTGTGTATCCTTGTCTGTCGAGCATATGTGTTACTGCATCTTACAGTACATATGTATATTATTAATTCCAATAATAACTCTCTTAGGGGGATTTTGTACCACTAAATTCCCTTATTAGGTATAAATATTGTAGGGAAATAATGGTGGGTATTGCTGTGTTAGATTGACAGAAAAATAATAAAAATGTATTATTATTGTTATTGTGTTAATTTACTGATTAATTATGGTACAGTATACAGTTATACCTATTATTCTTCTATATGTCTTCTAGTAGAAATATAGAGTGATAATAATCATTGAAATAAATTCCAGGATTACCAGTCTGTAAACATTGTCCACATACTATTTGCGTTCTGCAGTATAAAATATATATCGTGTGGTATTGTTTGCTTGAATGATATTCGCATACTAGGGGGTGTAGATGGATACAATCGAATATTACAAGGGAGCTTGATTTAGATATCTATTGTTATTAGCACAAACAATTCGAAGGTATTATTAGAATTGTATACTTTTTATGCCTATTTCGGATTGTGTGCTATAAGCGCTTAAGAGTGTAATAGAGAGATTGTATTGTTTATTAGGCGCTGTTGATATAACGTATAGTTTCATTTGATTGCTCGTTTAATATTTAGTAAGTCGGCATGGATACATTTTTACCCCACTAATATAAAACTGAATTAGAACATGCTGGATAATGGCTGGAATAAATCACTTTGTTTCAGTTCTAAAGTAATATATATGAATGTTGTCTGTGTTCTTTAACACATTAATGTTTATCCAGTAACGATTTCAGCTGGATTAACGTTGTAGAAACATTAGTTTGAAATAATTGATTTAATGTGATAAAGTTATATTTTATTGTTATCTCTCACTCATACATACAAATTATTAGAATAGTTAAACATGATGATCTTTATAACTGTCCAAATTGTTTGCTAAGTGCTCTTGAAATTGTGACACACAGTAGTATTTTCTATACAACACTATAATAAGTGGAAAGTATTTAAATTCTTTTGCTCTTTTAGCGTATCTTGTAGTTGAGTATAGGTATTTTTTATATACTTGAGTTAAACTGGATATTGAAACCGCTTATTGTAAAAGCTAGTTGGTATTTGGGTGAATATTTATTTTCACCTTAATGAGAACCTTAGCTAGAATATCAATGCAGTTAGTTTAAATCAGTTTATGCTTCGCGGTTACTTATATAGAAGCGGTTCTTTATTATGTATATATCCTTGGCAATCTCTAAGGTTTATTACGCTTGTACTGTTTATATGAGCGTCTTAATGATTTCAACGGTATATTGTACCTTTTAGTACACTATTCATTTAATATGCAGTCTAAAGCATATTATGGTTAGCTTTTATTCTTAGAGACTGTTGGTAGATAAGTTCTAGCGTAAAGGTCGTATATATCTTGGTCTCAATATCTTGAATACACAAGCTCACTCATATTGTGGTTAGCTTTAGTTCTTAGAAACTGTAGGTAAATGTGTTAACGTGAAGACCGTGTATACCTTAGTCTCAATACATTGAATACATAGTCTAAAATATATTGTGGTTAGCTTTTGTTCTTAGAAAGTATAAGTTAATATGTCTTGGCGTGAAGACCGTATATACCTTGGTCTTACTCGCTTAAATTAGATACACTTTGTTATCGTTCAATCCAACACTAGCAATACTTTAGTTTTAACAAATAGCTTGGTTTAGTTAAATACCACCATCTCTAAACTCTCGTTGTGCTGTTATATTGGTACTGCAAGAGTATTAAAATACTGCTACCCAAAATATTTTCAGTAAATTCCCAATCTCTATTCTTGCACTTATTTTAAAGTATTACCCATATTAATAGGGTCTGAGTTCTATGTTAGTTTGCAACTTAAAAAACATATAAAAGGTTGAAATTGAAATATCAACCTTTCCCTGTTATTAGTTTGTGCTAATAACATTAGATATCTAAATCAAGCTCCCTTGTAATATTCGATTGTATTCATCTACACCCCCTAGTATGCGAATATCATTCAAGCAAACAATACCACACAATATATATTTTATACTGCAGAACGCAAATAGTATGTGGACAATGTTTACAGACTGGTAATCCTGGAATTTATTTCAATGATTATTATAACTCTATATTTCTACTAGAAGACATATAGAAGAATAATAGGTATAACTGTATACTGTACCATAATTAATCAGTAAATTAACACAATAATAATAATAATACATTTTTATTATTTTTCTGTCAATCTAACCCAGCAATACCCACCATTATTTCCCTACAATATTTATACCTAATAAGGGAATTTAGTGGTACAAAATCCCCCCTAAGAGAGTAATTATTGGAATTAATAATATACATATGTACTGTAAGATGCAGTAACACATATGCTCGACAGACAAGGATACACAATTGTCCAATATTCTTGACATTATTATAATTAGATATCCTAGCAATGACATACCTATACTTTTCCAATTGTTTACTCTCTCACAAGTGTATATTTAATATTATTATAGCCCAATCTCTTTCAGAATATATTCTATGCCAATTTGTGTTTTTTAAATTGTATGTGGAATTGTGTTTTTAAGTGTTGAAATAAAAGTTAGATTTTAATCAAGGCATCACTTCGCCCCACACTTACTACATTCCTACTCCAGGTCTTTAACCATATATAGGGGATAGGAAGTGCTAAATATATGCATCCTATGCCGAGCCATAAATCTATATTTTTGGCTCAAGTTTTTTTGAATCTTTGATTCTTGCATAAGCACTGCAGCCTGTATCCACTTTTGAACCTACAGTAGATACATATTGGCACTCCCCATTTACTCGTGTAGTGGGGTTGCAAACATTTTGTTTTCTCCAGGATAAAAAGGTTATGTTTATTACTACCTTCTCCTCTGAATTAAATGCAGTATGCCAAATTATCAAAAATCATCTTCCCATATTGTTAGAAGATGCGGGACTTTCATAATGGATGTAAATTTGTCAGCCTTAGAAACAAAATGCTGGGCAATATTCTAGCCTCTTCTATGACTTGGCGTAAGGAGAATAGACAGAAATTGAGTTGTTGGCTGACTTGTAAAGGCCATTATAGATGTGGTGGTAGAACCTCTAAGGCATGTAATCATACTTCTATATGTAATTTGTTTTCAATATTATGTAACTAAAAAGGTTTATACTTTAGACAATTGTACTAATTGCCGCACCAAGTTTGTATTTACTTAGCATGGTGCGATGTATGTAAAATGCAGTACGTAGAACGTACTACTAGAGAGACTAGAGAACGTATACGCGAACATTTGAATGACATAGATAATTCCAAACATTGTTCAGCTCTGGCATCTCATTTTATAAATGAACATTTAGGTTTAACTAATCACTAAGTGGTGCATTATTCAAACCATTCAGAGACGCCCTAGAGGTGGTGATATCTATAGCAGCATACGTCTATGAGTAAGGCTAGGTACAGCCGAAACGCGTAAGCTGTGCTGTTCTTACCTGCTCTTCATTGTTTTACCGATAATTTCAATAAAGTTAAACTGTGTTTATCCCTGTGCACACTTGGTTGTTCTTTTTTTAATCATGGCCATGTAATACAAGTGTGAGTTTCCACTCCGCTCTTGTCAAAGAAAATATAGGGCGTGCTAGTTACTGTGAACTCATGCAAACAAGGTCACAATATTTTTCTTCACTTCTGACTTTTAATACAGGTTCTGGTGGTAAACATATTGCAACGTCATGATCCTGTTTGAGCTCCACTTGTAATTTAGGCCTGTGTTGATAATCAAGTCAAGGATGCCAGAATTACACTATTTATATACACTTCCTTTCTCAAATGTGGGCACTTTATTTGGCTTTCATCTTGCTTTTCATCTGTTTTTAGAGTTCTCAAAATACTACCCATATAGATAAAAAACGATCTAGTAAAAAGCAGGAATCTTTGTATCAATACCTTTTCAAAGCCAGCAGGAGGTCCATGGATGGAGCAGCATTATTAAGTTGGAGTCAGGAAGGTTAGCAGTAGAAGTAGTCCTAAGCAATTCCTCTTTTAGAAGAAGCATAGTCAAAGTCAAGCTGAGGTCAAGGTTGGAAGAGAAGCACATGGTCAGATAACTAGCTGAAATAGGTATACAGTAATAGTAATTAAAAAAAAAAAGGCTACATTACCACTCGCAAGAACCACTGGAAGAAGTGGCCTTTTATTTGTTGAATAATGACGCTTGACTAACACAGGTGAGAACAACCTTAATCTTTCAGTTTGGAACCAGTGTCACTACCATTTAGTTGTTTATTAGATGAGCACCTCTTATTATGAATTATATAATATATACTAATGTTTACAGGGGGAACGGTGCTATGTATGGACCTAAACTCAAAAATTATGAGGTGATCGTGTAGAAGGGGAGGTAATTTTTTAACATTAGAGGTCATTGTTAGCTTTATTTTGGGGTGGGGGGTGAGCTCACAAATTTGTTTAAGGTTATTTAATGAAAGCACAGGATCATTTTTTTTCATCCTCTGCATGAAAGTTTATATACCTAAAGAATGTTGTATAACATTAATTTAAAGCAGTTATACACCTTCGTTTAGCACTCAAAATCTTCGCCAGATAAGACGTGGTTTTTCATGACGACCCTCGCAGGGGCTACCTTGGTGGAATAATCTTTAAAAAGGACAATCCCTGCAAGTAACGAGATGTCTCCTATTCATTGAAATTAATGGAGCTTTCTGCAAAGGGAAACTTCACTGTGTAGGGTGAAGTTAGCAGTAAGCAGAGAGTGCACTTTAAAAATTCAATTCTGCAGCCAATATAAATCACATTATGCTGCTTTCTGTGTATAGCATCTTACAATCATCTATATTTTCATATACATGTATTTTTCTATTAGGGTATTAAGGGCTAGATTACAAGTGGAGTGCTAAATATCGCTTGCGTGCAAGCAATAATATCGCTCCACTTTGTAATACCAGCACACGATAATGTGCGTTGGTATTACAAGTAAATCACAATGTGAATGTGAGCTCACGTTCGCATTACTAGGAAGCATGACAAACAGAAAAGGGAACAAGAGCGCAACCTTGATTCAAGTGTGTTTATTTAGGCATACACATAGAGCGCAAAAAACAATAATGCACTTACAGGATAAAAATGTTAAAACAGCATATAAAGGTGTACATGCAGGTGTACAGAAACCAAAATCATCCATTGTTAGAAATTATTGTTAGCGTGAGTAGCGCCATCTTGTTCTTGGCTGCCATTTTGTCTTTGGCATCCATCTTGTTTGAATAACCTATAGTATAGTGGTTTATTCTGTAGTGAGAAATACATGCTTGCTATTATTCTCTACAAAACTAGTTAACCTTGTAGATGGCCTGGCACAACGCCTGGAGGATACTATCTCTATAAGATGTTCAAATAACCTTGTCTTCATCCTAGATGCTTTGTTTATTATGTCTATAGAATATTGTTTATGAGCTAGTATTTTTCCTGACAAACACTGTATAAAATGACGCGGCCATAACGTGTCATCAAGTTAACCCTGTACACTGTAATTGGTGCCTATAAGATATGTTGTGTGTCTTTCAATAAACAGAATAGTGTTAGATCATTGCTGTGTGGTCTGAATTACTGTTCTCTGGATGTCCTTATCAAATAATTTATTCATCTCCAGGTGGTACGATGGGCCCACGTCCTGACTGACACGCCCCCTCTGAAACCAACACCTTACAGTTTCTGGTGTCAGCTTGTGGGATTCACACTGGGTGAGTAGATGAGTGTTTTTTACTCTACTTTTCCCTCTGTGAATCTGAACCTAAATATATTTTTGTAAAAGGTGTTGGTAATATATGATAAAGGGTTAAGGGGTTCCTGCAGTAAAGAAAGAAGCAGGGTTTGTGTGGAGGTTCTGAGTCCTGTCGGCACTTGTGATAATCTCTCTAGACAGGGTAATAGTCCTGTGCTAGTTTAAGATAGGTATTGTAGTCCTGTCTGGTGAAGTGCGCAAGATAAAAAATTGGCATGCAGTTGACAGAGGTTATCAGTCCCCGGGAAGGTTGGCATCGCTTTGTTATAATGAGTTTGAGTCTCATGTGTGTCCCTATACAGTCCTATAATAGAGTTTTTGTTACCCACCTGGATCTGATGTTTGATATTTGATGCTCTGCTTTGCTTGTTGCTTTTAATTGCTATATGATTGTGCTGTGCTTAGAAAATATTAAGTGACTGTGCATTTTAGCATTGCTGCTCTTATTTGCATGTAAAATATTGATAATAAATGTGTGTTCGAAAAGGAGAATGTTATTGCATTCAGGCAGAGATATCCACTCCAGAAAGGGAGGGGGATGATAAAAAAAAAAACTGTCAGTAAGCACAGCTGTGTAGAGTCAGTGGAAAAGAAAAAAAAACTGTTACAGAAGCTCCGTTGTATATGTGTTTGCAGTAATGAAAAGGAGATGTATATTTTGATGTGTCATGTGTGATGGTCTGTTGGTTTTCACTGTGTCTGTTATTACGTGTAAAAGAGTTGTTAAAAAAAACAAAACAAAGAAAGGATGTATTATCCTGTTTGAAAATTGTCTCAGTCTGTTGGGAAATGGCCATTCTCTGCAGATTCGGACACTTTCAAATACAATTTAAATTTGGTGGAAAGTTAATCTTATTGTATTTTTATGTCTTTGGTATGTTATGAAATATATGTTTTCCTGAGAAGGAGAGTGAATTTCTGGTATGCGAGATGAGACGAGTGTGTATCACTGTAAAAATAACCTTGGTGCAGAAATCAGACGTTGTAATGAGGTATTTGAAGTTTGATTGTAATAGCTTTATTTTAAAGTCATAAGCATGTTTTTATGTATGTGTGTTATTAATAGCAGTTTTTAGTTTTAAGTGATAATTGTTGTATGCAAATAAAAAAACTGTCCACCTGTTGCGGCATATCAATATATTGTTTTTGCAAGTGAACTAATTAAGGGATTTGTGAATGTGCGGGTGATTGAGTGACCTTTGGTCATGTTCGGGTAAATGAAAAAGATTAACAGGTTGATTCAAGTATGTTGTATTTGCAAGATTTGTGCACGGCGTTAGTGGAAAAGATAAAATAAGGTTATAGGCTGTATATCATTAAATTTAGCTAAAAGTATTTGGGTCCGTTTCTGTTGCAAGTAAATTAATTCAGTTGAAGTTTTAATATACATGGGTGTTACATGATAAATGGTTAGTCCTTAAGGGACAGTGTACTGTAAAATTGTTTTTTATATTAAGGTATTGTCAATGGCTTGTTATACAAGCTGAATAGTATTTATGAGTTTGTTTGTGTATATTAAGTAGCTAGTGTTGTGCTTTCAAGACACAGTTATTGCAATGGGTTGAATTTCAGGTAATAAGTATATTTTATTGTGTTCCTTATCTTATATTTGTTAATTAAAATGGAGCTTAGGGCTTAGACAGAGCAATGGAAAATTGTCATTTTATTATTTAAAGGACCAGTTCACTCATGTGAAAGGAGTTCATGAGTAGCAATAACACTGTATTAGCACTTTGCAAAATATATTTTTTGAGACCTTTATTTGTATTATTCTTTTAAATCTGCCGTTTAGATAGCAGATATTTACGCAGTGTAACTTAATTCTCTCTGTAATGCAAGCTGAATTGATAAATTGCCTGCAATCTTGGTGTTGCGATCTGTGAGACTAGCGGAAAGAAAAAAAGAGAGGAGAGAAAATATTTAAAGGGATACAGACAAACTGATAAAAAATCTGAGATTTTAAAGAAATATTTACAGAGAGAGAAAATGAGGTTTACTGTAAGCCTAACACTAGTATATTTAACTGTGTCAGCAGTTTCAATTAAAGATAATTTTTAATTTGGGTAAAATGTCCCTTTAACTAGCCTGCACCCCACTGTGCATGTGTTTTTTATGCTGGCTGTGTTTCCTTGGGCTATTTAATGAATGTCAGTATACATTTTTATTATAAGTAACCCAATGGATCATTTAGAACAATTTAAAGGGGAAATTTTATTATTATTCTTTTGTAGAAAGCTAATTTTTTTGTTATATACATTTGTTATATTTGGCTAGAGAGCTGCAAAATGGGGAATATCAAATTATAAAAACAAAGTTAAATTAAATAATTTTGGTTATGTAAAAGTATAGACTGGATTCTAGAGCTTTTCACAAATTATTTGTGCCATGCATGATTTTGTGTGTTTCTTTGTAAATTTATGGTTCAGGATTTTATTTGTAAATATGCAACAGGAGTTTATTGATCATCTGCAGTTATTGCATCATTAGTATAATCTCATAGTATTGTGCATGGTAGAATTTGCAGAAACCAGGGTTTAGATGGTTGTTATAGGATTTTAATTATTTGTAGTGTTTTACGAGTGCTGTGTTTCAGTGAATGTAAGTATATGTGTTGAATTTCAGGTTTATTGTGGTTGTTTAAAGTTTGTGTTGGCTGCTAATGTTTTGTTTTGTGAAATGGACAATTGGTTTTAAATGTTTTCTAAGAGATTGTGATGTTTTTCTCTTTCGTGACTGCATGTGGAAACGTGCTGTATTAATGGCATATTGAATAGTGAGGTGTATTTGATTTTGCTTGCTATTGAGAATAGTATTCTGCATGCATGAGTGGAGTGCATGATGTGTCTTTTAGTTTCGTGTTATCTTGTGTTTGCGTGCCACATGGGATGTTTCACGCAAACAAGGGGGAAGTATTGATAAGTATTGATGAGTATTTATGAGTATCTTTATGTGATTTGGGTGATTATTATTTTAAGTAAGAAAGTGAACCTAAAATGTTTTTATTTTTCTATTTTATTCTTAACACAATATTTGTATTTGCAGGATGAGATTATGAAGCTGTATCCAGAGATTAAAGACACTAACTGAATTATTTTTGAGTTTTTCATATTTAGGTAACATCTGTACAGATAAAATTCCATAGTGCACTCTTCAAAAGATTGAAGATTGAATGCAAGTAAACCTTTAAAGAAAGAAAAATGAAGATAAAGACATTTACAAGGGTCCCCAAAAGGTGACAACAAGCCCCCTGGGATGCCTGCTGTGTTTGGTCTTTAACCTCCTCAAAGCCACCTTCCTCCTCTGACTCCTCTTCTTCAGACTCCTCTCTCTGTGTTGCCTCTCTCTTCGTTATTATAAGGTGTGTTAAGTAGTACTATTCCTATCAGTTTAATCCCTGTTATGTCCCCTATCAGGGGACGTGTATATGGCATTGATTTTAGGAACCGGGAGATGGAAAAAGATGCTTGGTCGGTCCTCCTACTTCAAATTTGGGGCACTGCGCGTGCAATCTAATGGGCCACCAGATAGGAGTGGTGTGTTAAGTAGTTCTATTCTTATCAGTTTAATCGCTGTTACGTCCCCTATCAGGGGACGTGTATATGGCATCGATTTTAGGAACCGGGAGATGGAAAAAGATGCTTAGTCGGTCCTCCTACTTCAAATTTGGGGCACTGCGCGTGCAATCTAATGTGCCACCAGATAGGAGTGGTGTGTTAAGTAGTACTATTCTTATCAGTTTAATCCCTGTTACGTCCCCTATCAGGGTACGTGTATATGGCATCGATTTTAGGAACCGGGAGATGGAAAAAGATGCTTGGACGGTCCTCCTACTTCAAATTTGGGGCACTGCGCGTGCAATCTAATGTGCCACCAGATAGGAGTGGTATGTTAAGTAGTACTATTCCTATCAGTTTAATCCCTGTTATGTGCCTTTTTTTTGGTTTGGTTTTTGAAGCGACAGTGCAGCACCAGAGGCCAGAAAAATTAGGCATGTACACATGCCTGAAAAATTAGGTATTGTTGCAGCTGATGCTGTAGCAGCGGCAAGAAAAATTGATGTTTGTTTCCCAGGCAGAAAGTGCCCTAAAACATTGCGGCTTGAACCCTAGTTGGTGGTGGATAAGTCACGCAAGTCATCCGGCATTCAGAGATAAAATACAGCAGCGTGTGGACCATTTTTAGCCTAAGGCAGCTCATCTCATCAGGCCTTTTTTAGTCGAATGTATCGCCCACTGTCCATCCCTCATTCATCTTAATAAAGGTGAGGTAATCTAAACTTTTTTGACCTAGGCGACTTCTCTTCTCAGTGGCAATACCTCCTGCTGCACTGAAGGTCCTTTCTGACAGGACACTTGAAGTGGGGCAGTTCTATCGCAAATTGGGATAGCTCAGGCCACAGGTCAAGCCTGCACACCCAGTTGTCAAGGGGTTCATCGCTCCTCAGAGTGTCGATATCTGCAGTTAAGGCGAGGTAGTCTGCTACCTGTCGGTCGAGTCGTTCTCTGAGGGTGGACCCCGAAGGGCTGTGGCGATGCGTAGGACTTAAAAAGCTCCTCATGTCCTCCATCAACAACACGTCTGTAAAGCATTCTGTCCTTGCCGGCGTGGTCGTGGGAGGAGGAGGATTACTTTCACCTCTTCCCCTGTTAGATTCCCGTTGTACTGTGACATCACCCTTATACGCTGTGTAAAGCATACTTTTTAATTTATTTTGGAACTGCTGCATCCTTTCCGACTTGCAGTAATTCGGTAACATTTCAGTCACTTTATGCTTATACCGGGGGTCTAGTAGCGTGGACACCCAGTACAGGTCGTTCTCCTTCAGCCTTTTTATACGAGGGTCCCTCAACAGGCAGGACAACATGAAAGACCCCATTTGTACAAGGTTGGATGCCGAGCTACTCATGTCCCGTTCCTCGTCCTCAGTGATCTCACTGATCTCACTGAAGGTATGTTCTTCCAGCACTCTTCGCAGGGCACGCTCCAGGAAGAAAACAAATGGTATGATGTCGCTGATAGTGCCTGCGACTGACTAGGTTTGTCAACTCCTCAAAAGGATGCATGAGCCTACAGGCATTGCGCATGAGCGTCCAGTAACGTGGCAAAAAAAATTCTCAGCTCCGCAGAGGCTGTCCTAGCACCCCTGTCATACAAATAGTCGTTAACGGCTTTTTCTTGTTGGAGCAGGCGGTCGCACATTAGGAGTGTTGAATTCCAATGTGTCGGGCTGTCGCAAATCAAGCGCCTCACTGGCATGTTGTTTCACTGCTGGATATCTGAAAAGTGCGCCATGGCCATGTAGGAACGCCTGAAATGGCCACACACCTTCCTGGCCTGCTTCAGGACATCCTGTAAGCCTGGGTACTTATGCACAAAGCGTTGTACGATCAGATTACACACATGTGCCATGCACGGCACATGTGTCAACCTGCCCAAATTCAATGCCGCCAACAAATTTCTTCTGTTGTCACAAACCACTTTGCCGATCTCCAGTTGGTGCGGAGTCAGCCACTGATCCACCTGTGCGCTCAGGGCAGACAGGAGTGCTGGTCCGGTGTGACTCTTTGCTTTCAGGCAAGTCCACCCCAAGACGGATTGACACTGCCATATCCGGGATGTGGAATAGTACCTGGGGAGCTGGGGGGGGGCAATTGATGTGAAGCAAGATGCAGCAGCAGAAGAGGACTCAGCCGAGGAGGTTATGGAAGAGGATGGAGTAGGAGGAGTAAAGGAGGTGGCAGCAGGCCTGCCTGCAAGTCGTGGCGGTGTCACCAACTCCTCTGCAGAGTCACGCATTCCATGCTTGGCAGCCATCAGCAGGCTTACCCAATGCGCAGTGTAGGTGATATACCTGCCCTGACCATGCTTTGCAGACCAAGTATCAGTGGTCAGATGGACCCTTGCCCAAACACTGTGTGCCAGACATGCCATTACTTCCTTTTGCACAATCGAGTATAGGTTGAGGATTGCCTTTTGTGCAAAGAAATTTTGGCCGGGTACCTTCCACTGCGGTATCCCAATAGCTACAAATTTTTGGAACGCCTCAGACTCCACCAGCTTGTATGGTAAAAGCTGGTGGGCTAAGAGTTCAGACAAGCCAGCTGTCAGATGCCGGGCAAGGGGGTGACTTTGTGACATAGGCTTCTTACGCTCAAACATGTCCTTGACAGACACCTTACTGTGGGCAGATGAGCAGGAACTGCTCAAGGCGAGAGACGGAGTGGCGGATGGTAGAGAGGGGGCAAGGTGGACAGCAGTGGTTGACATGGCTGAAGATGCTGGACCAGGAGGAGGATTGCGGCTTTGAGTTTGTGTGCTGCTTGTACTCATGTGTTGATCCCATAATCGTTTGTGATGTGCGATCATGTGCCTTTGCAAAGCAGTTGTACCTAGGTGGGTGTTGGACTTCCCACGACTCAGTTTCTTTTGGCACAGGTTGCAAATGGCATAATTGTTGTCAGAGGCAGACACACAAAAAAAATGCCACTCTGCTGAGCTCTGCAATGATGGCATTCTGGTGGTGGCAACAGCATGCGTTGATTGGCGTGCTGTCTGGCTGACCTGGGTGCCGATGCATGCTGTCTGACTGTTCCACTAGCTCCTTGCGATGACCTCCCCCTGCTTCCAACTCGTCTCCTCCTCCTCTCTGTCTCCCCATCTAAATTTTTCCCCTGTTCTTCTTCTCTTCTAGCAGGCACCCATGTGACATCCATGGACTCATCGTCATCATCAACCACTTCACTTGTATCTGACAACTCAGCAAAGGAAGCAGCAGCGGGTACAACATCATCATTATCACACCGTACGTCCATGTGTGTAATGCTGCCTGACTGAGACATATCCCTGTTATCTACATCCTCTGGCAATAATGATTGCACATCACTATCACTCATTTCTTCCAACTGATGTGTAAATAACTCCTCTGACAGATCAAGTGAAGTGGCTGTGGTGCTAGTGTTGGTGGTGGTGGCAGGCGGGCGAGTGGTAACTTGAGAGGTGCCCGAAGCTAAGCTGGAGGAGGATGGTGCGTCAAGGTTCCGAGCGGAAGCTGTAGAAGATTGGGTGTCCTGTGTTAACCAGTCAACTATGTCCTCAGAACTGTTTGAGTTCAGGGTACGTGACCTCTGAACACTGGGCATTATTCTAGGGCCAAAGGGAATCACAGCACCACGACCACGATGGCCCCTGTGGGGTGGTCTGCCTCTGCCTCTCATTTTTTTTTCGATTAGTGGTACTATGCGTGCAAGCTACTGTAACAACAGATATGAGTGTCACTGTGCACTGGCAGAAGTTGGCAGAGTAGACGCTGTAGGCCTGACACACACGCTTGCAGACAACTAACTGCTATTAAATCTATTACAGTCAAAATTTTATTTTATTTTTTAAATGTACACTACTGTTACAACAGATATGAGTTGCACTGGTGTGACACTGTGCCCTGGCAGGCACTGAAACACACATGTGTGAAGGAAACTGACTGCTATTATTTCACAGTCAAAAAAGTGGTTTTTGTTTTTTTTAAATGTACACTACTGTTACACCAGATATGAGTTGCACTGGTATAACACTGTGCCCTGGCAGGCACTGAAACACACATGTGTGAAGGAAACTGACTGCTATTATTTCACAGTCAAAAAAGTGTTTTTTTTTTTTAAATGTATACTACTGTTACACCAGATATGAGTTGCACTGGGGTGACACTGTGCCCTGGCAGGCATTGAAACGCACACGTGTGAAGGAAACTGACTGCTATTATTTCACAGTCAAAAAAGTGTTGTTTTTTTTAAATGTACACTACTGTTACACCAGATATGAGTTGCACTGGGGTGACACTGTGCCCTGGCAGGCACTGAAATGCACACGTGTGAAGGAAACTGACTGCTATTATTTCACAGTAAAAAAAGTGTTGTTTTTTTTAAATGTACACTACTGTTACACCAGATATGAGTTGCACTGGGGTGACACTGTGCCCTGGCAGGCACTGAAACGCACACGTGTGAAGGAAACTGACTGCTATTATTTCAGATTCAAAAAAGTGTTGTTTTTTTTTAAATGTACACTACTGTTACACCAGATATGAGTTGCACTGGGGTGACACTGTGCCCTGGCAGGCATTGAAATGCACATGTGTGAAGGAAACTGACTGCTATTATTTCACAGTCAAAAAAGTCTTGTTTTTTTTAAATGTACACTACTGTTACACCAGATATGAGTTGCACTGGGGTGACACTGTGCCCTGGCAGGCACTGAAACGCACACGTGTGCAGGAAACTGACTGCTATTATTTCACAGTCAAAAAAGTGTTTTTTTTTTTTTAAATATACACTACTGTTACACCAGATATGAGTTGCACTGGGGTGACACTGTGCCCTGGCAGGCACTGAAACGCACACGTGTGAAGGAAACTGACTGCTATTATTTCACAGTCAAAAAAGTGTTGTTTTTTTTAAATGTACACTACTGTTACACCAGATATTAGTTGCACTGGGGTGACGCTGTGCCCTGGCAGGCACTGAAACGCACATGTGTGAAGGAAACTGACTGCTATTATTTCACAGTCAAAAAAGTGTTGTTTTTTTTAAATGTACACTACTGTTACACCAGATATGAGTTGCACTGGGTTGACACTGTGCCCTGGCAGGCACTGAAACACACACGTGTGAAGGAAACTGACTGCTATTATTTCACAGTCAAAAAAGTGTTGTTTTTTTTAAATGTACACTACTGTTACACCAGATATTAGTTGCACTGGGGTGACACTGTGCCCTGGCAGGCACTTAAACGCACATGTGTGAAGGAAACTGACTGCTATTATTTCACAGTCAAAAAAGTCTTGTTTTTTTTAAATGTTCACTACTGTTACACCAGATATGAGTTGCACTGGGGTGACACTGTGCCCTGGCAGGCACTGAAACGCACACGTGTGAAGGAAGCTGACTGCTATTATTTCACAGTCAAAAAAGTGTTGTTTTTTTTAAATGTACACTACTGTTACACCAGATATGAGTTGCACTGGGGTGACACTGTGCCTTGGCAGGCACTGAAACGCACACGTGTGAAGGAAACTGACTGCTATTATTTCACAGTCAAAAGTGTTGTTTTTTAAATGTATACTACTGTTACACCAGATATGAGTTGCACTGGGTTGACACTGTGCCCTGGAAGGCACTGAAACGCACACGTGTGAAGGAAACTGACTGCTATTATTTTACAGTCAAAAAAGTGTTTTTTTTTTTTTTAAATGTACACTACTGTTACACCAGATATGAGTTGCACTGGGATGACACTGTGCCCTGGCAGGCACTGAAATGCACATGTGTGAAGGAAACTGACTGCTATTATTTCACAGTCAAAAAAGTGTTTTTTGTTTTTTTTAATGTACACTACTGTTACACCAGATATGAGTTGCACTGGGGTGACACTGTGACCTGGCAGGCACTGAAACGCACACGTGTGAAGGAAACTGACTGCTATTATTTCACATTCAAAAAAGTGTTGTTTTTTTTAAATGTACACTACTGTTACACCAGATATGAGTTGCACTGGGGTGACACTGTGCCCTGGCAGGCACTGAAACGCACACGTGTGAAGGAAACTGACTGCTATTATTTCACAGTCAAAAAAGTGCTGTTTTTTTTAAATGTACACTACTGTTACACCAGATATTAGTTGCACTGTGGTGACACTGTGCCCTGGCAGGCACTGAAATTCACACGTGTGAAGGAAACTGACTGCTATTATTTTACAGTCAAAAAAGTGTTGTTTTTTTTTAAATGTACACTACTGTTACACCAGATATGAGTTGCACTGGGGTGACACTGTGCCCTGGCAGGCACTGAAACACACACGTGTGAAGGAAACTGACTGCTATTATTTCACAGTCAAAAAAGTGTTGTTTTTTTTTTAAATGTACACTACTGTTACACCAGATATGAGTTGCACTGGGGTGACACTGTGCCCTGGCAGGCACTGAAATGCACACGTGTGAAGGAAACTGACTGCTATTATTTCACAGTCAAAAAAGTGTTTGTTTTTTTAAATGTACACTACGGTTACACCAGATATGAGTGGTGGCACTGGGCAAGTGGGCACAGTATACGCTGTGAGTCTGACACACACGCTGGCAGGCAGGCAGGCAACTGCAATTAGATTACACAGGAAAAAAAAAAGCAGACTGATGTTCTAGCCCTAAAAAGGGCTTTTTGGGGTGCTGTCCTTATAGCAGAGATCAGATGAATCCTTCAGGACTGTAGTAGACACTGAATACACTAGCCTAGTTATCGATTTCCCTATTAAATCAGCAGCAGCTACACTGTCCCTCCTCTCACTAAGAATGCAGCTTCCGAATGAATCTAAAATGGATGCTGTCCAGGAGGTGGGAGAGTCTGGGAGGGAGGGTCTGCTGCTGATTGGCTGGAATGTGTATGCTGACTGTGAGTTACAGGGTCAAAGTTTACTCAATGATGACGAATAGGGGGCGGATCGAACATTGCATATTTTCGCACGCCGCAGCGAACGCGAACATGCTATGTTCGCCGGGAACTATTCGCCGGTGAACTATTCGCGACATCACTACTTATTGGTATTAGTGCACATTGTAGTTTATGTACTTAAACAAAGTAACCCTTTAGATAAGCGTAACTCTAAACCTTGCAGTATTGTAACCTATTGAATGGCCCACTGAGTATAGAAAATATGTTTGCACCTTTATAGTTTAAAGAAAATGCTTCAATATATCAGAATATTTTAGACCCTTCACCCTATGGAGCGCAATGAGGACATGTCTCAGCTAGAAATTTATATTAATTATACAAAGAAATATTTGTTTAGGGAGTTATATTGCTGGTATATTTTCTACCTACCCTGGCTCTTATTGGAGCTATGTTATGAAAGCAAATGTATTTTTCCCTTTTATTAATTGGTATGGTGTCTGCAATTTGAATTTGGTAATTCCAGATGTTTGTCAAAGAAAGGACTTATCTTACCATAAAGATGTGTATACCTTTAAAAGATTTTGTAGTTTTAAATGATGTTATGATTGTATTCTTTCCTCATACAGGAGTGTGAGAGAATTTAGGTTGCATAAAATAATTAGTAACCTAGTAGTGTTTATATCAGATGAGATTGTTGACTTTTAAGATTATAGTTGGAGAATTATAAACATTATAGATAGTAGCTGTGCAGAATAAAGCAACACTAGGTTATTTGTTTTAGTAGTTCTAAGAGAAAGTGTAAAGAAATTCATTTTTGAGAAAATATTTTTATTGACTGGTTTTTTTTTTTCATTTTTGTTACAGGGCAGGCCTTGGCATAAGTTTTAGCTTAGCCATTTAGCCTCTTGATGGAGTCTAGCAGTTTTTACTTGCTTAGTATTCATGAAGTATCATTTAAATTGTATAGAGAAGCTGTGAGTTATTCTCTTTAAAAGTATAAATGTATTTAGTTTGTATTATATATCCACAATGTTTTTTTTTTGTTTTAAATGACATAGGATAAGTTAAGCCAAAGGAATTGTGATGCTTACAAAAAAAGATGAAAGAAGTTTTATTTGGACATAATTGTGATTGTATTGGGGTGTGTACTCATCTTGTGCTATTTTGTTTCCTTCTTAGACTCCTTCTGACTTGAGTGTCTGCTTGATATGGGGATCCACTGGCTACCTTGTCTACCCCATGAACAAACCATCAAACTTCCAGCATCTACCTGCGGAAGAACACTGGATAAGCACCCCTACTGCAAATGAACTGTATTGAAGCAAAGTGTCTGAGGAACGTGGAGCGCTCTAAATAGACAAAGTCTGTTCTTAAAGTGATCAGAGGCCACCAAGAGACATTTGTGCTGTTCCCATGTCATGCTTCACTGTGGAGAGTGTACAGAGCAAGGAACTGTTGGACATATTGGGGGGGGTGCTAGCAATGCAGGTGGAGAAATAAAAGATGCAGCGTTGTTTGGGGGTAGATAGGGGGCTGGTTGGGTCTTTGTGCAGGTAGACCAGTAGTTTGGGGATGCTGGGATGTAGACGGAGAGTATTGGAGGGGCCGCACCTATGTGCAGTGACAAATTTTGCCCTATTGGCCCATAAAATTATACCACTACATGTGAATATTTTTCTCTGTAGTATTCTCACATAGAGTCTTGTTACCGTAGTATCAGGCTTGTACTGTTGTTAAAGGCTTTACTAATTTTCTGCGCCTTTCTATTTTTATATTATTCTGAAGCCATTTTGTCTTTGGCATCCATCTTGTTTGAATAACCTTTGGTATAGTGGTTTATTCTGTAGTGAGAAATACATGCTTGTTATTATTCTCTGCAAAACTAGTTAACCTTGTAGATGTCCTGGCACAACGCCTGGAGGATACTATCACTATAAGATGTTCAAATAACCTTCTCTTCATCCTAGATGCACTGTTTATTATGACTATAGAATATTGTTTATGAGCTAGTATTTTTCCTGACAAACACTGTGTAAAATGACACGGCCATAACGTGTCATCAAGTTAACCCTAAGAAACAAAGACAAATCCATCGAGCCTCTTTGAAAAAATGGTGGTAAGTTTATTCATTAAAAATGACAGGATAAAATGTACTCAAAAAACAGGGGTAAAGAAAAAAATAGAAGTAGAAAAATATGCCGTTACTCAACAGCAGCCAGTCGGTCTTACGCGTTTCGGCTGGTAGGGAGCCTTATTCATAGACCATATAGACTGTTCAGTTAGCACCCTTAAATGGGCTGGTCCATTAAGAATTAAGGGTGTTCAGCTGTTGAGTAAGGCACACTTAATTAAAAGGATAACGGCATAGACATTCTGACAATCTATATGAATAGTGTTATTAAAATTGCTTCATAGACATAATGCTCATGTATTCACTTTTATGAATAAGTATCATATTAATAAATGCTTTGTGTTAAGTGAAAAAGGACATTTTAGATAGTAATTAATTATAAACAATTCTTATGAATCCCATGTTACAATCTGATTACATTCAGTAAACCTAACATTACCGTATATCTATTGCTTCTAACTTGAACTTTAAATTTTAAGTTTAGATGGCAATTACTCAAAAGTTACACATAATATATATTTTTGGCAGTAGGAACAATATACATACACTAACTAATTCTATCACATATTGCAATCTTTTATATATCATATACAGTATGTTGTGTTTGTAGAAACCTACTAACCCTGTACACTGTAATTGGTGCCTATAAGACATGTTGTGTGTATTTCAATAAACAGAATAGTGTTAGATCATTGCTGCATGGTCTGAATTACTGTTCTCTGGATGTCCTTATCAAATAATCTATTCATCTCCAGGTGGTACGATGGGCCCACGTCCTGACTGACACTCCCCCTCTGAAACCAACACCTTACATCCATCAAGTAAATTCACCGCAATCCCACAGGGTGAAGTCTGGACCCCAATGTGAATGGCCTGTAGTATTAGATAGCTGATATTGTCAGATATACATAATTTTAAACCTCAACGTGTTTCACCTGTTTGGCGAATGTTTGGTTAACAGTAAGTACTGTAGGGCAGAAATGTTGATAGCATTACAACAGAATTTCAGAGAAAATTTAATTCACGTCAATGGAATGCCCATATTCAGACCATTTTGTGAAAAACAATTACGCTTTGTATTTTGTACGTATAAGTATTAATTTCTTGCTTTTTTCACTTCCAGTGTACATAAATTAACATGTACGATGTGCATATTTAATATAATGTATTCCTGTGTAATTTACATACAAATTTTGTGTTTTTCATAAAATACATTTTTTGGTGAACTATTGTTTTGTGATTTTTGATGCACCTTAACAATAACATTTTTTCCTGAGTATTTTTGTGTGAATGGTTCAATTATTTGTTTAGTATGATTATAAAATCTCCTTTCCATACAAAAATGCAGTATATGCCCCTTAATGAGACACCCTTTTTTCAGGGTAAAAAAATGTTCCACAAGGGAAATAGAAGAACTCGCAAGGATTCTTACATAATCTCGTCAGCCCAGAGACCTTTATATCATTAGGCCCATAGGGAGAGGGATGTGCTGCAGGACAGGATTATCTCAAAGCAGCTTTAATAGAAAGTAATAACTTTAATAAGCTTAAAGTGAAAGTTAATCTCCATTTCACAAAAACGCTAGGATTGACTAGTGAAACAAATAAAGAGGAGTTTCATTCATGAAGTGTATGATACTTCATGTAGAAAGCACCTTTATTTGTTTCAACCGATCGGCAATTTGAGCTGCTAACAAATGCAACGGCAAAAAAAAAATTTCCTAAGAGGTGATGTTTTTACCTCTTAGCCAATAGCAGTGCGGTAAATCCAGCTCCCAAAAATTTTTTTTAGCCGTGGGCTTTGATAGTAGCTCAAATCGCCGATCAGTTGAGACAAATAAAGGAGATTTCTAAATGAAGTATCTTATACTTTGTTACAAACTGCTATTTGTAACTGGCCCTTTAAATGAAAAGTTGTCCTGCTTCCATGGATCGTGGAGAAGCCTATTTGCCAGCCTCCTTCCTCATGACTATGGCCCCTGGAAGATTGTGCCCCTGAAAACCTATTAACTTTTATTGGGTGTGTATGGCCCTTTAAGAACCGTCTGGGGACATATTGTGACTTTGGTGAACAATGCCCCTTTAAGACTATGTCCCCGGACCTGTAAAATAACTTGTCCCTGGCTTTCTCCCACTTGGTTCAGTAAATAGGGCTTACTGAACCAAGTACCACACAGGCAGAGTGTTCCACAGAAAGGGAGCACTATTACAAAAGCATTAGTTTTCATTGTGTGCCATTAAGAGTTAATTTTGTTCAATTCTAAATACAAGTTTGCTGGGATCAGCTCTAATTAAGTTTAGTGATAAACATTCCATTGTCTAATCAGACTGCTAGTGATAAGGTGGACTGCATTGTTTTATTGTGTGTAAATTGTTATCTGCTGAAGAAATGTAATTCTACTATGGCCTGTAAAAGGGCGTTGTCTCTATCTAAATGTATCAAATGTGTGATTGGGGATTTTATGCCTCCCCCTGAGAGTGTCTTTTTTGCATGTAACCTCAATAAAAAGCAGGCTGTGTGTTCCAACACATCAGACCTTTTCTGACCCTCTAACTTGCAGCTTTGACTCATGTTTGTAGGGGACATCTATAATCACTACAGGGATTGCTATGCTCTATATACTCCCTTAGCTACTGAGCTGCTGTAAGAGCTCTTGTTCCTGATCCTGCTTCGCTGTACAGAAGGAAGAGGTTCACCTACTGGAGCCTGGTCGTAGGTCCAGGGCACAGAGCAGATGGCGAGATACCAGCCCAGCAGCGGTGGTTCGTAGAGTCTGCATTACGTATGGTGGCTACGCAGTAGTCTATAGTGTCTATGGTGCTGATGATCCTTTGGTGAGTGCTAGGAGCATCCTTTTCTACGGTCCAACTTCCAGCCAGCCTGGAGGCAACCGTAACATACTTCATGTATGAAAGACCCCTTTAATTGTTTCAATAGTCAATCCTAGCGTTTGTGAAACGATAGGATTAACTTTCACTTTAAGAATGATTGTTTGCAATATATTACTGAAATAAGCAGTTCTGCAACATTGTTGTTTAACTATTTTATTATTTAGCAGATTTCTTACATGTATCTAAACTAATTGCTCTTTTATGAGATTTTTGCCTTTTACTTAAAGAGACATTCCGGTCAAAATTTAAATGCACATAAATAAATTACATCTTTGAATAGAAACATAATTGCAGTATACACGTATTGGCAAACATGCTTCTAGTAAATGTCATCACTGTTTTAGTGTTAATGTATTTCTCTGCACTTGCATGTTAAGCATAGCTAGCTATTCTCAGTGCACCAGCATTTTAAATACTACAGCTGCTCAAAGCAATTAACAAACTGAGGCCCAGATTACGAATTTTGCGTTAGAGGCTATGTGGTGCTAACGAGCAGTTTTATCTCACTGCTTATTTACCTACAGTGCTGGTATTACAAGTTTTCAGAAACCCGTTGTTAAAAGACAAGAAGTGAGCGTTGAGCAAAATTAAAATAAACCCTAAGCTAGCTACAATATAACTAATAGTTACATTGTAGCTATCTTAGGGTTTATTTTTTAATTTACAGGCAAGTTTGTATTTATTTGAACTAGGTAGAATAGTTATTAAATAGTTATTAACTATTTAATAACTACCTAGCTAAAATAAATACAAAAGTACCTGTAAAATAAAACCTAACCTAAGTTACACTAACACCTAACACTACACTACAATTAAATAAATTACCTACATTAAATACAATTAAATAAAAAACAGAAAATAATAAACAAATTACAGATATTTAAACTAATTACACCTAATCTAATAGCCCTATCAAAATAAAAAAGCCCCCCCCCCAAAAAAAATAAAACAAAAAAACCCTAGCTTAAACTAAACTACCAATAGCCCTTAAAAGGGCATTGCCCCAAAGTAATCAGCTCTTTTACCTGAAAAAAAAAATACAAACAACCCCCCAACAGTAAAACCCACCACCCACACAAACAACCCCCCAAATAAAATACTATCTAAAAAAACCTAAGCTCCCCATTGCCCTGAAAAGGGCATTTAGATGGGCATTGCCCTTAAAAGGGCAGTTAGCTCTTTTGCAGGCCCAAAGTCCCTAACCTAAAAATAAAACCCACCCAATACACTCTTAAAAAAACACTAACCCCCTGAAGATCGATTTACCGGGAGTCTTTATCCAAGCCGGGCCGAAGTCCTCAATGAAACCGGGAGAAGTCTTCATCCAAGCCGGGCAAAGTGGTCCTCCAGACGGGCAGAAATCTTCATCCAGACAGCATCTTCTATCTTCATCCATCCTGCACTGAGCGGGTCCTTCTTCAAGACATCCGACACGGAGCATCCTCTTTATCTGACGACTAAAGATGAATGAAGGTACCTTTAAGTGACATCATCCAAGAATTCTATCAGCCAATCAGAATTAAGGTAGAAAAAATCCTATTGGCTGATGCAATCAGCCAATAGGATTGAGCTCGCATTCTATTGGCTGTTCCAATCAGGTTTTTTAAAAGGGTGTATTGGGTGGGTTTTATTTTTAGGTTAGGGACTTTGGGCCTGTAAAAGAGCTAACTGCCCTTTTAAGGGCAATGCCCATCCAAATGCCCTTTTCAGGGCAATGGGGATCTTAGTTTTTTTTATATAGTATTTTATTTGGGGGGTTTGTTGTGTTGGTGGTGGGTTTTACTGTTGGGGGGGTTTTCAGGTAAAAGAGCTGATTACTTTGGGGCAATGCCCAGCAAAAGGCCCTTTTAAGGGCTATTGGTAGTTTAGTTTATGCTAGGGTTTTTTATTTTTGGGGGGCTTTTTTATTTTGATAGGGCTATTAGATTAGGTGTAATTAGTTTAAATATCTGTAATTTGTTTATTATTTTCTGTAATTTAGTATTTTTTTTTGTACTTTAGCTAATTTAATTGAATTGATTTAATTGTTGTTAATTTAGTTAATTTATTTAATTACAGTGTAGTGTTAGGTGTTATTGTAACTTAGGTTAGGTTTTATTTTACAGGTACTTTTGAATTTATTTTAGCTAGGTAGTTATTAAATAGTTAATAACTATTTAGTAACTATTCTACCTAGTTATAATAAATACAAACTTGCCTGTAAAATAAAAATAAACCCTAAGCTAGCTACAATGTAACTATTTGTTATATTGTAGCTAGCTTAGGGTTTATTTTATAGGTAAGTATTTAGTTTTAAATAGGAATTATTTAGTTAATGATAGGAATATTTATTTAGATTTATTTAAATTCTATTTAAGTTAGGGGGTGTTAGGGTTAGGGGGTGTTAGGGTTAGGGTTAGACAGGTTTAGGGGTTAATAACTTTAATATAGTGGCGGCGACGTTGGGGGCGGAAGATTAGGGGTTAATAAATTTAGGTAGGTGGCGGCGATGTTAGGGACGGCAGATTAGGGATTAATAATATTTAACTAATGTTTGCAAGGCAGGAGTGTGGTGGTTTAGGGGTTAATATGTTTATTATAGTGGCGGCGACGTTGGGGGAGGCAGATTAGGGGTTAATAAGTGTAGGTAGGTTGCGGCGACATTGGGGGTGGCAGATTAGGGGTTAATAAATATAATGTAGGTGTCGGCGATGTTGGGAGCGGCAGATTAGGGGTTAAAAATTTTATTATAGTGTTTGCGATGCGGGAGGGCCTCGGTTTAGGGGTTAATAGGTAGTTTATGGGTGTTAGTGTACTTTTTAGCACTTTAGTTATGAGTTTTATGTTACGGCGTTGTACCATAAAACTCAAAACCACTGACTTTTAAATGCGTTAGGACTCTTGACAGGGTAGGGTGTACCGCTCACTTTTTGGCCTCCCAGGACAGACTCGTAATACCGGCGCTATGGAAGTCCCATAGAAAAAAGACTTTACAAAGTTTACGTGAGTCGTTTTGCGGTAAGGCCAAAGAAGTGTGCGGTGCCCCTAAACCTTCAAGACTCGTAATACCAGCGGGCGTAAAAAAGCAGTGTTAGGACCTATTAACGCTGCTTTTTTATCTGAACGCACAACTTGTAATCTAGTCGTGAGTCATTACCACATGGTACAAGCACCTTAGGCTCTCTTAGCAAGTGTTGAGTTTAAAATGCTGGTGCACAGTGCTTCTTTAAATACACATTTGAAACAGCTATAGCTTTTACTAGAAGCATTTTTGCTTATATATGTATATTACAAACATGCTTCTTTTCGAAACTGAAATCAATGTGAATTAAAATTTTGTCTGGATTGTCCCTTTAATGCATTCAAATTCCTTTTTACTACAAATTATAATGTTTTAGCTTCTTTATGCTACCTTTTCTATTTTGGTTTTAACACATGTAAATGCTTGCTGAATACAATACTTTGAACAGAAATGCAGTAGTAGTATTGCTTAAAATGACTATCATTACCTCAGCCACTGTCTTGGCAACTTTTATGTCAGTCACTATAAATGTTAAAATGTCTTAAATGAATTTATTGTGAATTTATTTCACAATGTATGTCTCTTTACAACTAAACATATAAAGTGAAAGCTATTTTTTATATTAATATATCTTTATACTGCATTGCTTTTGTGAAAATAATTTAATTGATCAACATAATATAAAATTCATGAGCAGTAAAACATTACAGTTCCTAGCTTCTGTTTGGTTCTGAATTCATGAGCAGCAATATATACAGCATTTCTTGTTTGGAATAACATTATGCTAATCATATGTTATACCAAGAATATATATATATATATATATATATATATCTCAAGTATGAAGCCCTGAATAAAAATGAATAAATAAAGAGTATGAAATGCATGATCAGTAATATATTTTTCTGATATATAACTCTCAAATCTTGTAACATGTCTTGTGGAGTGAGGCAGAGAATTCCACAAGTTATGTACAGTTATTCTAGGACAGTCCTGGAGGCCATAATATAAGGTGGTGACAAGGGAGGATGAAAACAAGTAGCTCTTAGGCAGTAGGATAATACTTTAAGACAATGGCAGAGATTTAGAAGAGTGCAGTAAGCAGGAGAACATTATGGAGCATTTTTGATAGTGCAGGATAGAGTTTCCAACTGTCTGGGAATGACCCAGATAGTTTGGGATTCCATTTGTGTGTCCGAGTTTGAAGCTGGATCAGGCCCGGACAGCCAAAAATGTGCATTTGCAGCCTATTACACATGACTACAGTTATTTATCTCATGTGTGTGTTTTTGTATTTGTCAGTGTATTTATGTGTGTGAAACAGTAAGTGGAAATGCAAACAGACAGCTCGGGCTGTGCAATTCAATACAAGGATCAAAAGCACAAAATAATGTTAAGTAAGCAGCACATTATATTCGTGTGTGCTAGCTGAGACAATGTATCGCTTTGTCCAATTATGAAACAATTGTGGTAAACCTGTGTTGATTGTTGCAATTGATTACCAAGACCGTTAACCCCTTACATTCGCAAGACTCATCGTTATAAATGAAACATAAGCTAGACAGTTCTAGCAATAACAAACTCACTTGATTCTGAGAATGATATCCAATGTCAGATGAGATCCAGGAAAACGGAACTGTTATATCCACTATTAGTAGCACAATTTGTAGCAACAGTCACAGATACTGCCTGTGTTCATAGCAGCATCACGGCTTGTTCCACAGGTGTTGAGAAGGGCTCCCCTGCTAAGCCCTCATTCGTAATAATAAGTAAACAGAAATTAGTTCAACACCTCTGAGTGAAACAAAAATGGAACCCAATAATCGAAAAAACAGTAAGGCTGATGAAATAAGTGTTAAAACTTCACCTTTTATTGAAATTCCGTGAGTAAAAAACAAAGGCACAGCACACAGACCTGACTACCGCTGACGCGTTTCCTGCCCTATTGGGCACTTCATCAGAGCTACCTAACAGGTGTGTAAGGACTCCTTAAAAACAGGATATAAGCCCTGCACACCTGCTGCATAATTAATTATAACAAAAAATGGAAATTTTGTGTGTATTGTGAAATAAACATCCAATCAAACGTGTAAAACAATAATAAACATTATGCATAATAAATAAACTTGAAAGTATCGATCATAAACAAAAAAATATATACATTATTATACACTAAGACTATGCTTTCATATAAAATTGTATCATTCAATAGGCACATTAAAAACGATAGTCCAATTCAAAGTGTGGGGGATAACGATTCTTACTATAACTAAATACATGAATATTCGTCAATTAATGAGTTCTCAGTTTACTGAAGTTAATTTAAACATGTTGAAAACATATAATATGGAAATATAAAGAGGGATCTGATATTCTAATAAACCTTGGTAAATGAACGATGTATATGCATGTATTAGGTGACATACAGAGAGCATAAGCAGTTAAGTGTACTAATGTGTATTACATCATATAAAAGTCAAATGCTATAAAGTATAAACACATTCAAAAGACATAAACTGCCTGCTCTCCGGGTGACCAAACATGGATAGTTTATCACTAAAAGTTTATATAATCTGGGCGATATCAGAATTTATATCTATTATAAGATCCAGATCCTAGGTCTATGTATTGTCAATAAACAATTTGATGTCACTTATTTTATTAATACCAAAAGGAGCACCAGTTTTTAAAGTGTGAATCCAGTAAACTTCTCGTTTACTCAGTGCTGCATATCTATTACCACCTCTGGGTCCTAGTTTAACTACCTCAATACCTTGGAATGTAAAACCAGCTGAACTATTTCCATGTAAAGCAAAGTGCTTGGCCACAGGGGTTTTGGGAATTTCTGCTTCCAGGGAAAGTAAATGCTCTCTTATGCGATCTTTGAGCATTCTAGACGTTAACCCTGTATATTGATAATTACAAGACTTGCAGGTCAAAAGATATATAACAAAAGTAGAAGTGCAAGTAATGTGCTCTTTAATCTTAAACATTTGACCTGTACAAGTCGAGGTAAAAGTATCGCCACATGTGACATAGCTGCAACTCTTACAAGGTCTGACATTGCATTTATAGAAACCTGGTTTAGATGTTAACCAATTTGTTGACTGTATGGTATGTAAGCTCTTCTTGCTAAAATCCTTTCTAACCATATCACCAATGGTTTTAGCTTTTCGAGAGATAAAATTACATTTACTAGAGATGTATTTTAGATCTGAATCCCTATCTAGGATTGGTAATCTATTCCTAATAATTCTACTGATGTCATCAAATTGTCTGCTGTAAGATGTAATAAGATTCACACCATCTTTTAATCCAATATCTTTAACCTTATCTTTCAGTAGACTATTTCTATCAAAATTACTCACTTGTTCCGATATCTTCAATAAACTTTGTTCATCATAGCCTCTCTCTTTCAATCTAATAGTTAGATCTTCTGCATGTTTCTTATAACTCTCTATGTTGCTACAATTCCTCCGTAATCTGATATATTGACCTTTTGGTATCCCCTTTTTTAAGTGAAATGGATGGCAAGAATCTGCTCTAAGAATAGTATTACCCGAGATCTCTTTTCTAAAGACCTCAGTAACAATGCCCTCTGCGCTGTGACTAAGTTTAACATCTAAATATGGTATGGCATCCTTAGAGTGACTAAATGTAAAACTTAAGTTAGCATCATTCTGATTTAGATATTGCACAAATTCATCTAAGATTTTGTCGTCTCCACTCCATAATAAAAGCATATCATCTATAAAACGTGTATAATAGGTGATATGCTTCTTAAATGGATTTGCAACATTGAACAATATCTTAAGGAAGCTATGAGACAGCTGAGTGACACCGATACTTATAAAAAATTAACCTTTAATCCTACAGTCAAATTTCAAAGGGAACTTTCTTCTTTGTTAGATGATGGTATAGAAAAAAACATTTTTACTAACAGTATATGTGATACATTATATGTAGAACACCCTAGAATCCCAATTTTCAAGTTCTTGCCTAAAGTACATAAAAGCTTAACCAATCCCCCAGGGAGACCTATTATATCTGCTATTGGCTCTCTGGGGGAGAGGTTGGGGGAATGGTTGGATGCACAATTACAGCCAGTTGTCCAATCTTTACCAGGTTTCTTACGTGACACCAAACACCTGATCAGGTCTCTGCATGAATGCAAATGTGATACAGATTGTAACTTTGTAACAATAGATGCTGTGTCCTTATATTCTTGTATACCACATGATCAAGGTTTATTGGCTATGAAAGCTATGCTGTCTAAATACTCGAACTATGATTCAGGCCTAATTGAATTTATGTTGCAAGTAACCAGCTTCTTGCTACATCATAATTATTTCATTTTTGATGGCATGTATTTTCTACAGCAGAGAGGCACTGCGATGGGGGCTAAATTTGCCCCCTCGTATGCTAATCTCTATCTAGCTGAATTTGAGGACAAAAAATTGTTCAATGTTGCAAATCCATTTAAGAAGCATATCACCTATTATACACGTTTTATAGATGATATGCTTTTATTATGGAGTGGAGACGACAAAATCTTAGATGAATTTGTGCAATATCTAAATCAGAATGATGCTAACTTAAGTTTTACATTTAGTCACTCTAAGGATGCCATACCATATTTAGATGTTAAACTTAGTCACAGCGCAGAGGGCATTGTTACTGAGGTCTTTAGAAAAGAGATCTCGGGTAATACTATTCTTAGAGCAGATTCTTGCCATCCATTTCACTTAAAAAAGGGGATACCAAAAGGTCAATATATCAGATTACGGAGGAATTGTAGCAACATAGAGAGTTATAAGAAACATGCAGAAGATCTAACTATTAGATTGAAAGAGAGAGGCTATGATGAACAAAGTTTATTGAAGATATCGGAACAAGTGAGTAATTTTGATAGAAATAGTCTACTGAAAGATAAGGTTAAAGATATTGGATTAAAAGATGGTGTGAATTTTATTACATCTTACAGCAGACAATTTGATGACATCAGTAGAATTATTAGGAATAGATTACCAATCCTAGATAGGGATTCAGATCTAAAATACATCTCTAGTAAATGTAATTTTATCTCTCGAAAAGCTAAAACCATTGGTGATATGGTTAGAAAGGATTTTAGCAAGAAGAGCTTACATACCATACAGTCAACAAATTGGTTAACATCTAAACCAGGTTTCTATAAATGCAATGTCAGACCTTGTAAGAGTTGCAGCTATGTCACATGTGGCGATACTTTTACCTCGACTTGTACAGGTCAAATGTTTAAGATTAAAGAGCACATTACTTGCACTTCTACTTTTGTTGTATATCTTTTGACCTGCAAGTCTTGTAATTATCAATATACAGGGTTAACGTCTAGAATGCTCAAAGATCGCATAAGAGAGCATTTACTTTCCCTGGAAGCAGAAATTCCCAAAACCCCTGTGGCCAAGCACTTTGCTTTACATGGAAATAGTTCAGCTGGTTTTACATTCCAAGGTATTGAGGTAGTTAAACTAGGACCCAGAGGTGGTAATAGATATGCAGCACTGAGTAAACGAGAAGTTTACTGGATTCACACTTTAAAAACTGGTGCTCCTTTTGGTATTAATAAAATAAGTGACATCAAATTGTTTATTGACAATACATAGACCTAGGATCTGGATCTTATAATAGATATAAATTCTGATATCGCCCAGATTATATAAACTTTTAGTGATAAACTATCCATGTTTGGTCACCCGGAGAGCAGGCAGTTTATGTCTTTTGAATGTGTTTATACTTTATAGCATTTGACTTTTATATGATGTAATACACATTAGTACACTTAACTGCTTATGCTCTCTGTATGTCACCTAATACATGCATATACATCGTTCATTTACCAAGGTTTATTAGAATATCAGATCCCTCTTTATATTTCCATATTATATGTTTTCAACATGTTTAAATTAACTTCAGTAAACTGAGAACTCATTAATTGACGAATATTCATGTATTTAGTTATAGTAAGAATCGTTATCCCCCACACTTTGAATTGTACTATCGTTTTTAATGTGCCTATTGAATGATACAATTTTATATGAAAGCATAGTCTTAGTGTATAATAATGTATATATTTTTTTGTTTATGATCGATACTTTCAAGTTTATTTATTATGCATAATGTTTATTATTGTTTTACACGTTTGATTGGATGTTTATTTCACAATACACACAAAATTTCCATTTTTTGTTATAATTAATTATGCAGCAGGTGTGCAGGGCTTATATCCTGTTTTTAAGGAGTCCTTACACACCTGTTAGGTAGCTCTGATGAAGTGCCCAATAGGGCAGGAAACGCGTCAGCGGTAGTCAGGTCTGTGTGCTGTGCCTTTGTTTTTTACTCACGGAATTTCAATAAAAGGTGAAGTTTTAACACTTATTTCATCAGCCTTACTGTTTTTTCGATTATTGGGTTCCATTTTTGTTTCACTCAGAGGTGTTGAACTAATTTCTGAAACAGTAAGTGTATTTGTGTAAGTGAGAAGGTGCGTATGAGATAGAATGTGTGTGAGTGTGTGTGTGTTAGTGTGTGAGAGTGTGAGAACGTTAGTGTCTTTGTGTGTGTGTGTGTCAGTGTCTTTGTGTGTATGAGAATGATTATGGGGCCTAATTAACATAGTGAGAGCGGACCTGATCTGAATTCAGGGATCATGTCTGCTGCATATCGATAAATGCAGACAGCATACGATCTCGGCATTTATCATTGCACCAGCAGTTCTTGTGAACTGCTGGTGCAATGCTGCACCCTGCAGATTCGTGGCCAATCGGCCGCTAGCAGGGGGTGTCAATCAACCTGATTGTATTCGGTCTAGTTGATTTCTGGCGATATCTGTCTGCCACCTCAGAACAGGTGGACAGGTTATGGAACAGCGGTCTGTAGACTGCTGCTACATAACTTCTGTTTCCGGCAATCCTTCACATCAAGTTCCATACGGAGCTTAATAAATATGCCCCTATGTGTGTGTTAGTGAGTTTGTGTGAGAATGTGAGTGTGTGTTAGTGTGTGTGTGATAGATAGTGTGTGAGAGCGTGAATATCTATGTTTGAGATTGTGTTCGTATGCTATTATACATATGCCCGGATTTAACAAGCAGCGGATGCTGCTGAATCCGCCCAAAGTTTCTGGCTCGTTGGAAACAGAAGTTAAGATGCAGCAGTCATAAGACGATGGGGATGATTGACACCCCTGCTAGCTGCAAATGTGCAGGGGGAGACATTGCACAAGTATTTCACAAGAAGTGCTTGTGCGAATCATGTCTGCCTGGCACTTATAAATTGGCCCCACATTTGCTGTGCTGTGCATGGCTCAAGAGTGTTTAGGTATGGCCTGAACAAAAGGTGGCAACCAAAGTTCAGGGTACAGTTGATATCTCTGTAATGCTCCCTATACATTTACACAATTTGCACTATTGTTTACAGCATTAAGCTGCAACACTTTGTTCAACTTTATAAGAGAATTAGGTGAAGGGGAAATGTACCACAGAATAACTGAGTAAAACATCTGCCACTAAAGGCTAGATTACAAATGGTGCTCTAACTGTTGCTCACAATATTGCGTGTATTACGAGTTAAAAAAAAAATGCAAATGTGTGAGAGCAATCATGATTTACTCTCATCAGGTAAGCGCAACTTCAGAGCTCTGGTTAACTTAAAGGGACACTGAACCAATTTTTTTCTTTCGTGATTTAGATGCAATTTTAAACAACTTTCTAATTTATTCCTATCATCAATTTTTCTTCGTTCTCTTGCTTTCTTTATTTGAAAAAGATGGCATCTAAGCAATTTTTTTGGTTCAGTACCATGGAAAGCACTTGTTTATTGGTAGGTGAATTTACCCACCAATCACCAAGAACAACACAGTGTGTTCACCAAAAATGGGCCGGCATCTAAACTTACATTGTTACATTTCAAATAAAGATACCAAGAGAATGAAAAGAAATTGATAATAGGAGTAAATTAGAAAGTTGCTTAAAATTACATGCTCTGGAATTCTGCAGCATTTTTGTGGCGAGCCTGATTTGCCTTAGTTATCAAAGGCTAGAGACCGGCAAAAGTAGAATATAGTGACGTAACATACGATCCGCCGGACTCAGTCCGACACAGAACAATGGTTACGTCACTTCAGATGTTCCGAACTCAAGTTCGGCACAATCTGACTACTTTTGGAAGCTATTAAGATCCTACCAGGTACGCTCGACACTTTTCCGGCCGAGCGTACCTGGTTTTCAATCCGCCACCCTAGAGGCGGCAGATGCCATAGGAGTCAATGGGAGTCTGACAGCAGTGAAAGCTCATGTTCACTGCTGCCCGATATCCCATTGATTCCTATGGGAAATGTCTAAAGCTAACACCCTAACATGTACCCCGAGTCTAAACACCCCCCCTACACCACCGCCACCTACATTATACTTATTAACCCCTAAACTGCCACTCATGGAGCCCACAGCAACTAAATAAAGTTATTAACCCCTAAACCGCCGCTCCTGGAGCCCACCGCTACTCTAATAAACTTATTAACCCCTAAACCGCCGCTCCCGGACCCCGCCACCACCTACATTATTTTTACTAACCCCTAATCTGCCCCCCTACACCGCCGCCACCTATATTATATTTATTAAACCCTAATCTGCCCCGCCTATACTGCCGCCAGATACATTATATTTATTAACCCCTAATCTGACGCCCTACACCACCGCCACCAACATTATATTTATTAACCCCTAATCTGCCCCCCCTACACCACCGCCACTATATTAATTTTATTAACCCCTAAACCTAAGTCTAACCCTAACCCTAACACCCCCCCTAACTAAAATATTATTTAAATTAAACTAAATAAATTTACTATTATTAACTAAATTATTCCTATTTAAAACTAAATACTTACCTATAAAATAAACCCTAACACCTAGATTTAGAGTTTTGTCGGTAAAGACTGCATAGCTAATGCATCTTTTTTTCCTACCGCTATTCCCAAACAACGCTGGTATTTAGAGTTGTCTGAAGGGTTATGTTAGGCTCCAAAAAGGGTGCGTTGAGCTGACCGCCACTTTACCGCCACTTCAACCCTCAATACCAGCGTTGCTTACGGTAGCTGTAAACTGGCAAAACGTGCTCGTGCACGATTCCCCCATAGGAAACAATGGGGCAGTTTGGGATGAAAAAAACCTGCACCTGCAAAAAAGCAGCGTTAAGCTCCCAACGCAGCCCCATTGTTTCCTATGGGGAAACACTCTCTAAGTCTGCACCTAACACCCTAACATGAGCCCCGAGTCTAAACACCCCTAACCTTACACTTATTAACCCCTAATCTGCCGACCCTGCTATCGCTGATACCTGCATTATATTATTAACCCCTAATCTGCCGCTCCATACACCGCCGCAACCTACATTATCCCTATGAACCCCTAATCTGCTGCCCCTAACACCGCTGACCCCTATATTATATTTATTAACCCCTAATCTGCCCCCCCCAACGTCGCTGCCACCTAACTACACTTATTGACACCCTAATCTGCCTACTGGACCTCGCCGCCACTATAATAAATGTATTAACCCCTAAACTGCCGCACTCCCGCCTCACAAACACTATAATAAATAGTATTAACCCCTAATCTGCCCTCACTAACATCACCGCCACCTAACTTCAAGTATTAACCCCTAATCTGCCGAACGGACCTCGCCCCTACTATAATAAATGTATTAACCCCTAAAGCTAAGTCCAACCCTAACCCTAACACCCCCCTAAGTTAAATATAATTTTAATCTAACGAAATAATTTAAATCTTATTAACTAAAGTATTCCAATTTAAAACTAAATACTTACCTGTAAAATAAACCCTAATATAGCTACAATATAACGAATAATTATATTATAGCTATTTTAGGATTTATTTTTATTTTACAGGCAGCTTTGTATTTATTTTAACTAGGTACAATAGCTATTAAATAGTTATTTACTATTTAATAGCTACCTAGTTAAAATAATTACAAAATTACCTGTAAAATAAATCCTAACCTAAGTTACAATTAAACCTAACACTACACTATCAATAAATTAATTAAATAAATTACATACAATTACATACAATTACATAAACTAAACTAAATTACAAAAAAAACAAAAACACAAAATTACAAAAAATAAAAAAAGATTACAAGAATATTAGGCTAATTACACCTACTCTAAGCCCCCTAATAAAATAACCCCCCCCCAAATAATAAAGGTCCCTACCTTATTCTAAATTAAAAAGTAACCAGCTCTTTTACCAGCATTTAAAAGGACTTTTTGCGGGGCATGCCCCAAAGTAATCAGCTCTTTTGCCTGTAAAAAAAATTACAAACCCCCCACCCAACATTAAAACCCACCACCCAAATACCCCTACTCTAACCCAAATCCCCCTTAAATAAACCTAACACTACCCCCCTGAAGATCTCCCTACCTTGAGTCGTGTTCACCCAGCCGGGCCGAAGTCTTCATCCTATCTGGGCAGAAGAGGACATCCGGACCAGCAGACATCTTCATCCAAGCGGCATCTTCTATCTTCATCCATCCGGAGTGGAGCCATCTTCTTCCAGCCGACGCGGATCCATCCTCTTCAACCGACGCCTACTCGCCGAATGAAGGTTCCTTTAAATTACGTCATCCAAGATGGCGTCCCTCGAATTCCGATTGGCTGATAGGATCAGATTCAAGTTCAATCCGATTGGCTGATCCAAAAAGACAATCAGATTGCGCTTGCATTCTATTGGCTGTTCCGATCAGCCAATAGAATGCAAGCTCAATCTGATTGGCTTAATTTAAGTAATTATTTTAATTATAGTGTAGGTGTAATTGTAACTTAGGTTAGGATTTATTTTACAGGTAAATTTGTACTTATTTTAACTAGGTAGTTATTAAATAGTTAATAACTATTTAATAACTATTCTACCTAGTTAAAATAAATACAAAGTTGCCTGTAAAATAAAAATAAACCCTAAGCTAGCTACAATGTAACTATTAGTTATTTTGTAGCTATCTTAGGGGTTATTTTATAGGTAAGTATTTAGTTTTAAATAGGAATAATTTAGTTAATAATAGTACATTTATTTAGATTAATTTAAATAATATTTAAGTTAGGGGGGTATTAGGGTTAGGGTTAGACTTAGGTTTAGGGGTTAATAAAATTAATATAGTGGCGGCGGTGTCCGGGAGTGGCGGTTTAGGGATTAAACAATTTATTTAGTTGTAGCTGGGTCCGGGATCAGCAGAATAGGGGTTAATAACTTTATGTAGGTGGCAGCGGGGTCCGGGGCAGATTAGGGGTTAATAAATATAATGTAGGTGGCGGCGGGGTCCGGGAGTGGCGGTTTAGGGATTAAACAATTTATTTAGTTGTAGCTGGGTCCGGGATCAGCAGAATAGGGGTTAATAACTTTATGTAGGTGGCAGCGGGGTCCAGGAGTGGCAGTTTAGGGGTTAATATATTTATTATAGTTGCGGCGGGGTCTGGTATCAACAGGATAGGGATTAATAACTTTATGTAGGTGGCGGCGGGGTCCAGGAGCGGCGGTTTAGGGGTTAATATAGTTATTATAGTTGCGGCGGGGTCCGTGAGTGGCGGTTTAGGGGTTAATAAGTTTATTTAGTTGCAGGGGGCTCCGGGAGTGGTGGTTTAGGGGGTAAAACTGTAAAGTATAGTGTGGGTGCTTAGTGACAGGGTAGCAAGAAAGCTGCAAATAAGCCGAAGAGCAGCGAGATCGATGACTGTTAGTTAACAACAGTCCGCAGATCATCGCACCGTACTTGGTGCGCGTCTTTTTGACAGCTTTCTTGATAAATTTGGGGCGAGGTTAGGCAATCTTAGGCGAGCATATTGGGGCCGTCGAATGCAAGAAAGTAGACAGCTTGATCAATAGAGGCCTCTATCTGAATCACGATAGAAAAAAATTGGGTTCAGTGTCCCTTTAAGCTCGAATAAAAAGTGTAAAAAACCCCATAAAAAACACTCATACATTCATAATAACACTGTTGAATAAAATTATCTAAAAAAAAATTGCATAAAAAAGTTATAAGGGCTCCAATATATAAGGTCTCAGGTGTTAGAAAAAAAGATATGCAAAGGGTTTTAGCATAGAGATACATACATATACATGTCTAAATACATATATTGATTGCTTAAGACTTGAGAAAGGGAGGAATATCCCATAAGCTTGTCTACTTTTAAATATATTCGGCTAGATTTGGAGTTCGGCGGTAGATGGGTTGCTAACGCCACGCGTGTTTTATGTCTAACGCACGGCATTGTTTGACTCCGGTATTTAGAGTTCAAAAAAGACCATCTAACGATGCTCCTAACGTGTGTATGTCACACGCGTAATACTGCCCGCGTAAGACAGTCTCCCATAGAGATCAATGGGAAAGGAAAAAAATAGCTTTTTTCAACTAACACTCGATCTCGCGAGAATACGCACAGCTCGGTCATATGACGCATACACATCATGCACAACAATAACACGCCACAAATGTCACAACAACAATCAATCAACAAAGCACACAAGCATTACACATTCACAAACGGGGGGATTTGAAATAAAATTTAATACGGGGAATACGCATATACTTTAAGATGCGGAAAATCGCAAAATAACAACAAGGAATAAAAAATTTATACATACACTAGAAAAATAATCGCATTCAATATCACTATATATTAGGACAAACATACATATACAACACTTCACTAATAACACACCATCGCAAATTCACATTTAAAAAGAATACTATTGGACAATGTTAGAGAAAACGACCACTATGACATCATCGCATTCTACACATTCCACAAATACTAACTCCAAATGAGCATGCGCAAATTCACACACCTAATACACATTGCACTAATATTAATTGCTAATAAAGCACACCTGAACACTATTTACAATGGAAATTGGTACATCATTAAACATTTACACAGGGTATATAAGCACCACACAAGCAGGGCTTCTTTGACTGTGTTGCTGGTGGGTCTTTGGAGATTGGAGGTTTAATATTAGAGAGTTGGTGCATTATTGTGAGTGAGTTAGTGTTAGCGTAAGAGAGTCAGTTGTTAGTGTTATCGTGAGTGAGTTAGTGGGAGTTAGTGGGAGTGGGAGAGAGTCTGTTAGTGGGAGCGTGAGTGAGTTAGTGGGAGTTGTTAGTGAGAGTTGTTAGTGGGAGCGTAAGTTACTGGTAGTTAGTGAGAGTTAGTGGGAGTGTTTGTTAGTGAGAATTAGTAGTAGTTGTTAGTGAGAAGTAGTAGTAGTGTGAGTTAGCGAGCGAGTGATTTTTCTGTACACGTAACACATTTACACGCAAACACATTCAATACATACATACACTTATCAATAACACTACATACACTCCATACCCCCTACCCCCACATACTACACTCCATACCCCATTCCCTGTAGTCCCATTCCCTTTCATCCCATTTACTCTTATCCCATACCCCATACCCATCCCATACCCATCCCCTAGTTACATTTAGTTTACATATCCTCCTTTTAGTCTTCTTCTTCTTTTGGTTTATTTAAATACTCCTTACCCTCTTTGTTTTTTTACATCCCTCTCACACTTTCAGCACTTTTTTTGTCTTTTAAGTTCTTTATTTTGACCCCCTTTCATTTCATCACACTCACTTTTTTTTGGATTATTTGGTGTTTAGTTTAGGGAACAGATGGAGGCCAGGCAGGGGAGAGGTAGAGGGGGGAGGAGAGGGAGGGGGAGAGGAACAGGGCAGGAAGGGGGGCAGGAAGGGGGGCAGGAAGCGGGGGTGGAAGCGGTGGGTGGACCCAGCCACTTGGTTCAAGATGAACAAGTGGCTGGGCCCAGTGGCAGACAGAGTAGGGCTTCACAGTCCGGGAAACAGAGGGCATCGTCACAGGGGAAGGCCAAGGCGACTAGGGAGGCGAGGTTTTCGATGGAGGAGAAGGAGGCCCTCATAGAGGCCTATATGGCCAGGTATAGGAGGCTGCAGCACCAGAAGACTACCCCGACTGACAAGAGGAGGCTCTGGAATGAGATAAGAAATGCAGTCAATGCAGTGGGTGGCCGGAACAGAGATCTTGATTCGATAAAACATCGCTACCGGGACTGTAAGATGGATCTCAAGAAAAAGTTAAGTCTGGAGGCCCGACATGCCGCAGGAACCGGTGGCGGACCTGCCCTGGAAATAGAGTACTGCCGATGGGAGGAAATGTTGCGGCCCAGCATCTCCGAGGTGGAAATAGTCGGTATCGGAGGAATTGATACCGGGAACCTGCCACTCTCATCTGACGGTAAGCTCATTGAACAATAATTTCACATACGAATGTATTTCAAGGGACACTATACGCAAACCTTTACTTTCATGATTGAGGTAGCGAATACAATTTGACAAAACATTCAAATGTACTTATATTACCTAATTTGAATCATTCTTGAGATATATTTTAATTAAGAAATAGTCATGCACACGGTGAAACAATCACAGGAGGCAGCTATATTCAGCTAACAATCAGCATCTTATAAGCATATTTAGATATGCTTTTCAGCAAAGAATATCCAGAGAATGAAGCTAATTAGATAAGAAAAGTACATTAGAAAGTTGATAATAAATGTATGCTTCTAAATCATGAAAGATAAAACATTGGGTTTCATGTCCCTTTAAGGATCAGATTAATGCTATAACGTTGTTTACACGCATTCAATTACTTTGCGGTTACATCAGTATCTAGGCTATAGGTTAGGTGTGCATTTAAACAGACTGAAAACAAACGCGAAAACATTCAGATTGACCAGAGATATCACAAACACGGTTTTGAAAAAGCGGAAATCGTATTGATTGTTTGTTAGATTTCAAAGTGGATTAATGATTCTGCATTTGTAATTGTATCGTAAGCTAAGTCATTTAAAGCTTGATTTGCAAATATGCTAATATATACCTTTTTTTTTTTTTTTTTTTTTTTTTAATATACAGAGTCTGGGGAGGAGGCAGCACAAGAAACACAGCCTCATCTATCTCCCCGGGATGAGAGTGGTGGGGAGGAATTTCCACTTCGGAGGGAAGAGGCCCCCCGTGACGAAGAGCGCACAGAAGCTGATGAAGAGGCCCCGGAAGCAGAGGAGGAGCACGCAGAACCAGAGGACCCTCAAGGATCCGCACCCCACCGTGCACGGGCACCCCGCCGTGCACGCGTACCCCGCCAAGCACAACAAGAGGAAATAGCGGAGGTGCGGGTTCTACTGGACTACATAGACCAGATGCGTAATTCCCGGATACAAAATATCGAAGGCCGCACTCGAATTCTTGATGGACAAAATCAAATAATTGAAGGACAAAACCAAATAATAAACATACTCAATAGAATCGAACAAGGCCAAAACAGAATCTTTAATCTGCACCAAGAGAAGTTCAATTTTTTCCGGGGGGCGCATGCTGGTCTACCTCCTGGTCCGCCTCCTGCTGCTGGGCCTCTTGCTGCTGGGCCTCCTGCTGCTGGGCCTCCTGCTGCCGGCCCATCTCCTCCTGCCGGGCCATCTACTCCTGCCCGGCCATCTACTCCTGCCGGGCCATCTACTCCTGCCGGGCCATCTACTCCTGCCGGGCCATCTACTCCTCTTCAGCCATCTCATCCTCTTCAGCCATCTCCTCCTCTTCAGCCAGCTTCTCCTCCTCAGCCATCTTCTCCTCCTCAGCCATCTTCTCCTCCTCAGCCATCTTCTCCTCCTCCTCACCTTGGTCGTCCCAGTACTCTTCCTTCCACTCTTCCCACAACATCTCCAAGGAGAACTCTTCGGAGTCGGCAGTTGCCCCTCCCAGAGCCTCAGCCCCGTGGGAAGAGGGGAAGGAAGAGGAAGTAAGTTTTTATTTTCATCTTTAATGTTTTTTTTATTTAATGTGTAATGGATAGGTATGTGATGATGTGGTTTTCATACACTTGTGGACCACACTCTGTATATAATCTACTTCTATGGGACCGGGTCCATGGAGGAAGATTGTTTGCAGAGTGTGGGTTATAAGTGTGTGAAAACCACATCATCACATACCTATCCTTGTTCATGATATTGATTGGTTTCTGTGATGTGATGTCCAAACTGTTTCCCGAATCGCAAACAAAATTACCATTACAATTATCCATGATGGCATATTACTGTTTGAATGCCAATAACACAGCTTAAAGGGACAGTCAGAAAATTATTGATTACAAAGAAAACACTGTATTACGCATTATCAAGTTGGAAACAACAAAACATGGAGAAATACGTGTGACTTATGTGCTTAACCTTGTATCTATGCCTAGGAAAAATGACCACTTATTTGTTGTTCTGACATAACAACCTTTTAGATATCAATGATCAATACATGGTAAATAATATGCTGTATGAGCACAAGGTTTTACATATACAAATGCTATCCAAATGCCCTCTAGTGGTCAAATTGTATAATGATTACATGCACTCTTCAAGCTCGAAGAAATGAGCACACGAACCTCATAGGTTTAGCTAGCAAATTTAAATAAACAAAGACAAATGATTAATTGGTGAGAAACCTTTGATATCATTGATATTACAAAATTGACTTTTATAATAATGCAAAACATTATTTGTTTTCTAAACTGTCCCTTTAACAAAATTACATATGCTAACACATATTTGAAGCTTGTTGGTATATCTACATGTACTCGGTCAAAAATTAAATATTGAAATCAGATTTATATTGACGTGTTAAATAAAGTATATTTTCTTAAAGAGACATTATTGTGTTAATTTTTTTTAAGAAAGACATTTGTTTGAACAATGAATATGGTTTAAAGTCCTTTTTGGAGTGGGGGGGTGAAAATATGCTAACAATAATATATTTGAAGATTAAACAATGTGGAACTCATACATGATACAAAAATCAACATTTGCATTAAAGGGACAGTATACTATATTTTTAACAGAACTGTATGTAATAGACACTACTACAAACAACAAGATTAACATATACTGATATCAATATTACAAAGCTTCAAACACTTTCAAAGAAAATCGGGTTAGCTCTATTGAAAATATAGATGAACCCCCATTACAACCATAAAACAAGACAATACCCCATCATTAACATATGAAAAGACCCTTTACACAAACAGGAGAAAGCTGGAGATGGTACTCACATGAAACTTAGAGGCTTGGCGAGGAGTCTGATAATTAATTACATTTTCTTTGAACAGAAGCAAAATGAAACGTGTATTTGTTAAACAATGGACTATCTAACTAGAGACAAAATAAAATTTTTTGATTTATAATGTGAGTGTCTAATGAACCTTTAATAAAATTTACAACGAAATTACATTTAGAAGAAGTCGGCATCATATATTTAGCATATGATAAAGCTAAATGCATATTGATTACTTTATTCTAACACAAAAGCGCATATTTATTAATTAGATATCTTTAACATTAAAAACAACAGTCATTTTTCAGAAAAAGGAACATATTGTTGACAAACATATTAAACAACATGGACTATAGAGATTTGCACTTGCCTCGAAATATCATATGCATGAAAACATTTTGCTTTCGTTCGTTTATTCAACCAGACATCCAGCAAAAGAGAATGTGGTGGTCTTTATCAGCTACGGGTCAACAATGTAACATGATGCAAATAATACATATTCTCAAGGTTTTTAAAATTGGCTGCAGTCACAAACGTGTTTAACGTGCACAAGCAAATATTGCGGGACTACGTAATCCAATCATACGTTTTTTTACCTTTGCATGTGACGTCTTAACATGGCGCTTCCTTGATCACGTAAGAACACCATCCAATAAAAGGCACATTCTTGATCATGTAAGAACGCCAAAAAAAAAAGGCGCATCCTTGATCGCGTAAAAACGCCATCCAATAAAAGGAACATTCTTGATCACGTAAGAACGCCCCCAAAAAAAGGCGCATCCTTGATCGCGTAAAAATGCCATCCAATAAAAGGAACATTCTTGATCACGTAAGAACGTCAGTCAATACAAGGAATCATTGGACAGCCTGGCAGGTGACGTTTTGAGCAACATGGCGCATCCGAGATAGCTGAAAAACCGCAGCCAATACAAGGACTCAGTTGACAGCTTGGCATATCACTAAAAAACGTATTTATATTTTAGGAACTAGTATGTGTCTAGATTGCTATCTAGGAATGTCACCAAATCATGAATCATCTTTTCGGACTTGACTGTCCCTTGAACTATAGCTATGGTGTATATCTTTAACATTTAAAAGATACACATGAGAAATACATATGCCATTGATGTTTTAAGATATGTTTTGATTGTTTTGGAATAACAATAATGATACATGGATTGATTAAACGTGTCATTTATTCAAGTTTAAATATGGTCAGCCTACCTATAGCCATATATGGGAGTATAATTATTTTGTTAACATATTTTTAAAAAAATATTCATCATCTAAAATATTTGCATTACACACAGAGATTTATTTGGTTACACTTTTAAAATAAGATAGAATAGAAAATGAAATACATGTGCTGTCAACATTACAATAAGATTGTTTATTAATAAGATTATATGTCCTTGTTCATGTAAAAAGGACAAAAACGCTTTAGAAATGGAAATACATTCATTAACAATTGTGCTCACCATCCCTTAAAGGGACATTATTTTGTTTTTAAAAAGCGGATACACATAGACAATACTATTTCAATAAAATGAACACTTTACAGGGATTATATCATTGTATCAATCCTCAGATCATTTGTTAAAGGTGCATCAATTCATGCAGAGTTTCTAAATACACACATGGATGTGAAAATTGAAATATACATATATACATAAATAACAATCTATATATACATATATAAAAAAATTACTATGCTAATCATAATCATGCAATGATAAACCTAAGAGAAAAATATATAAAGACAAATAATAAGATTACATTGGAGATGTTAATTTTAAAGTCATTTACAATTGTCTTACATATATGATTTTTAATATAAAAATATTTTTGGTAGGTCCCTTTAAGGATCAACAAGATAAACTAGAGCTTTAAAAAAATAACATGAAGAATGAGGACAAAGAATCGTGCAATTACATGTCTTTTATTAGTATGTAAGAAAACATCAACAACGTTTAGAAATAATCTTGTAAAAATAAGGAATATTTGAGCCATATGACAAGGTAACAGAGTGCATCACAGTCCATGAAGAGAGTTACCAAGGGCCACCATAGCCCCATTAGAGACATATGACAAGGTAACAGAGTGCATCACAGTCCATGAAGAGAGTTACCAAGGGCCACCATAGCCCCATTGGAGACATATGACAAGGTAACACAGTGCATCACAGTCCATGAAGAGAGTTACCAAGGGCCACCATAGCCCCATTGGAGACATATGACAAGGTAACACAGTGCATCACAGTCCATGAAGAGAGTTGCCAAGGGCCACCATAGCCCCATTGGAGACATATGACAAGGTAACACAGTGCATCACAGTCCATGAAGAGAGTTGCCAAGGGCCACCATAGCCCCATTGGAGACATATGACAAGGTAACAGAGTACATCACAGTCCATGAAGAGAGTTACCAAGGGCCACCATAGCCCCATTGGAGACATATGACAAGGTAACACAGTGCATCACAGTCCATGAAGAGAGTTACCAAGGGCCACCATAGCCCCATTGGAGACATATGACAAGGTAACACAGTGCATCACAGTCCATGAAGAGAGTTGCCAAGGGCCACCATAGCCCCATTGGAGACATATGACAAGGTAACACAGTGCATCACAGTCCATGAAGAGAGTTGCCAAGGGCCACCATAGCCCCATTGGAGACATATGACAAGGTAACACAGTGCATCACATTCCATGAAGAGAGTTGCCAAGGGCCACCATAGCCCCATTGGAGACATATGACAAGGTAAAAGAGTGCATCACAGTCCATGAAGAGAGTTGCCAAGGGCCACCATAGCCCCATTGGAGACATATGACAAGGTAACACAGTGCATCACAGTCCATGAAGAGAGTTGCCAAGGGCCACCATAGCCCCATTGGAGACATATGACAAGGTAACAGAGTGCATCACAGTCCATGAAGAGAGTTACCAAGGGCCACCATAGCCCCATTGGAGACATATGACAAGGTAACACAGTGCATCACAGTCCATGAAGAGAGTTGCCAAGGGCCACCATAGCCCCATTGGAGACATATGACAAGGTAACACAGTGCATCACAGTCCATGAAGAGAGTTGCCAAGGGCCACCATAGCCCCATTGGAGACATATGACAAGGTAACAGAGTACATCACAGTCCATGAAGAGAGTTACCAAGGGCCACCATAGCCCCATTGGAGACATATGACAAGGTAACACAGTGCATCACAGTCCATGAAGAGAGTTACCAAGGGCCACCATAGCCCCATTGGAGACATATGACAAGGTAACACAGTGCATCACAGTCCATGAAGAGAGTTGCCAAGGGCCACCATAGCCCCATTGGAGACATATGACAAGGTAACACAGTGCATCACAGTCCATGAAGAGAGTTGCCAAGGGCCACCATAGCCCCATTGGAGACATATGACAAGGTAACACAGTGCATCACATTCCATGAAGAGAGTTGCCAAGGGCCACCATAGCCCCATTGGAGACATATGACAAGGTAAAAGAGTGCATCACAGTCCATGAAGAGAGTTGCCAAGGGCCACCATAGCCCCATTGGAGACATATGACAAGGTAACACAGTGCATCACAGTCCATGAAGAGAGTTGCCAAGGGCCACCATAGCCCCATTGGAGACATATGACAAGGTAACACAGTGCATCACAGTCCATGAAGAGAGTTGCCAAGGGCCACCATAGCCCCATTGGAGACATATGACAAGGTAACACAGTGCATCACAGTCCATGAAGAGAGTTGCCAAGGGCCACCATAGCCCCATTGGAGACATATGACAAGGTAAAAGAGTGCATCACAGTCCATGAAGAGAGTTGCCAAGGGCCACCATAGCCCCATTGGAGACATATGACAAGGTAACACAGTGCATCACAGTCCATGAAGAGAGTTGCCAAGGGCCACCATAGCCCCATTGGAGACATATGACAAGGTAAAAGAGTGCAACAGGCACAACAATAAACTTTTAAAAAGGCCAAATGGCAACAATAAAAAAAAACATCAACATGTGGACGGAGGATTCTTATCTGCCACCTTGGAGCATCTCCAGATCCTCCACTTACTGGTCATCCTCTTCATCGTCCTGTGCATGTCCAGCTCCAGATTCAGGCCTTGAACTTAATCGCATAATTTCACGCAGAGTCAAGTCCTGAACCCGGAGCTGGGCCTGCATGGTGTCGTTCATCCCTCTCAGGACAGCTGCGTTCCTCAACACGGCCTGCTCTACTCTTGCTATACCTTCTAGCATGAGCCATGCTGAGTCACAGCCTAAAATAAAGAATAAATTAAATATTAATGATAATTACACAACAGACGAAAAAAATAGAAAAGATACATTGTCATCATAAAGACAAATCATTCTTTACATCAATTAGTTTAAATTTATTCTTTACACATGAATTATGTTATTCAGACAGACCGAAATCATTAAAGGGACAGTTTACTCAAACATGTTGTCCCCTTTAATTGGTTTTAGATGATCCACTTATACAGCTTGAGTGTATAAAATCTTGTTAAAGGATTTACATTGTACTTACATTAGCAATTTAAATATTTTAATTATACTGTGGTAGGCACACCTATCCTTAAACATTTTGGCATTGAGGACAAGCTGTGTAAACATAGCAACCTGAAGAAATTACATTCCCACTGGGTTAGACAAGAGATAATGTATAAACATTTGTACATTAATTGTTGGATCCAAGTAGTGGTGATTGGTATATGTAGTGATATCCAATTAAAGGGACACTGAACCTAAATATTTAATTGACTGATTCAGATAGAGCATGACATTACAAATATTTAAAAATTACACATATTCTTTAAATGTTTGAATTCTATAGCTAGATTTTGAATGCAAGAATGTCGGTTTTTAGGGAAGGCCATATTTGTTTATCAACTTTGTTTGTCCCTGCTGGTTGATGGATACATTCATCCAACAATAAAGAAATGATGTCCACAATTATTATATATTTTTTTTTAAATTATAGGCATTTCTTTGTTTCAATAAAGATATCAAGAGAATGAAGAATAATTCATAAGAGTAGTAAATTATAAATTTGATTAACATTGCATGCTCTATTTGAATCACAATAGAAAATATTTTACTTCAGTGTACCTTTAAGTATCTTATAATGTTGATTTTGAATGATACTTATAGCTGTGCCTGGGAAGGACAATCCGACACTCAGGACAATGAAGGTTGAGACAGGGGGGAGGGATGGGATTGGCTTGGGGAGGGATGAGCTGATGCTCCGGGGTAGGCCGTACAGCTGGGGAGTGGGGAGTTGGGGTCTGGGCAGCTGTACGGGCCATAAGACGGGGAGAGCGGCGAAGGGGGTTGTATGGGCGTTTTTTGGGAGGGGCAGGAAATGATAAATGGGAAGGGCCGGCAGGGGTCTGGGCATGGGCAGGAGTCTGGGCATGGGCAGTGGTCTGGGCATGGGCAGGGGTCTGGGTCTGGGCAGGGGTCTGGGCATGGGCAGGGGTCTGGGCAGGGGTCTGGGCAGGGGTCTGGGCATGGGGAGGGGTCTGTGACTGGTCAGGGGACTGGGCAGGGGCGGAAACCAGATGACCAGAAGTGGTGGATCCATCTGAAAATTTAATAAATATACATTAACATCTCATACATCATGAAATCAAATCAACGCATTTCAAATTGATTATGTTTTCAATATACTTACAAGTGTGTTTGAATTTGTAAACAATTATGAAATTAGGATATGGTATGCATATAGGCACTCAGATGAATATCAATTACTGTCTGTACAATTATAACATTATTATTGTGTTTTGGCCTGGAATATGCATGTGACATAATGATGGCATGAATTATACATTTTTAAAAAAAAAAAAAAATTCATGCTGCCTGATATAGAAAGGGGGCAGTAGTGTATTTGAACAGACAAATAATATTCCTTTTTAAAGTGAAAAAGCTGTAGACTTTGAATGTCTTCAATGAAATGATTTCAAATAAAGCAACATGTTGGAAACATGATAGATATATTTCACATACCATTAGACTCCAAGGCAGCCTCTTCCTCCTCCGTCACATATGTTAAATCAATCTCTGTAAAACATAACATGTTGTGTACACGTTAAGAACAGATATTATAACATATGTTACTGTTGTTCAAAGACACACATCAGTGTTGCATTAAAGATATACACACCCAAAGTTATGATTTACATCATTTTGATGGAGCATACAAATTACATTAGATTTGTTATTCTCAATGATTCATATTTTCGATGTATTGTTTATATTAATTTAAAAATCATAAAAGCATAGTACATAGAACATTTAAGATTTCTCATGTGTGTATCACTTGATGACTGTTGTCAAAAAAGAACATGGAAACAAACATATGCTATACATCTTCTGAATAACAAATGTGTAGACTAATAAAGTTTTAATTATTAATCTTTCAATATTAAAAGAAAATTAATATATAATCAGAAGAGAAAATTATATGTTTGTTTCAAATGTTATGCTTCATCAGAATCATGCTCATAATATTGATTACCAATACACCTTCAATGACATATAAATGAGTCAATGGACTTACCAGGAGACCGCAAAGGCGGCTCTATGTCACTGCTGGATTCCTGTGGGCTCACCACACCAACTCTCTCTATGAATGATATAGATATATATTAGGAAACACATTTGGGATATCACTAAATCACATCTGTATCGAATTTTAAGATTAAGCAACTTGAAAATGTGAAGAATAGAGCAGTCATTAAACCAGAAAATGCTTGATTGAATCAAGGGGATTCTGTTAAAAATGATGTATTTAACATATGTTTAATTTCAGACTATATTAGACATCAAACTCATCTCATACGATGCTATTGCATATCTAAATATACCCATTGATCAATGTTCTTAAAAGAATACACACAAACCACATTTTGAAGAGCAGCTGTTGACAAATCTAAACAAACACATGTGGCACATCGAGCCATTTGTGCAATGTACAGTAATCTTGTTTAGGACACAACACATATTTATCACAATACAAAACCAAATTGATTAGTACAAATATGTAATCATGGTGCTGTTAGAGTATGCTGATATCTATAAAGTAACTCCAACAGTGAATATGTGAATTATATATCAATATTGTTTAATCCAAAGAATGTAAAGATGAATGAATCTATTGTTTATTAAAGGGACACTGACATGATTAATTTAAATCATTGATTTCTCTGTTCAAACTGTTCAAAATGATTTAACATTGACTCCTATTATAATTTGAATGTTGCTACATTTTAATCTTAAAGGCAGATAAGCAATATTGTATTCAATAAATTTTGTTTGTTGAAGGTATCCACCAATCATCAATAAAAACCCAGGTTGTTCAACCAAAATTGAGATGCAGATAAACGTACATTCTTGATTTTAAAATACATTTAGCAATAGAATATTTCACATATGATGATAGTATTATATTTAAATGTTTATTAATATTGCATACTCTATCTGAATGACAACATTAATAATTGTAGATCAGTATCCCTTTAATATAAAATTATATTGATTTGACAATGTTGGTGTTAATGAATTCTCTACTCCATATGTTGATGTAATGAATGGGATTGAGCATGCAATTCAAATCTAATATGTTATTTAAGGATATCCGAAGAATTATTTAATTTTCATCTATTAAAGGGACATTACATATAAATATTGAACAATGTGGATTTAGTATGTAATGTTCTGTCCATGTTTCTAAGACAAATGTCAATTAAAATGAGACATACCATACTGTGACAAGCCCTGCCTTAAGGATCCAGCAGCAACATCCATATCTGTAATATATTAAATGAGGATTGCATATCATTAATACAAATCATGCCATGTTTAAAATCTTTACATTATTAGCAAATCAATTTTAAACTATTAATCCTTTGGTAGTCCCATGAGTTAATTGTTTCCTCAATTCAATTCATGATAAATATATCCTGTACTCTTATTTTCAATCAGTTGTGTTGTTTACTGTAGCTTAAATTATTTTTTGGTGTTATTTCATTCTCATCAATTGATGTGCATATGTTATAATTTATTTGGATTCTTCTTTTTTTATTATGTATAATATTGAAAATAAGAATACTGTATTCTTCACATATATAATAATTCACATTTCATTTTGACCAACATGTATAAAGCAATGTCACTTACAGCAAAGCCATGTTAACGTGTATGCGCAATTCCATTTTCGCGATCATTGCGCAATGATTCAAATCGGAATTACGCATCCGTCATTTGACCAACATGTATAAAGCAATGCCACTTTCAGCAAAGCCATGTTATCGTGTATGCGCAATTCCATTTTCGCGATCATTGCGCAATGATTCAAATCGGAATTACGCATCCGTCATTTGACCAGCATGTATAAAGCAATGCCACTTACAGCAAAGCCATGTTAATGTGTATGCGCAATTCCATTTTCGCGATCATTGCGCAATGATTCAAATCGGAATTACGCATCCGTCATTTGACCAACATGTATAAAGCAATGCCACTTTCAGCAAAGCCATTTTAACGTGTATGCGCAATTCCATTTTCGCGATCATTGCGCAATGATTCAAATCGGAATTACGCATCCGTCATTTGACCAACATGTATAAAGCAATGCCACTTTCAGCAAAGCCATGTTAACGTGTATGCGCAATTCCATTTTCGCGATCATTGCGCAATGATTCAAATCGGAATTACGCATCCGTCATTTGACCAACATGTATAAAGCAATGCCACTTTCAGCAAAGCCAAGTTAACGTGTATGCGCAATTCCATTTTCGCGATCATTGCGCAATTATTCAAAGCGGAATTACACATCCGTCATTTGACCAACATGTATAAAGCAATGCCACTTACAGCAAAGCCATGTTAACGTGTATGCACAATTCCATTTTCGCTCTGTGACGCATATTCTGTAGAGCGCAAGACACATCATTCCTATTTCATGTGTCACTAATCTAAAATCAGATATCTAAACATCATATGTAGTGTATGTTGTGAGATCTGTATAGGTTTAGTATCTGACTATATACACATTTATTGCTTAAAAAAAAAAATAATAAGATATTATATGAAGTTGGATAATTACCTGGTTCAGATTCTCCATCTCCTCCCAGGCCACCGGACGGAGAAGCAGCTGCCCTGGCCCCCGCGTCAGGACTTTCAGATCCCGCAGCTGGGAGGGAAGAAGAGGAGGCCGAGGATGGCGAGGATCTGAATCTTTTGGGGACCCGGAGATTGAGGAGCTCGCATAAAGTCACCTCATAAGGGAGTAAGTACAGTTTCCGCGGGGCCTCTCTTTTGCCACCTCTTTTACGGGCTTGTACCCAGTCCCTTATGAGGTTGACTTTTTTGGTTAACCGCAACCTCATATCTCCGAATCTCCTCATGATCTGATCCTGGGTCCTCTGGACGTCACACACCAATCTAACCGCATTGGTGATAGACTCCCAGAGGGCCTTTTTAACAGGCGCATCTGTCAACCTCCTCTTGTTCCCAAACAGCTGGGTATAAAAGTCCTTGATGGCGTGGACCAGTGCAGCGCTCTCCTCCTTGGTGAACCTGGGAGCTGACATGCCTGCTGGGTTGTCGATTTTTTTTTAAAACAAAATCAGATATACTGCCTGCAGGCATTAGAGAACTGACAAAGATGGCAACGTGTAATGGACTTTTATATGGTGAAGTAAAAATGAGATGCACCATGGGGCAAGTTATCTGTACATCTGATTGGATAAAAGTTTGAAATATTGTTAGAATGTCTGTGAGACCATCCTGACTCAAGTTGTGTTTGTGTGATGAACTCTGATTGGCCGTTCCTTAATGTTTCATATCTTAGTAACTTCCTTACACATACCTCATGGTGGTGCTGTAACTTCATTTTTCATGTAGACTTATTTGTAACTCATGGGCCTGTCATGCGGATATGTGTGACGCAGATTTAATATCCGTGATCCGTTAAATATTAATGATTACATTTTATTTAACATCTAATACTGTCACATTATTAATGTTGTAGACATTTCTCGGTTTAATAACGGTCTGTTTCTTTAATACAAATACACATTTAATATTGTATGTCTTTATTGTTCATAAAATCCATTTATTGACTTATTGTGAAGTATTGATATTGCTCTATTAAATGTATTTCATAATGCACATTGATTGTGTGCTATTGCGTGACATTAGACTCTAATGTTTAAAGATGCTAATCTGGTGTTTCAAGATGCGTTTCACACGCAATATTTCTGAATGTTCAAATTCAGGTTATAAGGTCATTCACTTGGATAATCTGTTTATAAATGTTAAACTACAGGTTTGTTTGTTATTAGTAAATAAACCTCGAGCTTGTATTTGTCTGAAGTGCTCATATATGTTATTGTGCAATGGCGTCTTTATTTTTAAATAGACATTACAAACAAACAATTGTATCAAATGATCTGTAGAGATAGAAAATTGTTTAGACTTTAAAATGTAAATCAATGTATCTTAGTATTTAGATATCCTCAACAGAAGAAATTTAAATGCACATGGTTGAGACAATCACATAAGGCATCTCTGTGCATCCACCAATCTTCATCTACTGAGCCTATCTCGATATGCTTTTCAAGCAAAGTATGTCAAGATAGGAAGAGAAGTAAATACACTCTTTAAATCTCTTAAAGGGACACTGTCCAAACAAATTTAGCATTGGTGATTCAGATTGAGCATGAAATGTTAATCAACGTTATAATTTAATCCGATTCTCAAATGTTAACAATTATCTTGTTATCTTTCTTTGCAAATCAATAATGATATTTGAGATTACGGACAATTTTTTCAAAAACCTGGGTTGTCCTTGATGATTGTTGGATAAATTAATCCACCACAAAAAAACAAGTTCAGTCCAGAGTACTGAAGCTAATAAATTATCTATTTAATGCCTTATTTTTAAAGTAATGATAGCAACATCACAAGGAGCATTCATAATATGAGACAATTTTTAAATTTGCTTAAAATAGAATACTCATTCAGAATGTATAAATCATTAATTTTTTAACTGTCTCCCTTTAAGTATATTTTTAGTTCATGTCCCTTTAAATAAACATTTCACAATAATGCTTGAAATATCAGAAACCTAGGCACCTTCCTTTTGATAAATTAGTATAACATATGAGTAAATAAAATTTAGATTAACTTCTGGATTGTTTTACACACTGACTGAAATATATATTGTAAAGGAGGTATTTCGGAGTCTTCAGCTTAGAGGGACATTAAGCTATAAGTTATGTATGCATTTTGGATAAGATTATAATATTTGAACAACTTAATATGTTTTGGTATTCAATCATTAGATTGTAATTATATATATTTTTTTATTAAATACATATCTACATAGGCTATTTTGATGCTGATTGTTGGTTGCACATAGATACCTTATGTAATTGACTAAGATATGTGCATTGATTTTTTTTTTACAAAGTATATTTAAAGACTGAATGTAATTCTATAGTACTTTCTAAATATGTTTAAATTATTTTATGAATAATTTAAAAATCAATACACAATATACTTTGTGAATGTCCCTTTAAGGACCAAAACATTTGTAATGTTGATTTAACATTGTCAAAATAAACTAAAGGGGAATGAAAATTATATATAGATATGTGATGTCTAACCCAAGAGGTAAGATTTTAAAAACTACATAATATTATTAACTATAGTTAAATGACTCCACTAGAAAATCAAATCGATTAACCTGCCATCCAATAACTAGCTTGTGAAAAATATAAAGTTAAATGACCTACCATTTATAAATGTAAAATTTTAATAAATTTTGCAAATAATGTTTTGAGATACCTAAGGAAGATACAAGATCTTATAAAATTAATTTTACATTCAACAACACTGTCACTTTAATGTAATTGAACCACTTCCCCTTCTTAAAAGTGAAAAAAATTAATTTTTGTGAAATTGACTACATATCCAAAATTATTTTAACATCTAATAATTTCAAAAGAAAAGCATCGATGGATCTCACTCCCCAATGAATGTTAAAAAAGATAGTTTAATGTAATATTCTCTGAATCAGTGGATTTTCAACAATTAAAGCATTATTTGATCTTATACATGTGCTTGTCAAATAGACAACTACCAGTCATGGGAGTCAAATTGATTTTTATTGACAGATTATATGGATATTTATTATAATCTGTTCCAAATAGTGTATTTAATACTAAACTTTATATTATTACCATTTTAAAATGTAATAGTTTCTGAACCAAAAATAAAAATATATTCCTGGAAGTCATCAGATGCCAATCTGAAATGTAAAATTTTTTTTTACAAAAGTTAATACACACGTAGTCAAAGAATCATAAAATACATTTACAATCATCTTGTGTCTATGCTCTAACTTTGTTCAACATTTTTTAAAGATATTTATTAATTATATTTTAAAAAAATATATATGATTTTCGAATTATACATAAAAATGTATATCAAATTTCAATAATATATATGTTGAACATAAATGTCATATTTCATGTCCATTCAAATACCTCTATATCAACTATAATATGTATTCCTTTTTATGATTGTGATCCTTAAATATCTAATGATGAAATATGTATGACTAATTTATGTAAGCTACCAATAATCAACATTCTTCCTGTGATTATTAACTAGCATGCATTGGTACACCAACCTGGATAATGCATGGTCTTTGAAAGTCAATTCAGGGCTAAACAGTTGATCTTCAATAGGTGTCTTATTCATCATTTCAAAAATAGAGGACTGAAATCCCATCTAAAAATTAGAAATTCATCTAAGTGTCTGATTGTGATCCCTAAATATCTAATTAAGAACTAAATATGACTAATGTATGGAAGCTACTAATATTCAACATTCTTCCTGTGATTATTAACTAGCATGCATTGGTACACCAACCTGGATAATGCATGGTCTTTGAAAGTCAATTCAGGGCTAAACAGTTGATCTTCAATAGGTGTCTTATTCATCATTTCAAAAATAGAGGACTGAAATCCCATCTAAAAATTAGAAATTCATCTAAGTGTCTGATTGTGATCCCTAAATATCTAATTAAGAACTGAATATGACTAATGTATGGAAGCTACTAATATTCAACATTCTTCCTGTGATTCTTAACTAGCATGCATTGGTACACCAACCTGGATAATGCATGGTCTTTGAAAGTCAATTCAGGGCTAAACAGTTGATCTTCAATAGGTGTCTTATTCATCATTTAAAAAATAGAGGACTGTGAAATACCATCTAAAAATTAGAAAATCATCTAAGTGTCTCCAATAGGATGCCTCAACAGCCTTATTCTATTAAATAGTTGGCACTTACCATGTGAACATGTCTTTGTATGCTTTTCAAAGTCAGCAGATTTGAAAGATAATGCCAGACATGATCCCATTGGTATACTTCAATTTCTATCTTGGCTTTTTCCACTGTCAGTCTGGGCAATCTTCACTGTCAGGCTTATAATTATATAATTCAAAATTACTACAAGTGTGTGAATCATTTCTCTAGCCCTCTCCCACCCTCCATTTCATAAGAAATTTCTGTCACTAGCTTACTGTGTAGCATCTTGTGTTATGTTCTATCAAGTGTGAAGATGAGTCATATTGAGCAGAACAAACCTCTAATGTGTGACATTGAACCATAGTCATGATAGAGGATAGTTATGCTAGAGGATCCCTTTCTGAGTATTTACATTTTAAGTAATGTGTAAACTAAATACTAGTTTAGAAAATGTATGCCATATGATGTATTTGTGTACAATTCATGCCAGCAACAGTCCAGACATTTATACTTACCAGCTGATGTCCTCTTTAAAAACCAGGTGGCAAAGACTCGCTACAGGACCCAATGGCCAGAGCATCACCTATATTAATAAATGAAACACATTTTTAGCATTTGATGAACAATCCTAACATGTTTGCACAATTCTCTACTTGTCATTTCCCTACAGTTCACATCTATTGATAATACTCCAGTCTAACTTCTATTCTTTACCGTCTAAAGTTGCGGTTGATGATGTCTGCTCTGACATTGAGGCCCTCGTCCCGGAATGGCCCCTCTAGAACAGGATCATCCTCCTCATCTCTGAGGAGGTTTCTGTCTGGCCGGACAGCCTGCAGCATCCCAGCCCGCTGTGCAATATTATGCAGGACGCTACAGGCTACAACGATCTTAGCCACCTTCTTTGGGTTGTACTGGAGGGCTCCTCCCGACCTGTCCAGGCACCTGAACCTCATCTTCAGGAGCCCGAACATCCGTTCAACCACCGCCCTGGTTCTCTTATGAGCCCTATTGTAGCGCTCCTCAGATACATCAGTTGGGCTACGCAAGGGGGTAATGAGCCAAGGCCGGCTCATGTACCCAGAATCACCTATAAATTATGAACAGAACATAATTCCAACCGAATCCTCAAAATAGTATTTGTAGTACAATAAAAAGTTTTGTACACGATAATCCATTAACAAATGTTTATTTTAACTTAAAAATATCTAGTTCAATATTATTCTCTATCTTCCCATTTCAGCTAAGACATGCTACATATGCGTATTTCTCCTAAATCAAGCCTTGTGTAAAATGCTAACTACATGGTTACATTACATTCTCTATCTGAGCATTTAAGGTAAGACATGCTACATATCTGCATTGAACTAAAAGACATTTGCTGAAAGAGACAATGACATGGTTAAATTGCATTAGCTAATATCTTCCCATTTCAGCTAAGACATGCTACATATGCGTATTTCTCCTAAATCAAGCCTTGTGTAAAATGCTAACTACATGGTTACATTACATTTTCTATCTGAGCATTTAAGGTAAGACATGCTACATATCTGCATTGAACTAAAAGACATTTGCTGAAAGAGACAATGACATGGTTAAATTGCATTAGCTAATATCTTCCCATTTCAGCTAAGACATGCTACATATGCGTATTTCTCCTAAATCAAGCCTTGTGTAAAATGCTAACTACATGGTTACATTACATTCTCTATCTGAGCATTTAAGGTAAGACATGCTACATATCTGCATTGAACTAAAAGACATTTGCTGAAAGAGACAATGACATGGTTAAATTGCATTAGCTAATATCTTCCCATTTCAGCTAAGACATGCTACATATGCGTATTTCTCCTAAATCAAGCCTTGTGTAAAATGCTAACTACATGGTTACATTACATTCTCTATCTGAGCATTTAAGGTAAGACATGCTACATATCTGCATTGAACTAAAAGACATTTGCTGAAAGAGACAATGACATGGTTAAATTGCATTAGCTAATATCTTCCCATTTCAGCTAAGACATGCTACATATGCGTATTTCTCCTAAATCAAGCCTTGTGTAAAATGCTAACTACATGGTTACATTACATTCTCTATCTGAGCATTTAAGGTAAGACATGCTACATATCTGCATTGAACTAAGACATTTGCTGAAAGAGACAATGACATGGTTAAATTGCATTAGCTAATATCTTCCCATTTCAGCTAAGACATGCTACATATGCGTATTTCTCCTAAATCAAGCCTTGTGTAAAATGCTAACTACATGGTTACATTACATTCTCTATCTGAGCATTTAAGGTAAGACATGCTACATATCTGCATTGAACTAAAAGACATTTGCTGAAAGAGACAATGACATGGTTAAATTGCATTAGCTAATATCTTCCCATTTCAGCTAAGACATGCTACATATGCGTATTTCTCCTAAATCAAGCCTTGTGTAAAATGCTAACTACATGGTTACATTACATTCTCTATCTGAGCATTTAAGGTAAGACATGCTACATATCTGCATTGAACTAAAAGACATTTGCTGAAAGAGACAATGACATGGTTAAATTGCATTAGCTAATATCTTCCCATTTCAGCTAAGACATGCTACATATGCGTATTTCTCCTAAATCAAGCCTTGTGTAAAATGCTAACTACATGGTTACATTACATTCTCTATCTGAGCATTTAAGGTAAGACATGCTACATATCTGCATTGAACTAAAAGACATTTGCTGAAAGAGACAATGACATGGTTAAATTGCATTAGCTAATATCTTCCCATTTCAGATAAGACATGCTACATATGCGTATTTCTCCTAAATCAAGCCTTGTGTAAAATGCTAACTACATGGTTACATTACATTCTCTGAGCATTTAAGGTAAGACATGCTACATATCTGCATTGAACTAAAATTAGACATTAGCGGGGGGAAAATATATGGTTAAATTGCATCCTATAGCTGAACATTACGCTAACATTTTAAAACTACAGTGGCAATTGTCACAATAATTAACCATGTTGTGCACAAATACTCACCAACGAGATAACCAGGGGGCATTTGTCTTAGACCAGGACGTATAGACAGCTTAGCATCCTACTCATGGCGGGAACAGCAGTCCTTATTCTTATACGTGGCTCCAAATGAGGTTTAAGAAGATCGTAAAGGCCAATGAGCTGTTCGCGATCGAGCCGATACTTATCAAAAACCTCAAAGTCACTCATGTTTTCCAAGGTGGGTCTCACCCTGTAGACATGAGGACCTCGAACCAGATGACCCCTTCGTCTCAGTCTGAGCCGCCAAGGCTGCCTGATTCGACCAACAGCTAGTTCGCCAATAGCAGCACCAGCAGCGTCTACCATGTCATCGTCATCCATCTTTCAAAACAGCGTAACAAGGTAAGCACTTGATCTGATGTGGATCACAAGTGATGCATTGGACATGTTGTTTGGGGGATTTATAGTACAATTAGTCCAATGGTAGTGAGTTTGTAATGATTGCTGATTGTATTCACCTGTTTGTATGTGAGCGGCGCGAATGCTTTCACAGTGGGCGTTTATTTGTTGTTTGCTGAAATGTTAGTTTCAAACAATGATTCTCAATGTGAAAGTGTCAAATATCACACATACAGTGCATGTTTGTAATGTTTGATCATATGCGTAATCAATATTTCTTAAACGCGATCTTATAGTAACAAGCACACGTCCAGGCTAACATGAATGAAAGTGCATAGTTGTGTATAATGTGCATCGAATGTGATCGATCAATGTTGCTGCAATATTGTTTGTAAACGATAAAGTAACAGCTGCCATCTGTAATATTGTATATATAAGTGATTGCCGAGCAGTCAATATTGTATGCGTCCCTTTAAAATCGCAATAATAATTCCGAACTTCCCGTCTGCCATCTGTAGTATTGTATATATAAGTGATTGCCGAGCTGTAAATATTGTATGCGTCCCTTTAAAATCGCAATAATAATTCAGAACTTCCCGTCTGCCATTTGTAGTATTGTATATATAAGTGATTGCCGAGCTGTAAATATTGTATGCGTCCCTTTCAAATCGCAATAATAATTCCGAACTTCCCGTCTGCCATCTGTAGTATTGTATATATAAGTGATTGCCGAGCTGTAAATATTGTATGCGTCCCTTTCAAATCGCACTAATACTGAATAACTTCCGGCTGTCATCTGTAGTATTGTATATATAAGTGATTGCCGAGCAGTCAATATTGTATGCATCCCTTTCAAATCGCACTAATACTGAATAAATTCCGTCTGCCATCTGTAGTATTGTATATATAAGTGATTGCCGAGATGTCAATATTGTATGCGTCCCTTTCAAATCGCACTAATACTGAATAACTTCCGGCTGTCATCTGTAGTATTGTATATATAAGTGATTGCCGAGATGTCAATATTGTATGCGTCCCATTCAAATGGCACTAATACTGAAGAACTTCCGGCTGTCATCTGTAGTATTATATATATATAAGTGATTTGCGATCTGACAATATTTATTAATTGTCCCTTTGAAATCGCCTTAATAATGCTGTTCCAAACTGTTGTTTACGTATATGTTGTATTGTAGTATTGAGTGTTAAAGTTCCGAAAGGGGCGGTACAGTGGTGAATCTGTGATGTGTATGGTTGAATCTTCTAATGACGTCATGATATTATTACCCTGCCTATGTAGTTCATAAATCCTCATTGTGTTGTTGTATTTGACTACATTGTTATTGTGTGCTGAATAAAATCTAAATGTGTGCTTTGTGGTTGCGTGATGGGTGATGCGTGTTATGTACATGTATGTATATATTGTGATTGTGTCCCACATATGCTGACTTCTATATAGCGGTCTGGCATTGTTGTTCCTTCCCATAAAGTGACATCTGTAATCTGGTGTACTGATGTTCTTGTTGTACGTAATTCCTAATGGTTTCTGGTGATGGAATCATGATGTTAAAAGTACAGTAAAATCCATATGTTGTGTTTTGTGATTCCTCTAGAGAATGTAATGTGTTTTTCCCCCATCATTTGAATGCACATGTATGAGTGAATGTTAAAAGTAATGTATGTGCATCCATGAGTGATCATGTGTTAAGCCTATGTAGATATGCTGTTGCTGCAAGCATATGAGTTGAATAACTGAAATGCAATAATAAAGGTAAATGAGAATTGTTTCCCATTGTGTAGTGTTTGTGAATCCTGAAAAGTTGACATTATTTTTGTGTCCGTTTAAATGTAATATTTTTAAAACAAAAATGTTGTTACTAGTGATGTTGAATTGTATTTGATGTAATATAAAAGTCTGAAAGAATGTAATGGTGTTGTGAATATTCAAACAGTAAAATCCATAAATCCACCATAGGGAAATAGTCATTTCTTGATCTATTTATCATAGCTGGGTCTAACGCATGAAATCATGTATTTTCTAGCGCTGGTATTTGGAGTTTTTCTGTATACGCTAGTTGCGTGCGTTAGGGAAATGAGGGTTTCGCATGCACGAGCACGTCTTCCCAATAGAAGTCAATGGAGGCTCTGAAAATTGGTCATTTTTTTTTTCTAAGACTGGTTTTCATCGTAAAGTGAGTGACGTCATGAGCTTTTGTGAAAAAGTAACTAAATCGTGTTCTTTTTGTAATAAATAAATATTTTGTGTATGTCATGTGGTGTATATTGTTTGTATGCATCGATGAGTGTATATTTGTGATAATGTTATTAGTTAGATGTAGGTATATGAGGGTCTTTTCCCGTGTGTCAATGTAAGTCAATGGGAAAATGGATTTGTGTTGTTTTTTTTCAAACACCCGAGATCTCGCAACTTTAATCCTTTGTATTTTGCTGAAAAATTATTAAATATGAAAAATAAACATAGTGTAGTGTTTGTATGACTGTAAGTGTAGTTTGTGTAATATTTTTTATTTGATTCGTGGATGTTTTTTTTGTCGGTATATGTTCACTACTGGGTCAGAGGTGTCGGTAGAAATGTGAGCGTTAGGTTTTTTTTGAGTGTCGGTAACTGAACTCTAAATACCGGAGTACGTAAGAAACCCGCGTTAGGAGCCTCTAACGCTGGTTTTCACAGCTAACGCCGAACTCCAAATCTAGGCCATAGTTAATCCAATAAAAAAAAAATCATTGATTAATGCAATACTCTTGTTATTTTGGTGTATATATATATATATATATATATATATATACACATATATATATATATATATAAAACACAGTCCAGGAACCCAGCACTCGCACAATATGCCAACCCCCAGGGTGCTGTTGCAAACAAATAGTATACAGTCCCAAATAAGCAAGCACTCACTGGCGTTTGAAAATAAGCAAAAGTTCTATTTGCAAGTAAACCTTTGCTTATTTTCAGACACCAGTGAGTGCTTGCTTATTTGGGACTGTATATATATATATATATATATATATATATATATATAAATATATATATATATATATATATATAAATATATATATATATATATATATATAAATATATATATATATATATATATATATATATATATATAAATATATATATATATATGTTTTTATGTATTTATGTATTTATATGTATGTATATGCATTTACAGATATATATATATATATATATATATATATATATATATATATATATATATATATATATATGTATGTATACATGATCACTGGATGTTACCCAGCCTTAAATACTGGGATATCCAAAATAGCAGGCAAAGACAGGATTTCTTCAATTACCTTAATTCAGCAAGGAAAGGCTAATTTCCAAACTTTTCGGCTCACGCAGGAGCCTTTCTCAATGGAAGCCAAACAGACATGTGGAAATTAGCTTTTCCTTGCTGAATAAAGGCGATTGGGGAAATTCTGTGTTTGCCTGCTTTTTTGGATATCCCATGATTTATGGCTGCCAGCCGTGGGTAACATCCAGTGATCATGTATACATATTTTCTGCAGAGCACCAGGTTATTGAACTGTTGGAGTCTGCCGTGTCCCTGCATCTATATATATACATATATATATATATATATATATATATATATATATATATATACATATATATATATATATATATATATATATATATATATATATATATATATATATATATATATACATAAACATGTATACATTTATAGCCATATATACATATAAGTGTTTTGCAGTCAGGTAGCTGAAAACACGAAAAATCATATTTATGCAATTTTCATATTTAGTAAAGTGTTTAACTGTGTATTCAATGTAAATATTTCCCATTCCAATGTTCTTCACAAAGGGGAATATTTTTTAATAGATATTCCTATATAATTCTATTTATCTAGCTACAGTATATATTTACACAACACACATAGAAGGTCCAGCACTCGCTTGCAAGTTCTCCGCTAAGATTAAAAGCAAAACTGGAAGAGTTAGTTACCGCATCTGGCCAAATGGGACAAGCCCAGGTACCACGTCAAGGTCTCTCTCAAAACCTGGGTCCCTAATACATCCATACAAATGCAAGCTCTCAATCAAACAAACTGGGAACAAGTGAAGGGTACACAGGCGTATTTAATCACCCTAGACATATAAAAACATTAAAGGGGACTGCACTCTCAGGCTGGTCTGGGTACACATCCTATGACCCTGCAACATGCTCAGACCTGGGTGCTCAATAGCACTCTCAGGAACCTGTACTGTCTCCAGAGTCCCAGGCAGTTAACCAAGACAAGTCTGGGTGCAAGGCCCATAGGGAAAATTACAAAATTAATTAATACAACACACAGAGAAAGTCCAGCACTCGCTTGCAAGCTCTCAGCTAAGAATACCGCATCTGGCCAAATGGGACAAGCCCAGGTACCACATGAAGGTCTCTCCCGAAACCTGGGTCCCTAATACAGCCATACAAATGCAACCTCTAAATAAAACAAACTGGGAACAAGTGAAGGGTGCACAGGCTAATGTAATCACCCTAGAAATATATAAAAAGCCAGTAGACATCTGTGATTCGTTTCGGATCGATTCGGAAATTCAGCCAAATTCGTAAAATTCGGGATTCTGATCGATTCGGATTTCTGAATTAAAATAGTGCAGAATTTACCGAATAAATCCAAATTAGTTCGGATTTATTCGGTAGATTCGGATGGCCATGGATTACACTAGTATTGTACAGTATTATAAGGTTATATATAACCTTATAATATAGTAGTATTGTACAGTATATTAGGTTATATCACTCTGCTATGGGTTACACCTAATATACAGTACATAATACTAGTCTAATACACAGCACATCCCACCGAATTCTGAATTTCCGAACCGAACCGAATTGAACTGAATCCGGCCGAATTTATTTGAATCAGAATGAATTCGAATCGATCCGAACTGAAATTCGACAAAAACCAAATCGATCCGAACCAAACCAAATTTTTTCGCCATGCACATATCTAAAAGCCAGACGTGGTAACTAACTCTTCCAGTTTTGCTTTTAATCTTAGCTGAGAGTTTGCAAGCAAGTGCTGGACTTTCTCTGTGTGTTGTATTAATTTATTTTTTAATTTTCCCTATGGACAAAAAGCAAAACACAAAAGGAGGTATTATTAAATATCTATTGAGTGAGAACCAGTGGCATCACTAGGGGGGTGCGGGGGGTGCGGGCCACATCCGGGTGACAACCTCCAGGGGGTGACACCACCATTTTTTTAATTTTATTGAAATTCAAAGAAATACAATGTAGAGATGCATAGATTTTTTTATTAGAGGGGCCAGAATTTGTGAACATTAGTTGGACTGGGAAAGTTGTAGATACTTAATTTTTTTGCCCCTTGAGCCAGCGCTGCAATTTCCACAAATAGTTTTCCCGCCAGCTTTTGCTTGTTTGTACTTGCGAAAGTTTTGCTGCTAGCCTAAACCTGCCTGCCTATCTGTGCTCACTGCTCAGTGACATGTGGAGCAGTGGAGTCATTCACTGCTGTGCTGTCTCTCTAAACGGGAACCGGGAAATCGTGAGGGGGATGCCTGGCACCTGACCGCATGACTGTCTGACACTGTCTCTAAAGTGAAGGAGCCACGTATGATGCCCACCAGACCGGTATGGTTACGGTACACTAAGTGCACACTGAAGAGGTAGGAGGGGAGGGCAGGCGGGGGTCTGGGGGTGGGCAGAGTGCAGAGGTGATTGGCCATAAGAAGCGGTAGGCACGCGGCCTGGGGCTGTGCACTGACAGACTTGGAACAGAGTCAGAGAGCAGAATTTTCATAGCTTGCATGCCTAAACCTTTTCTTTAGTGATTTATTTTTACAGTGCTCTGTTTATCTTTCATTTGATGCTCTGCTACACCAGGGAGCAGCTCAGGCATGAGCTTTATAATGAATGCAGTGCAGTTTACATATTTTGTATGTGTGTGTGTGTCTGCGTTTTTGTGTGTGTCTGAGTGTTTTTGTGTGTGTGTCTGAGTGTTTGTGTGTGTGTGTGCCTGAGTGTTTTTGTGTGTGTATCTAAGTGTTTTTGTGTGTGTGCCTGAGTGTTTTTGTGTGTGTGTCAGAGTGTTTTTGTGTGTGTGTCAGAGTGTTTTTGTGTGTGTGTCTGAGTGTTTTTGTGTGTGTCTGAGTGTGTTTCGGAGTGTTTTTGTGTGCTTCTGAGTGTGTTTTTAAGTGTGTCTGAGTGTTTGTATGTGTGTGTGCCTGTGTTTGAGTGTGTCTGCTTTCTGGGGGGAGGGGGGTGACACCATAACTTACCGCACCGGGTGACACCAACCCTAGTGACGCCACTGGTGTGAACATAAACTAAAATGAGTAGAGCAGAATAATGTCGAAATTAAATATAAATTTTAGAAAAAAAGACACCGGTATCTATCTAAATATTCTGTAATTAAAAAAAGAAGAAGCTATTTTTAGATAGTATCTTATAAGAAATACACTTGTACTAAGTATTAATTTGAATAGATATTTGTTACAATAAATTTATATTTAATTTCAACATTATTCTGCTCTATTCATTTTAGTTTATGTTCACACACAATAGATATTTAATAATAATTTGTGGAATACCATTCAGACACTTCAGACTGCGCTACCTCCTTTTGTTTTTTGTTTGTTTGTTAAATTATTGCTGCACTTTTTGTGAGAGGTGTGGCCAGTGAGGTTGGCTGTTCTGTTGTCTAGTAGTATCAGTCACACACAAACTTTCTTTTGCATAATTTTCCCTATGGTCCTTGCACCCAGACTTGTCTAGGGTTAACTGCATGGGACTCTGGAGACAGCACAGCTTCCTGAGAGTGCTATTGAGCACCCAGGGCTGAGCATGTTGCATTGTCATAGGATGTGTGACGAGTCCAGTCTGAGAGTGCAGTCCCCTTACGTGTTTTGTATATGTCTAGGGTGATTACATAACCATATGCACCCTTCACTTGTTCCCAGTTTGTTTGAATGAGAGCTTTCATTTGTATGGCTATATTAGGGACCCAGGTTTTGAGAGAGACCTTGACATGGTACCTGGGCTTGTCCAATTTGGCCAGGTGCGGTAACTAACTCTTCCAGTTTTGCTTTTAATCTTAGATGAAAGCTTGCAAGCGAGTGCTGGGCTTTCTCTGTGTGATCTAATTATTTATTTTGTTATTTTCCCTATGGGCCTTGCACCTAGACATGTCTGGGGTTAACTGCCTGGGACTCTGGAGAGAGCACCCAGGGCTGAGCATGTTGCAGGGTCATAGGATGTTTACGCCAGTCCAGTCTGAGAGTGCAGTCCCCTTCCATGTCTTATTTCTTCCTATCTATATTGATATAAAAGCTGCAGTTCAAAAGTTTGGGATCACTTAGACATTTCCTTATTTTCCATGAAAACTTACATAAAATTTGTTTGAACAGGAAATATACGCCTAGATTTAGAGTTCTGCGTTAGCCTTAAAAAGCAGCGTTAAGGGGTCCTAATGCTGCTTTTTAATGTTTTTTAACCTGGTATTACGAGTCAGGCAGGAAAGGGTCTACCGCTCACTTTTTTTCTGCGACTCGAGGCTACCGCAAATCCCCTTACGTCAATTAGGTATCATATCTTTTCTATTGGATTTGCCTAACGCTGGTATTACGAATCTTGGAAGAAGTGAGCGGTAGACCCTCTACTGCCAAGACTCCAAACGCAAAAAAAAGTCAGTAGTTAAGAGTTTTATGGGCTAACGCCGGAACATAAAGCTCTTAACTACAGTGCTACAAAGTACACTAACACCCATAAACTACCTATTAACCCCTAAACCGAGGCACCCCCACATCGCAAACCCTATAATAAAAATATTTAACCCCTAATCTGCTGACCGGACACCGCCGCCACCTACATTATAGCTATGAACCCCTAATCTGCTGGCCCTAACATCGCCGACACCTATATTATATTTATTAACCCCTAATCTGCCCCCCCAACGTCGCCGCCACCTACCTACACTTATTAACCCCTAATATGCCGACCGGACATCGCCGCCACTATAATAAATATATTAACCCCTAAACCGCCGCACTCCCACCTCGCAAACACTATGATAAATAAAGTTAGGGGGGTGTTAGGGGGGTAAAGTTAGGGTGGTGTTAGGGTTAGGGTTAGACTTAGGTTTAGGGGTTAATAACTTTATTATTGTAGCAGCAACATTGGGGGCGGAAGATTAGAGGTTATAATTGTAGGTAGGTGTAGGTAGGTGGCGACGATGTTAGGGAGGGCAGATTAGGGATTAATAAAATGTATTATAGTGTTTGAGAGGCAGGAGTGCGGCGGTTTAGGGGTTAATACATTTATTATAGTGGCGGCGATGTCCGGTCGGAAGATTAGGGGTTAATAAGCATAGGTAGGTGTCTGCGACGTTGGGGGGGACAGATTAGGGTTTAATAAATATAATATAGGTGTCAGCGATGTTGGGGGCAGCAGATTAGGGGTTCATAGGGATAATGTAGGTTGTGGCGGTGTCCGGAGCGGCAGATTAGGGGTTAATAATATAATGTAGGTGGTTAATAAGTGTAAGGTTAGGGGTGTTTAGACTCGGGGTTCATGTTAGGGTGTTAGGTGTAGACTTAGAAAGTGTTTCCCCATAGGAAACAATGGGGCTGCGTTAGGAGCTGAAAGCTGCTTTTTTGCAGGTGTTAGGTTTTTTTTCAGCCAACTCAGCCCCATTGCTTCCTATGGGGAAATCGTGCACGAGCACGTTTTTCCATCTTACCGCTACCGTAAGCAACGCTGGTATTGAGGGTTGAAGTGGAGCTAAATTATGCTCAACGCTCACTTTTCTGAGGCTAACGCAACCATTCAGACAACTCGTAATACCAGGGTTGGCTTAAGGGTGCGCTGGAAAAAAAAGGCTCGTTAGAACCGCAGGTCTTTACCGACAAAACTCCAAATCTAGGCGATAGTTATTGGCAAGGTAAATAATAATTAATTCTAAGTAAAATAATAATTGTGCCCTACAAACTTTCAAACCTTTGGCATTCTAGTTGTCAATTTATTTTCAATTAATTGAAAAGATTTCACTACACGATAGCTGAAGCACCTACCACAAGTTGGATTGGCTTGATGGGTGTCAAGGTTTTTTCTCTGCTTTGTTTGGCATGTGCTGCTGGCAGCCATTTTGCTCACCTTTCTTGCTGAATCTGGTTCAGAATGTGTGATGCTGCTCATTTTCTGCATGCCCTCTTATGGTCAGACTGTTGTACATTATCCGTGTGAGACAGGTTGCAGTCTCAGAATTGTGATGTCATCACTTATTATTTAAATGGTCTCTGTTCAGTATGCTTTGCCCTTGCGTTGTCTCAGACTTGTTTGTGAGTTCCTGTGTATTACCTGGCTAGTCTGACGTCTCTTCTGGTTCCTGATCCCTGGCTTGTTCCTGACCTTGCTGTTCTCCTTGTTACTGAATCCGGCTCGTCTGACTACTCGCTTTGGCTCCTGACTCGACTCGTCTTACTACCAGCTCTGGTTTTGACTCCTGGCTCGTTATTTGACTTATGGACTTTTTATTATTTTTGTTATTAATAAAGGTGTGATTATTTTTGCACTTCTTGTCTCAGTCTGATTCCTGGCACCCTGACATTACGCAAGGGCCATGAATCCTGATGGTGCTAATAATCCACCTTTACCTACAATCATTTCCAGGATTGAGGAACAGGATCGCCGCTTGGATCAATTTGCACTAGCCCTGCAAACCCTGCTGACTTGCACTGCACATTTGGACCAGAGTGTCCCACAAGTTATGGCTGCTCCTGTTTCTGCTGCTGCACCAATTTCTACCAGGAGCATGTCCAGTTCTGCACCTCTACCTCAGCGTTATGGACGCGATCCTAATCAGTGCAGAGGGGTTTTGAACCAGGTGGGCATTTACTTTGAGATGTTACCTAAGGTGTTTCCCTCTGACAGAGCTAAGGTGGGATTTCTCATCTCTTTACTCTCTGACATGGCCCTTGCCTGGGCTAATCCCTTGTGGGAGACTAATAAACCTGTGATTTCTAAATACCCTGAATATGTGGCCTCCTTTTGAAAGGTTTTTGATGTTCCGGCTGGCTCCTCCTCTACTGCCAACGACTCATGTCCATTCAGCAAGTTACAAAATCTGTTGCTCAGTATGCCATTGAGTTTGGTACAATTGCTGCAGAGGTTGGTTGGAACAATGAAGCCCTTGTTGCCACCTTCTTTCATGGGCTTTCTGATGTGATTAAAGACAAAGTTGCTGCCATAGATTTACCAGAGGATCTCAAGGCTTTGGTGTCTTTTTTAATCCTAATTTACATCAGACTCAGAGAGAGGCCCTCTTTCAAGGAGTGCTTGCGGAAGCCTCCTGTACCGTTGTCTCCTATGTTGTCGTTCCCACCCATGCCTCCCTCTCCTCTCATGTCTCCAGGTCCTGAGTTACCAGGTACTGCTGTGCTGATGCAGTTGGGATTTACGCATTTCTCCATGGCGGAGAGGGCCTTTAGGAGGAGGGAGGGGCTCTATCTCTATTGCGGGTTACAGTGCCACATTTTAAAGTTCTGTTCTACATAGGCTGACCATATTGCCGCTTTAAGAAGGAACACATACAAAAAATACATATGTCAGGGTTCTTATACAAAACATTTCTTTAAACAGCCCTGAAAACAGCCCTGACATATGTATTTTTTATATGTGTCCCTTTTTAAAGCAGCAATATGGTCAGCCTAGTTCTACACGGCCTGTTAAACTCTTGCACCTAGGGTCCTGTCTTGAGCAGACCTTGGGTGGTTTATACTCATCCCTGGAACCGCTAAAGAAGAAACCTTTGGTCACGGTTGTCCTTTCCTGGATGTACTTCTTCATAGTCACCCAGGCTCTTGTTGACTCCGGTGCTGCAGGCTATTTCATTGACAGTGCTTTTGTATCACAGCACTCCATTCCTGTATTGCCTCAGTCCATTCAGCTTGCTATTGATGCCATTGATGGCAGACCTCTTCAGCCTGCACTCGTTACTCACGAAACCACTCCGTTATCCATGGCTGTTGGGGCACTCCATTTTGAAACACTCCAATTCTAGTTGATTAACTCTCTGCATTTTCCGGTTGTTCTGGGTTATCTATGGCTCCAAAAGCAAAATCCTAGTCTTGACTGGCACAGATCCGAAATTTTGTCGTGGTCTCTGTAATGTATTTCCACTTGTCTTCGGAAACCAGTCAAAGTCCTGTGCACTTCTTCTGTATCTCAATTGCCTGAGGAGTACCGAGAGTTTCAAGACATTTTTGACAAGGTGCCTGCCGGTACATTGCCACCTCACCGGTCATACGATTTTTCCATAGACCTGCAGCATAGAGCCATTCCTCCTCGGGGGCAGGTTTACCCTCTCTCGGTTGCAGAGAATTGTGCTATGGAAGAGTATGTTGCCGATGCTCTGTCATGGGGGATCATTCACGAATCCTGCTCTCCTGCAGGGGCTGGTTTCTTCTTTGTGAAGAAAAAGGGTGGCGAGTTAAGACTATGTATCGATTATAGGGGCCTTAATTGTCTTACCATTAAGAATGCTTACCCTATTCCGCTCATTACGGAACTCTTCGACCGCCTCAAGGGAGTTACAGTCTTTTCTAAACTTGATTTGAGAGGAGCATAAAATCTCGTTAGGATTAAGGAGGGCCACAAATGGACAACAGCATTTAACACCAGGAGAAGGCATTATGAGTATCTTTGTAATGCTCCAGCTGTTTTCCAGGAATTTATTAATGATGTTCTACGAGATATGTTGCAACAGTGTGTAGTGGTGTACTTAGATGATATCCTCATACACTCACCCACTCTTGAGGCTCATCGTCTCATCGGTACATGAGTACTTCAGAGACAACATGAGAACGGCCTGTTTTGTAAACTCGAGAAATGTGAGTTTCATCAGACTCAAGTAACCTTTCTAGGTTATGTAATCTACGTTGCAGGGTTTTCCATGGATTCTGACAAGTTGTCTGCAGTCCTGCAATGGCCTCGCCTGGTTGGTCTTCGCTCTATTCAACGTTTTTTGGGCTTTGCTAATTACTATAGGAAGTTTATTAAAAACTTTTCTTCCTTGGTCAAACCTATCACTGACATGACCCGTAAGGAGAATGATCCACTCCATTGGTCACCTACTGCCAATAATGCTTTTGAGAGTCTTAAGACTGCCTTTGCTGCCACTCCAGTTCTGGCTCATCCTAACCCTGTCCTTCCTTTTTGTTCTTGAGGTCGATGCATCTGAGACTGGAGTAGGTGCCCTCTTGTCTCAACGTCCTATGCCTGAAGGTTCCTTGCATCCGTTCGGTTTCTTCTCTAAGAAATTGTCTCCGGCGGAGTGCAATTATGAAAATGGCGACAGGGAATTACTGGCCATAATTTTGGCACTCAAGGAATGGAGGCACCTACTCGAGGGTACTAGCGTACCAGTGCTCATTCTTACTGACCACAAGAATTTGACTTATCTATCAGAAGCAAAATGTTTGTCGCCCCGACAGGCCAGATGGGCGCTATTTCTGTCTCGGTTTAATTATGTGGTCTCCTACCTGCCTCGTAGTAAGAATGTTAGGGCTGATGACCTCTCTCATCAATTTCTGCCTCTGTCCAAGGAGGAGTCTGTAGCTATTCCAGTTATACCTCCTGACCATATTTTGGCCACCAAACGTACTAATTTGACTTCTCCCTTGGGGGAGAAGATCCTGGCTGCACAAACCAGTGCACCTCCTGAGAAACCTAGTGGTAAGTGCTTTGTACCTGAGAATCTTTGAACTAAACTATTGCACACTTACCACTATCCTAAAGCCACAGGTCACTCGGGCAAAAACCAAATGATTTGGTCTGTCACTCGACAATTCTGGTGGCCAGGTCTTCGCACTGATGTTGCTGCATATGTTGCCTCCTGCTCAGTCTGTGCACAGAATAAGACTCCTCGGCATCTACCTGTGGGTCTTCTTCAACCTACTGCTAATGGTGAGCATCCTTGGACACATCTTTCCATGGACTTCATTGTCGAGCTCCCTGTTTCCAATGGCAATACTGTTATCCTAATGGTGGTTGACCATTTTTCTAAAATGTCACATTGAATTCCCTTGAAGAAGTTGCCTACTGCTCAGGAGCTTGCTTCAATTTTTGCCCGGGAGGTCTTCCGTTTACATGGGTTACCCAAGGAGATAGTGTCGGACTGGGGTAGTCAGTTTGTCTCCAGATTTTGGGGTTCCTTTTGTGCTCAAATGGGGATCCAGCTTTCCTTCTCCTCTGCATATCACCCTCAATCCAATGGGGCTGCGGAACGATCTAATCAAGCTCTGGAACAGTTTCTCCGTTGCTATGTCTCAGATCACCACAATAATTGGTCTGAACTGTTACCTTGTGCAGAGTTCACTTGTTCTATCTTTGTTGACAACCATGAAGAATATGAGGTCAGCAGCATTATTGACTCTCATATGTCCAGGGGTCGCGTACAGTATTTGGTTCACTGGAGGTGTTACGCTTCATGGGTTCCCTCCCCTGATGTTCATGCTCCCACCCTCCTCCGTGCCTTCCATGCCCATTTCCCCAATAAGCCTTGTTGAACATCATCTGTGTGAGACAGGTTGCAGTCTCAGAATTGTGATGTTATCACTTATTATTTAAAGGGCCTCTGTTCAGTATGCTTTGTCCTTGTGTTGTCTCAGACCTGTTTGTGAGTTCCTGTGTATTACCTGGCTAGTCTGACGTCTCTTCTGATTCCTGATCCTTCGCTTGTTCCTGACTTTGCTGTTCTCCTTGTTCCTGATTCCGGCTCTTCTGACTACTTGCTTTGGCTCCTGACTTGGCTCGTTTGACTACCAGCTCTGGTTTTGACTACAGGCTTGTTATTTGACTTATGGACTTTTTATTATTTTTGTTATTAATAAAGGTGTGATTATTTTTACACTTCTTGTCTCAGTCTGATTCCTGACACCCTGACAATGGGCACTTCTTACATATAAACACAGTAACATTGGGGGGCGGAGCTAGCCAGCCAAGGAGATTGCCGCGGTGTGAGAGAGCTCCCGCACTCAAACTGGCTAAGAAGCCCTAAAAAATAGCATAGCAGCGATCAGACATAGTCCCAACACAGCACGGCACCTCAGCAGCACAGCCGACACCCGGGAAGTTGAAAAAGGACGAGTATGCTGTAAACAGCAGCTGGGCTAAGGCTACAACACCGGGGGCCTGTACGTCAAACGTGGTTTTAAGCGGTCTCACAGTTCAATACACCTACCTCACATAAGGACTTGGGGAGCCGAGATCAGAGCCGGATGATGAAGTGAGACAGATGGGGACAGAGTAGTCACGCAAATACAGCGCATCTTATGAGACCAGTATAAGGTCATAGAACACAGCCTTCATTATCGTCACACGTGGCTGCACAGTGTAATACACCAAATAAGATGCTGTATAATTTACTCACCTATCTTTATTGGGGCCCCATATTAAAATAGCTTTGCCTGGCAATATACCTCCCAGAAACCCTCACTCTGCAACAAGAATATGTTTCAGACACGCAGGCTTGAGATAACAATCAGTTGAGGCCTAGAAAAATTAACTTAGTGCACATCTGCTACGCACTAAAAATCTTGAGTCTCTGCTCACAATAGAGGCTTAGTTATGTCTCCTAAAAAACCATCTAAAAAGGGCAATGGCCCCAAACAGAAGTGTCATAAAACTCCATCTGTAAATAACTTCTTTAAAACATTAGAAGCTAAATCTGCAGCAATAAATGCCATAGAAGAACAGGATTTTGCTGAGGCCTCCTCCTCTACTGAATCTGATGCAGAAGCTACGAGAGACAACATCATTGTTCCCAAAGCCTTATTTGAGTCACTACCTTCTAAAAAAAGACTTTACTAACCTAATTTCCCAAGTAAGGGATTGCATTAAGGAAGAGATCAGTGATTTGAAAAAAGAAATGACAGATATTGGTCACAGAGTGGAAGCTGTAGAAAACACTCAGGACACACACTCCTTAGCTATTGCTGATCTACATAACATTATACATGGTCAAGCCACTGTGATTCATGATCTGGAAGAAAAGATAGATGAAGCAGAAAATAGATCAAGAAGACATAATATCAGAATCAGGGGGGTCCCGGAATCCATTAATACATCGGACCTGGAGCAATACCTACAAGACCTATTTAATTTTCTAAAAAAGTCTGATGAACCCATTAAAATTGATATCGACAGAGCACACCGGGCCCTACGCCCCAAGCCGTCTGACTCGCAAACACCTAGGGACGTCATTGTCCGCATCACAAATTACCAAACAAAGGAAGAGATCATGAAGCTTGCCAGGGAACACCAACCTATAAAATTTGAAAACGCTGACCTCCAACTATTTGCAGATCTCTCACAAAGAACACTCACTAAAAGAAGGGAACTTAAACCCCTAACTACATTACTACGAAAGCTGAATATCCCATATCGATGGGGCTTTCCCTTCCAGCTGTCAATTATGTGGAGAGGTAGGTGACTCCTTTGCGCTTCTCCAAGTGACATTCCGAAGGTTTGTAAAGATCTGGATATCACAACTCCAGAAATGGAAGAGAGTCACTCCACCCTGAAGCATCGAGCTGCGGAGCTGGGGGGTGCCCCTCTTCCACAGAGAAAGGAATGGCAACAGGTTCAACAAAGGAATATGCGAAGAAACACAGTGAACAACCAGGCTACAGTGTCTGAAAAGGGGTGACTGGGACTCTTCTTCAGTTCATTCCACCCATAGAGATGCTCTATATGGTAAACCCAACTGAGAGACTCGTAAAAACAGATGGTTTGTATGTGAGACTTAATACAAAACTGTTGAACAGCTAATAAAAAAAAAAAAAAAATTATGTTAATTATACTATGTTTCCAAGTTAATGGGTGAGTTTAAATTTCTAATTGCTAAATTTGTTCTTAGCCAGTTAGGATATGTTTTCTCTTGATGTATGTTATAATGTTATTTTTCCTTTCGTTTGAAGGGATCAGAAACTGTTGGTATTACTATGTTTATTTGTTTATTTTTGTGTACTTTCAGGCTCTTGTACTTAAATTATATTTCAGGAAGATACAGACATCCAGGTAGGAAAGTAGATGTAGGAAATTTGGTCAATGACATGCAAGAGTAGAAACGCACCTCAGGTGCTAAATGTTATCACACAAAATACTAAGGGATTAAACTGCCCTAACAAATGCAGAATGGTGCTATTAGATTTAAACAAAAAGGGGACACATCCTACTACTTCAAGAAACCCATTTTAAATCCAATCATATCCCCAAATTTTTCTCAACAGACTACCCCCAACACTTTCATAGCACTCATCCCTCAAAAAAAATTAATGGAGTGGGGATATTAATACATAAATCTATCCCCTTCACTAAAACTCACATTGAACAGGACAAAGAGGGTAGATTTTTGTGTCTCACAGGGTTTCTTTTTGTAAACCCATCATAATAGTACATTTTTACGCCCCAAAAAGGTACCAACATAGATTTATTAATTATATCACTAATAAAATAATGGACAATTCCAAGGGTTCTCTAGTTATGGCTGGAGATTTAAATGTTCCACTTAATCCCACGCTAGACTGTACCAACACGGACACGAGAGGTAAAATTCCAAATCTAGAAAGCCTTGGCACAATTTCAAATCACTGGGGGTACACGACACATGGAGATATTTAAACCCACAAAAAAAAGATTTCACTTTTTTTTCTAATCCTAAAAAGTGTTACTCTAAGTTGGATTACATTTTTGTTGACCATATGGTTCTTTCCTATATAAAAGAAGCAAACATAATTCATACAACCTGGTCAGACTACTCCTTGGTCTCATGTAAAATAATTTGGCCTTCAGCTTTCATTAGACCCTTTCAGTGGAGACTAGATGAGTGTTTGCTTAGGGGGAAAAAAAAGGTTAAGGACTTAGCGAAACTTATTAAATCATATTTCTCAATTAATGACACCCCAGATGTAAGTACCATGACCATTTGGGAAGCCCACAAAAGTACCATCAGGGGAGAACTTATTAAACTTAAAGCTCAACTAGCCAAGCAAAAAAGGGAAGAACATATGGCAATAGCCAAAGAAATTTTGAGATTAGATTTCCTTCATTAAAAGTCCCCAGACGATATCCAAATACTAGATAATTTAAATGTTAAAAGGAATCAACTTAACAAGATGCTTCAAATTGCTACTCAACAGCAATTATTGTCCTTTAACCAGACATTCTATAGGGTGGGTAATAAATCTGGACGTTGGTTGGCCAGAGCCCTAAAAAAAGGATAAGAAATACGTATATATACTCGATTAAAAATCAGGCAGGCAAGCATATAGAAGATACGCACACCATAGCAGCTGAATTTAAGGCTTTCTACCACAAATTGTATAATTTGTTCCCAAAAAGGAAGGCTGTAACACATTCCCAAAAATGTCACCAGTATTTAGATCAAGTGATACTACCACAACTATCCCCAGACCACAAGGACACTCTAGCACAGCCCATCTCCATTAAGGAAGTACTTGACGCTATTAAGCATTTAAAACCCAATAAAGCGCCAGGTCAAGAAGGCTTTTCAGGCCTCTATTATAAAACCTTTGCTAAACACTTAGCTCCCCATTTAACTAATTTATTTAACTCTATTTCGGATAATCTCCCCTTCCCCGACACTATGCTCCAAGCCCAAATCACTGTATTGGAAAAACCAGGGAAAATTCCAGACACCCCAGCCAACTTCCGTCCAATATCCTTGCTCAACACTAACTTGAAGATATATGCTAAGATTCTAGCCTCTAGTATAAACACAATATTACCCCTATTGATACATCAAGATCAGGCAGGCTTTGTACCCAATAGGGAGGCGAAGGACAACACCATCAAAGTCCTTAACCTAATTGAATATGTTACAAAAACAGACTCCCCAGCTATTTTTCTTTCAACTGATGCCGAAAAGGCTTTTGACAGACTGGACTGGACTTACCTTGACGAGACGCTCAGACGGTTTGGCTTCCCTATCCCCTTTATAAGGAAAATCTTAGCTTTATATTCTAACCCAACGGCACAGGTGAGGTTAAATGGATCCCTCTCAGATACCTTTGAAATTAGAAATGGGTCACGACAGGGTTGCCCTCTTTCCCCACTACTGTTTATCCTATCCCTAGAACCCCTTGCTATTAAAATCAGGGCAAATCCTCTTATACATGGCATAAAAGTTGGTAGCAGAATCCACAAATTAGCAATATTTGCAGACGATCTATTGTTAACTCTACTAGACCCCATAAACTCCATAACACATACCATGCGAGAACTATCCCAATTCGGTGAAGTCTCAAATTTCTCAGTCAACATGTTAAAATCAGAATTCCTACCAATAAATATTACAACACAGACCCTGGAAGCAATTAAAGCCAAATGTCCTTTGAAAGTTCAAACACAATATTTAAGATATCTAGGTATCTACTTAACCCCCGACTCATACAGTACACGTAAAATTAACTATGGGGAATTGATTAATTAATTCCACTCACTGATCTCCTCCTGGTTGCTGAAGAACATCTCCTGGTTGGGGCGTATTCAGGCTGCCAAAATGATCCTTTTTACCTAAAGTTCTTTATTTGCTACAAACGGTACCTATTTCAAACATATCAAAAGAAATAGATATTTTACAAAAGATTATGAACGATTATATCTGGCACCGCAGACCCCCGCAAATTAATAAGGGCACAATGTATGCGATCCCATCCAGAGGTGGTCTTGGGGTACCTCATTTAGGCTCTTACAAGTTAGCAATTTCCCTACAGAGGATCGTAGAGTGGTACAACTTTCAGGGTGAAAACTCCAAAGGATGGATACAGATAGAAAGTTATATGGCAGGTGTAGAGAACATAGGTAGTTGCTGATGGGATATTTCAGCTCTTAAACAAACGGTCCTCTCTAAACTTTCAATATCAAATGAAACCTGGAGGGACTGGTTACACATACTAAAATCATACAAAAAAATATCTTCTAGATACTCTCCGCTCACAAAACTCCTACTCAACCAAGAGTTTCATCCGGGCCTCAAAACAACACAGCCTCCAAACCCTGTGTACATTTCTCAGATCCCAATCTTTACCCTTCTAGAGAAGGGTAAGTTAAAAACAAAATAACAAATAGAGGGTCTTGAACTCCCATTTTTCTCCTCCTGGCTTAGATACCACCAAGTTAGACATTTTATCTATTCACATAGGTGTAAATCAGACCTTACTAGACCCCTCACTCAGTTTGAACAAACCTGCGTACACAATAGGAAATCCCAAAAGTCAATTTCTACCTTATATAAATTTCCAAATCTTCCAACCTACACAAAGATTTGGGAAAGGGAAATTAACATAAACATAGCACCTAGGGAATGGTATAAATGGTTTAGGAATCTAACAAAATCCGCGCATTCCTCTGGTGCTAAAGAAATGAATATCAAGGTAATGATGAGGTGGTATTTGACCCCTGATAAAATCAAATTTATATTTACAAGATGTTCAAACTTGTGCTGGAGATGTGGTAACCACATAGGAAACATGAAACATATCTGGTGGGACTGCACTCCGATCAATGTATTCTGGGGGAAAATATACACGGAAATAAATTCAGTCTTGAACACTCAATTGACACATAGCCCAGAGGTAACCCTACTACTAAAACCCCCCCAAATTTCTTGCAAAATAAGGAGGCAACTATTTCATATAATGGTAAATTTGGCCAAACAAATGATACCCAGATGTTGGAAGACATCCAAAATTCCATGCACTAATGAATGGAGGAGATTGGTAGATCAGGATATTATGCTTGAAAGATTTTATTACCTTCAGGCTGGAAACCTGGATTTCTATGAGGATATGTTATTTTTATGGGAGTCGTACAAGCACAGTAATAAAGATTAGGAAACAAACCCTTTAGTGTTTCCTAGTATCAAATGATCAATGTTAGTATATTACATGGCAAACTAGATTATTCTTCCTGAAGTCACAAGAAATGAAAATATATGTTAATACTGAGTACACATGTTTTGTTTTGATTTGTTTTATTTTCTTTCTTAGATTACTTGATATTGTGTTTATTTCATTTATATGTTTAGTTCTCACACACATACCGTATTCAGGACCATTTGCAGACCAATTTTAGCTTGTGTCCGTATATCCTTGATAAAATGGCTCAAGCTTTAAGGTTATATTTGTGGCTTATAAATAGAAACATAGATAATTACTACTAGGTGAATCTTGTGTCACCGACCGAGGAAAGCTATTCAAAAGACTTCCACTTCTGTATTCTAAGCTGTATCTCGGGGGCAGACTACGGAAGAAACAAGAACTAGCCACTGGACAATATGTTACATTTATATTATTTAGGACCCGTTGTAATGCAATGCGCTCAAATGGATCTTGTATTGTTTGTTTCATTCTATGCTTGAACCTATGTATATGTGTTACGAAAATTTGAAATAAATAAAAAATAATATATATAAAAAAAAATAAACACAGTAACATTGTAGATGAGATTGCAAAAAGACAGAAGTCTATCGAGTTCGACCTATACAAATTTTACAATTTTTACGATAAAATCTCAATTTGAAATGAATCCCATTAAAAAGATGACCCATTTGGAGGCGGAGCTTAGTCTGCAAGGGAAATGGCTGCACGACTGAGTAGCTCTTAGGCCCAGGTTCCCCAAGTCCTAACCTTATCACCGGCAACGGCCTCAATACATATCTAAAAGGAGTCCCTAACACCCTCAGCAATAGTGGCAACAGTGGAGAGCCTGACCAGCGGCTACACGCAACTTCACCGCCGCAATCGACCAAGCAACCTCCCGCTTATACAAGTACCGCATCTCTCACAGCAGAAGGTCACAACCGGGAGCGGACATCGGGTGACCAGACCCGAGCCTAAACTCCAAATAGCCAGCAGGACATACGCCGAAGAAGTGGAGATTATTGGCAGGGACATCGCTGACCCACGTGGCTCCAGAAGGGAATCAGCCGACATACAGCACGGCACTCAAAACCCTGCAGCACTGTAACGAGGTAGGCAGAGTAAACACGGCTCAAGAATAAGAGCGGAACTCCAAACCTGTACAGCTACATAAAAACACAGTGGGATATACAAAAGAACAAAAACGGGGAAAACAAAAAACTCAAACAACAAAAAACTAACTAAGAGGGAGTAATAAGGAGAAAATAAACACGCATTAAAAGGGATTACAGAGGCAGCACAAGCAGGGGCCCATATGTTCAGGTTATAGAAAGTAATTAAAGAAAGGACTGAACAATAACAAATACCTGAAAGAGAGGTCCACACATAGCACTTTATCACAATTCCCTGAGCTCTTCACAAAATATGCCAGGCCGCAGGCCTAATAAAGCTAACAGCACACCAAGTTCAAAAATGATACAACAATTCCTGAAGCCAGCAGAAACACCCTCAGAAACCAATCTGGCAACCTCAGATACTGACAAACCTCAAAATATGCATGCAGACATGTTAACACAAAGTACCAGCCACACAGGACTCACAAAAGAGGATATTCTCCCATTATGTACCAAAAATGATCTCAAAGAGATAATGTCAGAGGTGAAAACTTGGTATGGGGACCTGAAGAAAGATCTAACACGGGTGTCTCACAGAGTTAATATACTAGAAGAGAGCCACAACACAATGGACACAGACATCCAGCACATGTCCAGATTGGTATATGATCAAGAAGACACAATACAGCACTTATTGGAGAAGGTTGAAGACCTTGACAATAGGGGCAGAAGAAACAACCTAAGAATAAGAGGTATACCAGAGTCAATTCAACCAGTGGCCCTAGAGGGATGTCTACAAGATTTATTCATAACACTTAGAGGGGACAACAGTGCTCCAGAAATAGAGCTTGAAAGAGCTCACAGAGCCCTCAGGGCAAAACCACCGCCCAAAGCCCCCCGCGGGATGTTATACTCAAGGTATTACACTTTAAGGACAAAGAAGAGATCCTGAGACATGCCAGACTGAGACAAAACATCACACATGCAGGAAACAGGATCCAAATCTTTCAAGACCTCAGCCCAACAACACTCCAAAAGAGAAGAGAACTAAACTACATCACTAGTGCTCTGAGGGAAGAGAAAATTACATACAAATGGGGCTTTCCGGTCTGCATAATTGCAAGTAAAGGGAACACAACAGCTATTCTCAGAAGGAAAGAAGATCTTCCACGCTTCTGCGAGACCCTACAACTTAACATCCCAGAACCAGATCCAGAAGACCATACAGGAAGAGACCTACAACCCCACAGCCACAACCAGCAACAACCAAAAACAAGGCCAATCACAACAACATCCCCTATGACACAGCTGGAAGCCTCTAAAGATGGAAGCCATGGACATGCTGACTGACGCAGCAATCTATTACACAGGGACAATATTAACAGGGACTCCGATAGCGAACAGATGATCTCAGGTCATATGCTAATGACGTGTATATACTAATTTTCTCTTACAGGTTGGGACTGGGGACTGGGATACTGCCCCAGTTATATTACTCTGTATTGTATTGCATTGATTTGCTCCGTTTATGCAGAAAAGTTTGTAAGTTCTGGTTTATACTAGAGTTATTTATTGTAAAAGTTACCAAGTTTTATTAATTACATCTGTAACCTACCCGCCGGGGGAAAATTGTGAAAGTTGACACCTGCATAGTCATAGGATTGGTGCAAGTTACTGCCTCTTAAATCACTCACACCATACAAATATCACACAAGATTATCACAAACACATAATCAGTGAATTAAGAAATTTTCTTAAAATCTTTCCCTGCTGGCCCCCCCTTGGGAACCCCCGCATTGCGGTATAGTACACATAGAGGTAGAATACTCACTCACTAACACGAATATAATACCCAAGATTAGACCTGAAATATGACACCGAGACCCATAAAACTGATAACCATTAACGCCAAGGGCCTTAATTGCCCTGAAAAGCATTCAATAGCCTTTAATCAACTACATAAAATGTCAGGAGATATACTGTATATACAAGAGACTCACTTTAGGAAGGGCAGAGAACCTAAGTACATCTCCAACAGATACAAAATCGCCTTTCTGGCGTCAGGTACATCTAAGAAGGGGGGGTAGGCATCTTCCTGAGACATAACATTCACTTTAGCCCGACAACTATACTTAAAGAACCCACTGGCGCATACATCATAGTGATTGGTCTGCTCTTTAACATCCCAGTTACACTTGTGAATGTGTACCTACCGAATAGAGGACAACAACAGATGTTCAAACAAGTGTCACAGCTGTTGCTGGAACACGCAAAAGGCATTATACTGCTAGGGGGGTACCTTAACCTAACTTTGGAACCGACACTTGACACCTCACTAGGTAAGACTAGTACTCCCCAAAAGGTGATAAAAGCTATACAAGCAAAATTACTCCAACTTAAACTACATGATGTGTGGAGATCAAAACATCCAGGCATAAGAGACTACACATTCTACTCCCACCCACACACCCTATACACCAGAATAGACTATATAATTACCGATCAATTAGGCCTATCTCTAATAGAAGAATCCACTATACTACCAACCACGTGGTCAGATCACGCTCCTGTACAATGTACAATCAATTGGTCAAGCATACCCGTTAAACCATTCTTGTGGAGGCTAGATGATCACATGCTGAGTGACCCACTAATAAATATAGACAAAGCCATAGGACATTACTTTGAGGATAACACAAACAGTGACACGGCACCATCAGTACTTTGCGAAGCACACAAATGTGTAGTAAGGGGAGAACTGATAAGACATAAAGCCAGGGAGAACAAAAATAATAGGCAATTTGTAAACTCGATTACTGCACAAATAAGATACTGGGAGTCGGAACTTAAGAAACAACCAGACTCCACTGAAACACTGAGTAAACTGACAACAGCAAAAACAGAACTGAACTCTCATCTGATAAAAGAATACCAAAGGAAAGCAGACAGATTAAGGCAAAAATATTTTGATATCAACAACAAAACAGGCCCATCCCTAGTGAAAGCTCTCAGGAGGTAACAACTAGATTCATATGTACACACAATGACGGACACATCAGGCAATTTACATAAAGATAGCGTACAAATAGCCAACACATTTAGACAATATTATGAGGCACTATACAACATCCAATCAGATAGCAATCAGATGAACATAGACAGCTTCCTAGGACAGGTGCAACTCAATGAGATAAGCAAGGAAGACTCAGACAAACTAGAAGCCCACATAACTCCGGAAGAGATTAAAACAGCCATCACAAACATGCCAAACGGCAAAAGCCCAGGGCCAGACGGCTTTAGTGTACAATACTATAAGACTTATATGCGTCATATATTACCGCCACTAACAGCGTTATTTAATTCACTACTCAAGGAAGGGGGATTCACAGCCAACATGCTAGAGGCACATGTCACGGTTCTCCCAAAACCAGGGAAAACCCTGAACAAACCAGAAAATTACAGGTCCATCTCGCTTCTAAATGTAGACATTAAAATATTTGCCAAAATTCTAGCCACTAGAATAAACAAAATCCTCCCTGACCTGATCCACCCAGACCAAGTGGGATTTGTCCCTGGTAGAGAGGCCAGGGACAATACCCTCCGGACATTCCAATTAACGCACTACATCCAATCACATAATATGCCGATGGCCCTCATATCTACCGATGCGGAAAAGGCATTTGACAGAGTTAATTGGCTTTTTCTCAGATCTGTCCTCCACAAAATGAAATTCAGTGATACCTTTATCCGACTAATCTTTACATTATATCAGAACCCCACTGCGCGAGTAAAAGTAAACGGCATACTTTCGGAGAAATTTGTAATAAGAAACGGAACAAGACAAGGCTGCCCCCTATCCCCTATACTGTTTGCAATTGCCATAGAGGCCCTAGCCCAAAATATCCGAGAGGACAATACAATAAATGGAATCACCATAGAGAACAATACTTACAAATTGGCGTTGTACGCGGATGATATTCTACTCACATTGACCGTTCCCTGCCTAGGGTATTAGAGACTTTCGAAGAATACGGGAAAATTTCAAACTTCCAATTGAATCTCTCAAAATCAGAACTGTTAAACATAACTTGTGATATGGAGACTCTTGATAAAACGTTAAGAAAATTCCCGCTTAGAAGACAAGAGTCCAAAATGAAATATCTAGGCATATACATATCCCCCGACCAACAAGAGATCTTTCAGGCCAATTACAAACACCTAAAGAGCACCCTAGTAGCAGACTTGTCAAATTGGAAAAACAAAACGATATCCTGGCTAGGCAGAATAAATGTTGTCAACATGAATATACTACCAAGACTCCTATATATATTACAAACAACACCTGTACCACTGCCGCCACATTACTTACCAAAAATCCAAAGTATAATAGAACAGTACATTTGGGGGGGCATCAGACCCAGAATAACCAGGAAAACACTATATTTACCAAGGGACAGAGGGGGGCTGGGACTCCCTAACATATTGATGTACAAACAGACCATTACCCTGAGGACATTGATAGACTGGTGTAATAACACGCAGGACAAATTATGGGTGCAATTAGACTGTGACATACTGGAAACCGGAAATGTTGGAGGCATAGCTTGGCTACCAAAAAAGAACAGACCAGGTGCGGTCTCCACATACCCATTGTACATAGAGTTCTTTGCCGGCTGGGACAAACTGATGAATACCACCACAAACATCTCATCCCCACTATCACCACTGACCCCTTTATGTCACAACCTGGAGATACTGTGGGCGAGCAGGGAGTCTAATTTAACAAGCAGAGCACACATTAGGGAAAGGTCAATCTCGACAATAACTGACAAAGGGAAACTGATGGCTCTTGAGAACATAAATGACACAGAGATAGGAGAAAGCCTGAATTGGTTGGCACACTCACAACTAAGCCACTACTTGGCAACACATAAACAAAAACACAACTTCCTTAGATTACCTACCCCATATGAAACTCTATGTTTACGGGAAGAACCGATTGCACATGCAATCTCCCTATTATATAAATTACTACTAATAGAAGACACACAAACCTTGCCCACATATACAAAGGCGTGGGAAAAAGAGCTAAACACAAACATTGACCTACAAGACTGGCTGACGGCATTTCAAATCACCAAGAAAACCTCAATCTCGACAGGAATACAAGAGTCTAGTTACAAATTCATATCACGATGGTACCTCACTCCCCACAGACTAAAACAAATATATAAAACGACCTCAGGAAGATGCTGGAGGGAATGTGGTGGGGAAGGCACTCTAGCGCACATATGGTGGGACTGCCCAGGCTTAGATCAGTTCTGGACTGACATACATACGAAAATGTTAATCCCCAAGCACTGGAAAAGCAAAATACTTCCAACAGTGAAATAATGGAAACAACAGGTAGACTCCTTGCTACACTTAGAAAGGTGCAACCATCTACAACACAACACAGTAGACATACACAAGATCATGTTACTACAATGGGAACAATGTCAAACAAGAGGCAGACTCAAAGATAGTTAAAGTAGCACCAATTTGATAGAGGGTACCCGGCGGTGGGGAATTATATAACTTGTGTAAAGGTTAACACCACATGTTTTTCTAAATATCTAATCTGCACAACAGAATGTTGAGAGATCAGCGATATCAGGAGGCAGACAGCCAGGGTTTGCATGTCGCTAATAGTTCACCGGCGAATAGTTCCCGCGAACATAGCATGTTCGCGTTCACCGTGGCGGCAAACATATGCGATGTTCGATCTGCCCCCTATTCGTCATCATTGAGTAAACTTTGACCCTGTATCTCACAGTCTGCAGACACATTCCAGCCAATCAGCAGCAGACACTCCCTCCCAGACCCTCCCAGCTCCTGGACAGCAGCCATTTTAGATTCATTCGGAAGCTGCATTGTTAGTGAGAGGAGGGACAGTGTAGCTGCTGCTGATTTAATAGGGAAATTGATAGCTAGGCTAGTGTATTCAGTGTCCACTACAGTCCTGAAGGACTCATCTGATCTCTGCTCTAAGGACAGCACCCCAAAAAGCCCTTTTTAGGACTAGAACATATTTTTTTCCCTGTGTAATCTAATTGCAGTTGCCTGCCTGCCAAGCCACTTGCCCAGTGCCACCACTCATATCTGGTGTGACAGTAGTGTAAATTTTTTTAAAAAAACGTTTTTGACTGTGAAACATCAGTCTGCTAGTGTAATCTAATTGCAGTTGCCTGCCTGCCAGCATGTGTGCCAGGCCCACTTGCCCAGTGCCACCACTCATATGTAGTGTAACAGTAGTGTAAATTTAAAAAAAACCCTTTTTTTTTTTTTTTTTTTTAATATAGTCTTTATTAGGTATTAGTTCAGGATAACAGTAATTAAACCAGTTACAATTGATACATCACTCAAACTACAAGTGAATAACATAGTAAATTTGAAATGCAACAGAAAACATCTTACTGCTCCTTTTTCATAACAAAGCTTTGCTCATTTTTTGTTGTTAATGAAGTTCATATATCCCTGTATCAGAGATCACATGACTTCCTAAGAGTGGAAAAAAAGGAAAGATTGAGAAAGAGGAAAGAAGAAAAAAGAGAAGAAAAAAAAAGGGGGGGGGGAAAGGGTGGGGAAAAGGTAATTGAGGTTGAAGGTGAGTAGTGGCGGGGGTAGGGTCACATGTCGAGACGCTGACGAGGTTAAGGCAGCATGTTAACAGGTTCAAATAGTTTTATTCCATATAGCGTTCATCATTTCATAAGTGTCCAGCTTATGTGTTTTGAGATAGTGGTATCTCTCAAGACATAGCAGATCAGCTACCACGAGTCTCCACTCGTCTATTGTAGGTATAGTTTGGGATTTCCAATATTTAGGAATGAGTTTTTTGGCTGCTGTGATCATAATGAGCAGCAATGGTAGTTTGCCTAGTCCTGTCAGTTTGGGCAAAGAGAGGAATAGGATGGCATTTGGACTTGGGGAGACATGAGTTGACAGTATGTCAGAGATAGCTAGGAAGATATCTCTCCAATAATCCTCCAATCTGGAACAAGACCACCAGACGTGGAGGAGGGTGCCCTCCTCTCCGCACCCTCTCTAGCACGTGCTGTTTAGTGTGGGGAATATTTTACAAAGGTGGGAGGGGGTCAGATACCAACGGCAGGAAAGTTTCAGGTGAATCTCCTGTACTGTGGCTGACACCAAGGCCCTTTTGGTCAAACAAAAGGCTCTAGACCATGTCTCTGTATCAATGTCCTGGCCAAGTTCACGGCTCCAGGAGTATGTGTATGATGGAAGGGCTAAGATGTCTGGACTGTTTAGTGTTTTGTAGAGCTTTGAAATTAGATGCCTCGGGGGTGTCAGTTGAATACATAGTTTTTCAAAGATTGTGGTGGCTCTGCCCAATTCCTCCCTTTGTTTATGGTGAGAGATAAAGTGTCTAAGTTGATGGTAGTGCATCCAAGAGGAGAAAATCTCCTCATGGACTTCCGCCAGTGCAGTCTGTGTCTTGAAGAGGCCATTTTCTGTAGCAAATTGGATAGAACCCACTCTAAGGTTATATGGTTGCGTGATATGTGCATTCCAGTACCTGAAGGGAATATCTATATGTTCAGTGAGTGGGGATAGTGGTGAAGGTATTGACGAGATATGAGTGGTAGAGCTCAATATCCTATCCCAGTCAGACAGTATGTCCGCTGCAATATGATATTGCTGTAGTGTTTTAGGTCTCTTTTGGGGTATGGTCCAGGCCAGAGATGTGATATTATTCAATTTAAAAATGTGCCTGTCCATCTGTATCCAAGCTTTATCACATGTATTGTGTGACCACTCGGCAACATGCTGTAGAGTTATAGCTTGTTTGTAAGCCATTAGGTTTGGGACTCCCATTCCCCCCCGATCCCTTGGCAAATACATGTTTTTTTTGGGTAGTCTCGGCCTAGACCCCCTCCAGATATATTGTGTAAAGATTCCCTGGAGGTGTTTGATGTACCCTGTTGGGAGAGAGATAGGTAGTGTCTGCAGTAGGTACAAGATCCTCGGGATGACATTCATCTTTAAGACCCCTACTCTGCCAAGCCATGAAATGTGTTTGTTTTTCCAGACCGATAGGTCTCTTGTTATTTCATCTTTTAGTGTATTATAGTTGTATCTGAACAAGTCTTGCGGACAGGGGGTCAGATAGATACCTAGGTACTTCAATTTTTTCTGCACGATGGGGATTGCGTAAGAATGGTTTAAGCATTGTATAGTCTCAGAGGGAGTATTTATGTTCATGAGTTCTGACTTGGTGATGTTTAATTTGAGATTTGAAACCTTGCCATAATGCTCTAATTCAGCTAGAAGTTCTGGTACAGAGTTTTCAGCTTCCAATAGGGAGAACAGGGCATCATCTGCAAATAGAGCTTGCTTGTACTCCTCATCACCTACCATTATTCCCTTAATTTTTTTATTGTTACGTATTTTTTGCGCAAGTACCTCCATGGATATAACAAAAAGCAGTGGAGACAAGGGGCAGCCTTGCCTGGTTCCATTGCTGATAGTAAAGAAATCGGAGAGGGTGCCATTAATTCTGATTCTAGCATTCCGGAAAGAATACAGGGCCATAGTCATATTTAGGAACTGTTCTGGGATCCCCATTGCTAACATTGCACTTCGCAGGAAGGCCCAACTAACCCTGTCAAAGGCCTTTTCCGCATCTGTTGCCAGTAAGACCATTGGGGTGTTTGTGTTCTTTGCATGATCAATTAATTGAAGGATTTTGATAGTGTTATCCCTAGCTTCGCGTCTGGGTACGAAACCCACTTGATCTTTATCAATGAGTTCGGGAAGAAACTTATTTAATCTGTTGGCCAGAATCTTGGCCAGCAGTTTCATATCGTTATTTATAAGGGAGATGGGTCGGTAATTCTCGGGTTTGGTAGGTGATTTCCCAGGTTTGGGGATGACTGAAATATGGGCCTCTAAAAGTGACCTGGACAGGGAGGGCTTATTCCTTAGTTTGTTAAAGATTTTAAGAAGGGGGGGAGAAAGGAGGTCTTTGAATTTTTTGTAATATCTGGAGGAGAATCCATCTGGGCCTGGACTCTTTCCAGAAGGGGTATCTTTTATTGCCTAAAGTATCTCCTCCATGGTTATGTGGGATTCAATGTACTTTTTGGCTTCATCATTGAGAGTGGGAAGATTAATGTCTTTAAGGTAGTCTTCAGTGGTATTTCTCATTTGGGGCGGTGTGTTTAAGGAGCAGTGAGGTGTTTCAGGAGTGTCTATGTTATACAGAGTGTTATAGTACTCTCTGAAAGTGGAAGCTATGAGTTTGCTGTCATGAACCATTTGTCCATCTTTCGTTTGTAGGGAGTGAGTGTATGCGGAGAAATGTTTTCTAGGAAGGCTCCTCACTAAGATCTTACCAGGTTTGTTACCCCCCTCATAATAATATTGCCTAAGATAAAGAGCGTTGCGTTGATATGTCTTGATCAAGTATTGCTTAAGTTCAGATCTAGCTTGGATGAGGTTCTGTCTGACTATACAGTCATTGAGGTTTGTTTTATGTTGTGTTTCTAAAGTAGCGATTCTTGTTAGTAGATTTTAGTATAGTTCTCTAGACTGTTTATTTAGTTTTGCCTTAAGTTTAATTAGTGTCCCCCGTATTACCGATTTGTGGGCTTCCCATTCTATAATAGATGAGGAGGTGGTATTTTCATTAAGGGAGAAATATTCAGTTAGACCCTTTCCTAATTCTTCTATTATTTGGGGATTTTTGAGAAGTGTATCGTCTAGTCTCCATGTTCTAGACACTATGGGGAGATCTGGCCAAATGATATAGCAGGTGATAGGAGCATGGTCAGACCATGTAATGTTTCCTATGTCGCAGCGGTCTATGAGAGAGAGGCCAGCAGAGTCTGAAAATATGTAGTCAATTCGCGTGTAGCAGTCATGGGGGGAAGAGTAGAAGGTGTAGTCTTTCGCATTGGGGTTCAATGTTCTCCAGGTATCGTGGAGTGACACTGTGGTCAAGGAGTTTCTGACTGATTTAAGGGTGGCTTTGTGAACATTGGTGACACCCCGAGAGGCATCCAACAGTGGATCAAGTGAGACATTAAAATCTCCAGCCAGGAGTATCACTCCTTTAGAGTGATCGAGAAGCAAATTTGCAATTTTTTTGAAGAAGATACACTGGTTTTGGTTTGGTGCATAGATATTGAGAAGTGTAATGTGTTGTCCGAAAAGTGTGCCAACTATTAAAGCATATCTACCTTCTGGATCTTTGAGTGTAAGTGAGATTTGGAGTGGCAGTGACTTATGAATTAATATACCCCCCCCCTTCTTGCATGTTCCAGAGGCAAAGCATGTCAATGGATAGGATTGAGGAATCCATCTGGGCTCCTTACCTTTTCGAAAGTGAGTTTCCTGAATCATCAGTATCTGACTGTTAAGTTTGTTCAATTCTTTGAGCGCTATAGAACGTTTGCCCGGACTGTTGAGTCCCTTTGCATTAATTGAAGTTAATCTAAATGAGTGTTCCTGAAATCTACTGCACCTCGCCGACATCTCGATGGTTGTAAGTGGGGGGAGTCAGGGAGGGAAAAGGGGAAGATTAAAAAAAAAAAAAAAAAAAAAGAAAAGGGGAAAAAGAAGAGTGAGATTAGTAAAGGGCAGAGAGAACTCTGGGAATGGGAGCTGAAAAGAGAATTAGAGTAGAAAAGGGGTGTTATTCTTCTAACAAATATATCTATGAGATTAACTGGTCATGAGAAGAAATTCAATTAGGGGAAGTATCCCCAGCAACGACATATAATGTTTTTATTATAAAACAGATCAATATTTCTTCCGAGAGCAGGAGGGGAGGAGAGGGGAGGTAGAGGTAAAAGATGGGGGTTTAAGGGAGGTGTAGGAGGCCGAGGGGGAGAGGTGGGAGGGAAGGACGGGGGGTTCTGGAGAGAGGAGATCATCCTGATAGATACTATATGTAGATATGAGACTTGAAACTCAAAATGACATATGTAAGTTATTCACAGAAAAAAAAAACAGGAAAGTATCTCTTTGGACCTTTATAATACATATGATCACATTTTAAGGGCTAATGAGAGACCTGTAAGAAAGCACATATATACATCACATAATGATTTGTTATAGTCACTGGTTTTATACATCTATAAGCGGCTATCACCAATATAAGTTCAGGGTTCATCTGATGGGAGAACTATACAATTACAGTTCAGAATAAGGATATGATGTGTAAAGTCCGGTAGCAGATTCAACATTCCAAACTGGTTAGTACATATAATTAACACAACTATTGTCAACTGCAATTTAAACAATAATAGACTTTAGTGAATAACAGGGTATAAACGTTATTAAAGGATGCATCTTTTGTGTGGATAGGGTCCAGCAATCTCTAGTTGGGACCAAACTGAGCACCTAATATCTGGTCCCATGATACTGTAGACTTGTGAGTCGAGGATGTGGCTGAATGAGGTTCAATGGTGAACCAGGTCATCAGAGAAAAAAGTTCCTCCCAAAAAGGAAATGATGGAAAGACGAGGAAGAGGGTTGATCAGGGCTGAGTAACGCCAAGCAGAGGGGCCCCTCTGCTGTGTGTCCCCGCTGAATGGACCTGAGAGGAGGAGGTGTTGCCTTCTGTCCACTGTAAGGAGAGTTCTTTGAAGAAGATGTTAGGATCCGAGCCCGGTCGAAAAAACTGCTGACTTGTTATTGTGTGTTGCAATTAGGGAGACTGGGAATCCCCATCTATATTGCACTCTGTTGATTTTCAGATAAGAGGTGATGTGGGAGAAGTCTTTCCTCTTCTGTAAGGTGATAGGAGATAAATCTGAAAATAATTGGATTTCCTCTCCCGCATGCAGTATGGTATTCTTTTCTCTTGCACAGCGTAAAAGATCTTCTCTATCTTTAAATCTGAGAAATTTGACAATTATGTCACGTGGAGGAGCCTTAGGAGGCGGTTTGGCTCTTAGAGCTCTGTGGGCTCTTTCTATTTGAATTTCCTCCACTGTCGGGCTATCCTTTATCACCCTAAAGAGGGCTTGGAGGTACCCTTCGATTGCAGGGGGGTGTATAGTTTTGGAAACACCTCTAACTCTGAGATTGTTTCGGCGGCACCGATTTTCCAGATCCTCCATTTTATCAGACAGCTCTTGTATCTTTCTATCTTGGTTTTGAGTGGTAGAGGAACTGGATTGGATCGCTGCTTCAATGGTTTTTTTATTTGCTTCAAGGGAAGAAACCCTCTTGTCCATCACTCCCAAATCTTTTTTAAGGTCCCCAAATAATGTTCTCATTTTGTGTAGCACTACCTTGATATCATCTTTTGATGATAGGTGCATGATATCATTCTTGGTAACAAAGGGGTTTGTAATGGGGTCTTTGGGTTGAACTGTAGTAGACATTTCTGGATGATTAGTAATAGGATCTGCAACAACCACTGTGTCTGGTGTTTCACGAGGTTTAAGAAATTGGTTTAGTGTCTTTGAGGTTAATGCTTTTTCGCTCTTGTTTTGTTTCTTGCAAGGCATCCCCTATAAGTTTATTATAGGAATATGACCACAGTGGAGTGAGAGTAAAAACAATATCCAATTGGAGTGTGTTTCTTTCCCTATCAACTTGTAATGAAATCACCCTGTAAAGTGCTTCTAATTGATAAGTCAGTGCAAGCTATTGTGGGCTAGCAGTCTTGTATCGTTTTGTCCCTTTCACTATCTTAAACACTCTATTTCTTGTCAGCTTTGTTTTTTGGCTGATAGAGTTCACCTCTCCTCTGTCTTTTCTGCTACCTTTTAAACTCAGTGTTTTTGCTGTAGTCAGTGACTGAGGTTTACCGGGTAGTGAGTTACTAAACGGAGGGGTGCTGTGTACTGCTGCCTCAGTATTTCCCAGTCTGGCAGTTTATCAAAAATGGTGCATGTTTTTAAAAGGGGAAGCTGATGAAGATCATATGCAGGAGCATAGGCTATATGTGCCTATAGACAGACATAATAAGTACCTGGATGTGAAGCCGGTGAGTCGGCCGATGTTGCCTAAGAAATTCCTCTTGCACCCACGTGGTATGTCCGTCGGCCTGTGTCTTTCTAACCTGCAATCCCAGCGTTGGCGTGGTGATGCGGGGTAAGCCAGGTGCGTCCGAGCGCTGCTGAGTGAGCTGAGGGAACGCAGGCTATATCGGCAATTAGATTTAGTGAGTGGCGGGTGTTTATTGGTTTCTCTGATCCAGTCGTCCGGTGTGCAAGCTTTTCAGGCCCTCACCTCCTCGCCCGTGTAGACTCCCGTTTCTCTATGAGCTCATAGGTAAATTGCGGTTGTTAAAGGATTACCGCATGAGTCTTGGCATGGTTGGAGACTAATAGGAGGTAGTGGGAAAAGAAATAAGGTATTCCTGCTCTCAGATTTGGCAATTAGTCGACGCTGGGGATGGGAGCCCTTCTAACTAGTGGCCATCTTCAAGCATGGCCTGACTCCGCCCCCCAAAAAAAAACATTTTTGACTGTGAAATATCAGTCTGCTAGTGTAATCTAATTGCAGTTGCCTGCCTTCCAGCGTGTGTTTCAGGTCCACTTGCCCAGTGCCACCACTCATATCTGCTGTAACAGTAGTGTAAATTTAAAAAAAAAAAACTTTTTCGACTGTGAAACATCAGTCTGCTAGTGTAATCTAATTGCAGTTGTCTGCCTGCCAGCATGTGTGCCAGGCTCACAGCGAATACTGTGCCCACTTGCCCAGTGGCCCCACTCATATCTGGTGTAACAGTAGTGTAAATTTAAAAAAAAAACTTTTTTGTCTGTGAAACATCAGTCTGCTTGTGTAATCTAATTGCAGTTGCCTGCCTGCCTGCCAGCGTGTGTGCCAGGCTCACAGCGTATACTGTGCCCACTTGCCCATGCCACCACTCATATCTTGTTTAATAGTAGTGTAAGTGTACATTTAAAAAAAAATGACAGGCAGAGGCAGGCCTCCCCACAGGTGCCATCATGGTCATGGTGCTGTGATTCCCTTTGGCCCTAGAATAATGCCCAGTGTTCAGCGGCCACGTACCATGAACTCGAAAAGTTCTGAGGTCATAGTTGACTTTTTAACACAGGACACCCAATCTTCTATAGCTTCTGAACCTTGATGCACCATCCTCCTCCAGCTTATCTTCGGGCACCTCTCAAGTTACCACTCGCCTGCCTGCCGCCACCACCATCACTAGCACCACAGCCGCTTCACTTGATCTGTCAGAGGAGTTATTTACATATCAGTTGGAAGAATTGAGTGATGCGCAACCATTATTGCCAGAGGATGTAGATAACAGGGATATGTCTCAGTCAGGCAGCATTACACACATGGACGTACGGTGTGATGATGATGATGTTGTACCTGCTGCGGGAGTTTGGTCTGTCACTGTGAAGCGGGCATAACCCTTACACTACCTGATCGATACAACATCATACCTGATGTTTTAAAGCACGTTATTCCAAACAATTTAGGAATGTTAGGTGATTTATGCCCTTTATGGCTTAAAACCAGACTCTGCATCAACTATGTAATTTTCTATGGGAGTTTTGCTATGGATCCCCCTCCGACATGCCACAGTCCAGGTGTTAGTACCCTTGAAACAACTTTCCCATCACTATTGTGGCCATAAAGAGTCCCTGTGGGTTTTAAAATTCGCCTGCCCATTGAACTCAATGGGGGTTCGCCCGGTTCGCAAACTTTTGCGGGAGTTCGCGTTCGCAGTTCGCGAACCCAAATTTTTAGGTTCGCGACATCACTATCTGAGATATGGCTTTTTCTTTGCAGCTCTGCCTAAAAGGCCAGCATTCTGGAGTCACTTCTTCACTGTGTTGAGGTTGAGACAGTTTTGTGGGTACTATACAATGAAACTGCCAGTTGAGGACCTGTGAGGCATCTGTTTCTCAAACTAGACACTCTAATGTATTTGTTCTCTTGCTCAGTTGTGCACTAGGACATCCCATTCCTCTTTCTATTCTTGTTAGAGACTCAGTTGTGCACTAGGACATCTCATTCCTCTTTCTATTCTTGTTTGTGATGTTCTGTGAAGGGAGTAGTACACAGTGTTGCACAAGATATTCGGTTTCTTGGATTTCCCGGATGGAATAGCCTTCATTTCTCAGAACAAAATAGACTTAATGAGCTTCCTAAGAAAGTTCTTAGTTTCTGACTATCTTGAGCCTCTAAGTGAACACACAATTGCTGATGCTCCAGATACTCAACTAGTCTAATGAAGGCCAGCTTTAATGATTCTTTAATCAGCACAACAGTTTTCAGCGGTGCTAACATAATTCCATAAGGGGTTTCTAATGATCAATTAGCCTTTTTTAAATGATAAACTTGGATTAGCAAACACAATGTGCCATGGGAACACAGGAAAGATGGTTGCTGATAATAGGCCTCTGTTAACCTATGTAAATATTCCATTAAAAATCAGCCATTTCCAGCTACAATAGTAATTTATAATATTAACAATGTCTACAATGCATTGCTGATCAAATTGATGTTATTTTAATGGCCAAAAAATTGCTTTTCTTTCAAAACAAGGAAATATCTATGTGACCCCAAACTTTTTAATGCCAGTGTATTTTACCAAAAAAACATTTTTGTGCTTGATGGGTTAGCGTGCAAGCAAAACCTTTTTACTTTCAATTTGTAATGCATGTGCTACCCAACTCGCACAGAAAGCTTATTTCTAGTTAACGTGCGAGCAGGGGCGCAAAATACCGCTCCACTCATAATCTAGCTCTTAATAAGAAATCCCACAAAAACACTAGCAACACAGGAAACACAAACTGTACACAATCCCACAAAACAAAATGAAGACACCAGAGCCCAGAAACAAAAAATATGAATATGTTTGATAATTCAAGCTGTAAATTGAGAAGCATGTTTCACTACTTCCAGAGAATGCAGGAAAACAATATGAAAGTTTTCCAAGGTTGACGTCACACTAGAGGGAAGGGCAAGATTACCTATCAAACAGAGAAATTTTTGCAGCTCTCAGCAATACTTAACCCCAAAAACCTTCTGCAATAAACAAAAAGCAAAAATGGTGTAAGAGAGCAAAAAATGCACTAATGTCGGTTATATTTGCTATTAAAGAGACAGTATTTCTGAAATGCAACTACTCCTAAAAATTGTTAATAAAAGTGCCCAAAATGTGTTTTCAATCCCCAGGCTATCTGAACAAATTATTTAGGGCTAGACTACAAATGGTGCTCTATTTAGCGCTCCTGCTTAAGTGTAAACTTCGCTGCACACGTGTCACAAGTTGAAAGTACAAGGTTTGCACGTGATATATTTGTATAGATCTATGTCAAGAACATAGGAATGTAAAATATGTGTAACGTACATTGCGGTTCATGCTTTATGTCTAATGCAGTGTCTGGTTAGGGTCAATCTTACATTATTGAAATAAAAAATAAAAAAATACAATCTATTATAGATACTGTAAAAAAAATACATATATATATATTTTTTGGATTATTTAATTTTTTTACAGTATCTATAATAATTCTAAATATTTAATATTTTTTTAAATGTTTTATATTTAATATTTCAATATTATTCTTTGTTAAAAGCTAAAGCCTAGGTAGGCCCATGTGCTAATTTCTAAGCTCTTGAAGGCCACCTCTTATCTCAGTGCATTTTTACTGTTTTTTTACAGCTAGACAAAGTTAGTTTATGTGTGCATATAGATAGCATTGTGCTCAGTCCCTTGGAGTTGTTTATGAGTTAGCACTAATTGACTAAAATGCAAGTCTGTCAAAAGAACTACGATAAGTCGGCAGTCTGCAGAGACTTAGATACAAGGTAATCACAGAGGTAAAAAGTTTACATTACAAGTTTACATTTGCAAGTAGACTGTGCCTTTAATATATGTTTGCTGCAGAATTTTATTATTAAAGTGCGCCTTCTGCTCACTGTTATCTTCGCTCTATGGAGTGAAGTGTCCCTTTCCTGGGAGCTCTTTTAATTTTAATGGGAAACATCTCGCCACTCGCAAGGACTGTCCATTTTTTACGATAATTCCACCAGAGCAGCCCCTGTAAGGATCAGCAATAAAAAAACAGGTCTGATCTGTCAAAGTTTAGATCATCTACCAGAGGCCTAGATTTAGAGTTTTGTCGGTAACGACCCGCGTAGCTAACGCCGGCTTTTTTCTGGCCGCACCATAAAAATAACTCTGGTATTGAGAGTCCACAAAAAGGCTGCGTTAGGCTCCAAAAAAGGAGCGTAGAGCATTTTTAACACAGCTTCAACTCTCTATACCAGAGTTGCTTACGCAAGCGGCCAGCCTCAAAAACGTGCTCGTGCACGATTCCCCCATAGGAAACAATGGGGCTGTTTGAGCTGAAAAAAAACCTAACACCTGCAAAAAAGCCGCGTTCAGCTCCTAACGCAGCCCCATTGTTTGCTATGGGGAAACACTTCCTACGTCTGCACCTAACACCCTAACATGTACCCCGAGTCTAAACACCCCTAGCCTTACACTTATTAACCCCTAATCTGCCGCCCCCGCTATCGCTGACCCCTGCATATTATTTTTAACCCCTAATCTGCCGCTCCGTAAACCGCCGCTACTTACATTATCCTTATGTACCCCTAATCTGCTGCCCCTAACACCGCCGACCCCTATATTATATTTATTAACCCCTAATCTGCCCCCCCTCAACCTCGCCTCCACCTGCCTACACTTATTAACCCCTAATCTGCCGAGCGGACCTGAGCGCTACTATAATAAATTTATTAACCCCTAATCCGCATCACTAACCCTATAAAAATAGTATTAACCCCTAATCTGCCCTCCCTAACATCGCCGACACCTAACTTCAAACATTAACCCCTAATCTGCCGACCGGAGCTCACCGCTACTATAATAAATGTATTAACCCCTAAAGCTAAGTCTAACCCTAACACTAACACCCCCCTAAATTAAATATAATTTTAATCTAACGAAATTAATTAACTCTTATTAAATAAATTATTCCTATTTCAAGCTAAATACCTGTAAAATAAATCCTAATATAGCTACAATATAAATTATAATTACATTGTAGCTATTTTAGGATTAATATTTATTTTACAGGCAACTTTGTAATTATTTTAACCAGGTACAATAGCTATTAAATAGTTAAGAACTATTTAATAGTTACCTAGTTAAAATAATAACAAAATTACCTGTAAAATAAATCCTAACCTAAGTTACAATTAAACCTAACACTACACTATCAATAAATTAATTAAATAAAATACCTATAATTATCTACAATTAAACCTACCACTACACTATCAATAAATAAATTAAATACAATACCTACAAATAACTACAATGAAATAAACTATCTAAAGTACAAAAAATAAAAAAGAATTAAGTTACAAAAAATAAAAAAATATTTACAAACATAAGAAAAATATTACAACAATTTTAAACTAATTACACCTACTCTAAGCCCCCTAATAAAATAACAAAGACCCCCAAAATAACAAAATGCCCTACCCTATTCTAAATTACTAAATTTCAAAGCTCTTTTACCTTTCCAGCCCTGAACAGGGCCCTTTGCGGGGCATGCCCCAAGAAATTCAGCTCTTTTGCCTGTAAAAAAAAACATACAATACCCCCCCCAACATTACAACCCACCACCCACATACCCCTAATCTAACCCAAACCCCCCTTAAATAAACCTAACACTAAGCCCCTGAAGATCTTCCTACCTTGTCTTCACCCTACCAGGTTCACCGATCCGTCCTGAAGAGCTCCTCCAATGTCCTGATCCAAGCCCAAGCGGGGGGCTGAAGAGTTCCATGATCCGGCTGAAGTCTTCATCCAAGCGGGAGCTGAAGAGGTCCATGATCCGGATGAAGTCTTCTATCAACGGCATCTTCAATCTTCTTTCTTCCGGATCCATCTTGCAGACCTCCGACGCGGAACATCCTCTTCTCCCGACGCCTACTAGCCGAATGACGGTTCCTTTAAGGGACGTCATCCAAGATGGCGTCCCTCAAATTCCGATTGGCTGATAGGATTCTATCAGCCAATCGGAATTAAGGTAGGAATATTCTGATTGGCTGATGGAATCAGCCAAACAGAATCAAGTTCAATCCGATTGGCTGATTCCATCAGCCAATCAGATTGAGCTTGCATTCTATTGGCTGTTCCGATCAGCCAATAGAATGCGAGCTCAATCTGATTGGCTGATTGGATCAGCCAATCGGATTGATCTTGATTCTGATTGGCTGATTTCATCAGCCAATCAGAATATTCCTACCTTAATTCCGATTGGCTGATAGAATCCTATCAGCCAATCGGAATTCGAGGGACGCCATCTTGGATGACGTCCCTTAAAGGAACCGTCATTCTGCTAGTAGGCGTCGGGAGAAGAGGATGTTCCGCGTCGGAGGTCTGCAAGATGGATCCGGAAGAAAGAAGATTGAAGATGCCGTTGATAGAAGACTTCATCCGGATCATGGACCTCTTCAGCTCCCGCTTGGATGAAGACTTCAGCCGGATCATGGAACTCTTCAGCCCCCCGCTTGGGCTTGGATCAGGACATTGGAGGATCTCTTCAGGACGGATCGGTGAACCTGGTAGGGTGAAGACAAGGTAGGAAGATCTTCAGGGGCTTAGTGTTAGGTTTATTTAAGGGGGTTTGGGTTAGATTAGGGGTATGTGGGTGGTGGGTTGTAATGTTGGGGGGGGTATTGTATGTTTTTTTTTATAGGCAAAAGAGCTGAATTTCTTGGGACATGCCCCGCAAAGGGCCCTGTTCAGGGCTGGTAAGGTAAAAGAGCATTGAAATTTAGTAATTTAGAATAGGGTAGGGCATTTTGTTATTTTGGGGGTCTTTGTTATTTTATTAGGGGGCTTAGAGTAGGTGTAATTAGTTTAAAATTGTTGTAATATTTTTCTTATGTTTGTAAATATTTTTTTATTTTTTGTAACTTAATTCTTTTTTATTTTTTGTACTTTAGATAGTTTATTTCATTGTAGTTATTTGTAGGTATTGTATTTAATTTATTTATTGATAGTGTAGTGGTAGGTTTAATTGTAGATAATTATAGGTATTTTATTTAATTAATTTATTGATAGTGTAGTGTTAGGTTTAATTGTAACTTAGGTTAGGATTTATTTTACAGGTAAATTTGTAATTATTTTAACTATTTTAGCTATTAAATAGTTCTTAACTATTAAATAGCTATTGTACCTGGTTAAAATAATTACAAAGTTGCCTGTAAAATAAATATTAATCCTAAAATAGCTACAATGTAATTATTCGTTATATTGTAGCTATATTAGGGTTTATTTTACAGGTAAGTATTTAGCTTTAAATAGGAATAATTTATTTAATAAGAGTTAATTAATTTCGTTAGATTAAAATTATATTTTTAACTTAGGGGGGTGTTAGTGTTAGGGTTAGACTTAGCTTTAGGGGTTAATACATTTATTAGAATAGCGGTGAGCTCCGGTCGGCAGATTAGGGGTTAATAATTGAAGTTAGGTGTTGGCGATGTTAGGGAGGGCAGATTAGGGGTTAATACTATTTATTATAGGGTTAGTGAGGCGGATTAGGGGTTAATAACTTTATTATAGTAGCTGTGCGGTCCGCTCGGCAGATTAGGGGTTAATAAGTGTAGGCAGGTGGAGGCGACGTTGTGGGGGGCAGATTAGGGGTTAATAAATATAATATAGGGGTCGGCGGTGTTAGGGGCAGCAGATTAGGGGTACATAAGTATAACGTAGGTGGCGGTCGGCAGATTAGGGGTTAAAAAAATTTAATCGAGTGGCGGCGATGTGGGGGGGCCTCAGTTTAGGGGTACATAGGTAGTTTATGGGTGTTAGTGTACTTTAGAGTGCAGTAGTTAAGAGCTTTATGAACCGGCGTTAGCCCAGAAAGCTCTTAATTACTGACTTTTTTCCTGCGGCTGGAGTTTTGTCGTTAGATGTCTAACGCTCACTTCAGACACAACTCTAAATACCGGAGTTAGAAAGATCCCATTGAAAAGATAGGATACGCAATTGACGTAAGGGGATCTGCGGTATGGAAAAGTCGCGGCTGAAAAGTGAGCGTTAGACCCTATTTTGAGTGACTCCAAATACCGGAGTTAGCCTAAAACCAGCGTTAGGAGCCTCTAACGCTGGTTTTCACGGCTAACGCCAAACTCCAAATCTAGGCCTAAGTAACAAAAAATATTGCTTTATAGCCATGTTAGAATAATTAGTTGCCTATGTAAGCCTATGTAGAATTTTCCAGAATACATTTGATCATTTTACAGAAAAAAACATTTACGGAGCACGCTTTCTTATCTTTCTCTTCCATATGGTATATCAACCCCAAAAGCTAAGTTTATTGTTTCATAAAGGCAATACCATCTGCACATTATCTTAATTTGGATGTAATTAGAACTTGGTATTATAAGCAAGTCCCATGCAGCTATTTGATCTAATTTACTTGGCATTTTAGGAGTAATACTCCGACAATGCATTTTAAAAACTGACAATTTGATTCCAATGTATGTTACAAACTTTTGTGAAATGTTTGTGTCTGATGAATTATTGAAACTTTCCACAGTTAATTAGTCTTTTTTTCTGCAGATATTATAATCTTCCTAAATGATAATTATAAATAGCGTTTATGCCAGTGGAGGTAATTTAGCTTTTTAAAAATTTGTTGTGTATTTTTTAATACCATTATGAGCTTGGTGTTTTATGAATTTCCAATCATAAATTATATTGGCCTAGATTACAACAGGAACACAATCGATAGCCCAGGGTGTGTTATCTATATTGCAACCCTGAACTAAGAATAGTGTAGAATCTTTTATCACAAGTTAATAGTAAAACATATTTACCAGAAAATCTTTAAGTGGTGCACATTTTGTTAGTTTGCTGTATACTTTCAATTGATAGTGTAGGGCGCTCTATAATTGCTCATATTAGAAATGGCAAGTAATGTGTGGCACTTGAGTGTAACACATAATAGAGCTGGAAAATGTAGTGTTCTTGGAGATCTAAAGTATAAAATATATGCAAAAATAAATATATGTATAATATATTAAAATACATTTTTTTACACACACACAAATCTAAATAAGCTTTCACTCAAGCACTAATGTATTTTACTTTGAACATGTAATATGAGCAGAAAAAGAGTGAGCGCCAATATAAAGGCTTAAATGTGAACAAAATTGGTGACACTCAAATGCAAAATATAAAATTATTGACATAAATTTAATATTAAATACATAAATTGTATTAAAATTTAATAATATAGCAGAACACATATATGTGCACATATAAAAAATGGCCAAAAGACGTAGTCCAAAAAATAGTCCCATTACACAGTTGAAAAAGTGAATTATGATATAATCCGTGATTTCTTTTTTTTAATTGATTTAGGTAGTCTAGTTCAATGGCTAACAAATGTAATAAGATCAAAATTAAAAATCCTATAGTGTGATTATAATGGTGTCTGAAGTCAGAAGTGCCTAGAAAATAACGCCTAGATTACGAGTTGTGCGGTAACAGGGGTGCATTGCTAACTTGCATTTTATTGTCACCGCTCACTTTTCTACAGCGCTGGTATTACAGATTTTTATAAACCCAGCGTTAACAGGCAAGAAATGAGCGTAGAGCAAAATTGCGCTCCACACAACACTCCAATAACAGCGCTGCTTAAGTGAGCGGTGAGCTGGTTATACGTTTTCGTGCATGATTTCCCCATAGACATCAATGGGGAGAGTCGACTGAGAAAAAAACACCTGCAAAAAAGCAGTGTAAAGCTCAGTAACGCAGCCCTATTGATTCCTATAGGGAAACACATTTTATGTTTACACCTAACACCCTAACATGAACCCAGAGTCTAATCACCCCTAATCTTACACTTATTAACCCCTAATCTGCCGCCCCCAACATCGCTGCCCCTATGTTATATTTATTAACCCCTAATCTGCCGCCCCGACATCGCTGCCACCTACATTATACTTATTAACGCCTAATCTGCCGCCCCCAACGTCGCCACCACTATATTATATTTATTAACCCCTAAATCTAAGTTTAACCCTAACACCCCCTAACTTAAATATAATTAAAATAAATCTACAAATTACTATCATTAACTAAATAATTCCTATTTAAAACTAAATACTTACCTATAAAAGAAACCATAAGCTAGCTACAATATAACTAATAGTTACATTGCATCTAGCTTAGGGTTTATTTTTATTTTACAGGCAATTTTGTATTTATTTTAACTAGGTAGAATAGTTACTAAATAGTTATTAACTATTTAATAACTACCTAGCTAAAATAAATACAAATTTACCTGTAAAATAAAACCTAACCTAAGTTACAATAACACCTAACACTACACTACAATTAAATAAATTCCCTACATTAAATACAATTAAATAAATTAAATAAAATTAGCTAAATTATCAAAACAAACAAACACTAAATTACAGAAAATAAAAAACAAATTACAAGATCTTTAAACTAATTGCACCTAATCTAATAGCCCTATCAAAATAAAAAAGCCCCCCAAAATAAAAAAAACCTAGCCTAAATTAAACTACCGATAGCCCTTAAAAGTGCCTTTTGTGGGGCATTGCCCCAAAGAAATCAGCTCTTTTACCTGTAGAAAAAAATACAAACAACCCCCCCAACAGTAAAACCCGCCACCCACACAACCAACCCCCCAAATAAAAGCCTAACTAAAAAAACCTAAGCTCCTCATTGCCCTGCAAAGGGCATTTGGATGGGCATTACCCTTAAAAGGACATTTAGCTCTATTGCAGCCCAAAGCCCTAACCTAAAAAATAAACCACCCAATACACCCTTAAAAATCCTAACACTAATCCCCGAAGATTCACTTACCGGGAGAAGTCTTCATCCAAGTGGCAAGATGTCCTCAATGAAGCTGGCAGAAGTAGTCCTCCAGACGGGCAGAAGTGGTCCTCCAGATGGGCAGAAGTCTTCATCCAGACGGCATCTTCTATCTTCATCCTTTCGATGGCTAACGACGAATGAAGGTTCCTTTAAATGACATCATCCAAGATGGCGTCCCTTAGATTCCGATTGGCTGATAGAATTCTATCAGCCAATCGGAATAAAGGTTGAAAAAATCCTATTGGCTGATGCAATCAGCCAATAGGATTGAGCTTGCATTCTATTGGCTGATTGCATCAGCCAATAAGATTTTTTCAACCTTAATTCCGATTGGCTAATAGAATTCTATAAGCCAATCGGAATCTAAGGGACGCCATCTTGGATGACGTCATTTAAAGGAACCTTCATTCATCGTTAGCCATCGAAAGAAGAGGATGCTCCACGCCGGATGTCTTGAAGATGGAGCCACTCCGTGTCGGAAGTATGAAGATAGAAAATACCGTCTGGATGAAGACTTCTGCCCGTTTAGAGGACCACTTCTGCCAATCTTCGGAGGTTAGTGTTAGGATTTCTTAAGGGCGAATTGGGTGGGTTTATTTTTTAGGTTAGGGCTTTGGGCTGCAATAGAGCTAAATGCCCTTTTAAGGGCAATGCCCATCCAAATGCCCATTTCAGGGCAATGATGAGCTTAGGTTTTTTTAGTTAGGCTTTTATTTGGGGGGTTGGTTGTGTGGGTGGTGGGTTTTACTGTTGGGGGTTGTTTGTATTTTTTTTACAGGTAAAAGAGCTGATTTCTTTGGGGCAATTCCCAGCAAAAGGCCCTTTATTTTGGGTGGGCTTTTTTATTTTTATAGGGCTATTAGATTAGGTGTAATTAGTTTAAAGATCTTGTAATTTGTTTTTTATTTTCTGTAATTTAATGTTTCTTTTTTTTGTGGTAATTTAGCTAATTTTATTTAATTTATTTAATTGGATTTAATGTAGGGAATTTATTTAATTGTAGTGTAGTGTAAGATGTTATTGTAACGTAGGTTAGGTTTTATTTTACAGGTAAATTTGTATTTATTTTAGCTAGGTAGTTATTAAATAGCTAATAACTATTTAGTAACTATTCTACCTAGTTAAAATAAATACAAACTTGCCTGTAAAATAAAAATGAACCCTAAGCTAGCTACAATGTAACTATTAAATGTATTGTAGCTAGCTTAGGGTTTATTTCATAGGTAAGTATTTAGTTTTAAATAGGAATAATTTAGGTAATGATAGTAATTTGTATTTAGATTTATTTAAATTATATTTAAGTTAGGGGGTGTTAGGGTTAGACTTAGGTTTAAAGGGTTACTAAATTTAGAAAAGTGCCGGCGACATTGAAGACGGCAGAATAGGGGTTAATAAATGTAGGTAGGTGGCGGCGATGTTGGGGGCAGCAGATTATGGGTTAATAAGTATAATGTAGGTGGCGTCGATGTTAGGGGCGTCAGATTAGGGGTTAATATTATTTAATTAGTGTTTGCGAGGCGGGAGTGCAGCGGTTCAGGGGTTAATATGTTTATTCTAGTGGCGGCGATGTCCGGAGCGGCAGATTAGGGGTTAATAATTTTATTTTAGTGTTTGCGATGCAGGAGGGCCTTGGTTTAGGGGTTAATAGGTAGTCTATGGTTGTTAGTGTACTTTTTAACACTTTAGTTATGAGTTTTATGCTACAGCTTTGTAGCGTAAAACTCATAACTACTGACTTTAAAATGCGTTAGGAATGTTGGCGGTAGAGGGTGTACCACTCACTTTTTGGCCTCCCAAGACAAACTCGTAATACCGGCGCTATGGAAGTCCCATAGAAAAAAACCTTTACCAAATTTACTTAAGTTGATTTGCGGTAAGGCCAAAAAAGTGTGCAGTGCCCCTAAACCTGCAAGTCTCGTAATAGCAGCGGGCATAAAAAAAAGCAGCATAGGACCTTTTAACAGTGCTTTTTTACCTTAACGCACAACTCATAATCTAGAAAATTATAGTGTAGATTGCTAAGAATAGGAATAGCACCAAGAAGTAAAAAAAGGTTTACTGGATTGCCATAGATAAAAGCATATATCTAATAACAGGCAGGAATCACTCAAGCAGAGAGTCCTTAGCAATGAGCCTACTAGTGAAGGTGAAACGCGTCGACAATGTCTGCTGGATCTCCCTCTGAGCAGACAGCATAAACTGTCCGCATTTAACATTGCACAAGCATTACACAAGATTTGTTCTGAATGATTTCATGCTGCCACCTAAAAGGTGGCAGACAGGTTAAGCAGTAACAGTCTTAAAACCGTTTCTACTTAATTATCATTTCAGGCGAGCCTGAAATTCCAGGGCCCTGAATCTGTTTTTGCAGCTTGATAAATAGTGCAAAAGTAGAGGATTGGGCATCAAAATGGGATCTAAAACTTGATGCCAAGGAATGCCTTCAGCCAGCCCATTAAAGCTGCTTTCTTTTTATTATTATATGATATATATTGACCCCAATGTTGCCAAAACAAAATAGACATGTAAATATTGTATAATTACAAATATAAACCATTTTACTAGTGTGTTTCCTTACGTACTGCCGTTGATATATGAGTTAAAGTGTTGCAGTGGATGCGTGATATATATATATATATATATATATATATATAGAACAAAGTCAGTAGAATAGGCACTCCATAAAACAATAACAACCTCGAGGGTGCACTTGAAAAATATCCAGTAATCCAAAGTAGAAAAAAGGCACTCACTGAAAAATGTATCTAAAACATAACATTTAATAAATTACATAAAATGCATAACGTTTCGGGAACGTTACGTCCCCTTTGTCAAATGCATGATACAGCAGAGTAAAAAATTACAGAGCAATATACAGAACAACCCAACCGTTACCTTAAGTACCCATATGTGACTCCATTGAACGCAGATCCGCACATGCGGCCCGTGTGCAGGGGCGTAGCAGTGACGTCACCAGCGTGCATCACGCCGGGACGTTTACTCACATTGCAACGTAAAGACGCATAATCAGAAGAGGCCAGCCAATAGAGGAGCACTCTGATCGCCTGTCAAAACAAAACATATATGCGATCATAAGCGTACACAGTGCATTATACCTCTACTAATAATTACAGCCAGCTTGTAATAGATAATTAAAGTATAACCCTGCACGGAGATAACATCATATGGAGTAAAATTTATATAAAAACATCACATTTTAACACTTTATAGCGATTCATAGGGGGCAAGTAATAAATTTGAAAAATAGAAATATGGAGCAATATTATAACATTGTCAGCACATTATGACAGACAACAAAACCAGCATCATAACAGATGACAATACCTCAATCTAGTGTCATATCAGATCTTATGCACACATATATATTTCACAATTGATCTAACATGCACCCCAGAGTATGGTAGAAAACCAGATATCAAAGGACTTAGAAAGTGGGTGTATACTGGAGGACTTCCGGTGGGCGGCTCTACAAAATGGCTGCAAGCTTTAACAGCTCTGAGGAAAACTACTCCTAACTCTGATATTGCTGCCACTTATCCACGCCATCTGCATCTCCCTTGACAGGCAAGCTGTCCGGGAATACTTGGCAGACAGAAGGAATAACAGCTCTTCTACCCCGGAACGTCATTTTAAAGAATAAAGCCGTCGGGCACCGTGGCGGGAATACTACCGCCACATTGTATATACATATAACCAAGTTCCTGTTCCCTAACAAAGTTCCTGTTTATTAACAATGGCTATCTTAGCTGCCAAAGAAGGCTCTGCTGGATCCCTCATTCTAGCGGGTCTACAAACTGTGTTCTTGCCTAAGCTAGAGAGGCTCTTGCACTCCTGCACTGACCTGTGCGCAATGCTGTCAACTGAGACACAATCTGGACATCAGGAGAGACCAGCCATCGAGTCTATTACAAGTACTGTCACATCCTTGTCTCTTACTGACAACCTCAAGGCTCCACAACTATCGGTAAGCGGAACAGCCTCCCCTGCTATACATCTAGTGGGGTCCATTACAGAATCAAGAACCGGACCAGAAGAGAGCCTGCTGTCACCTCTATTGACCCGCCAACTGAAGACAGAGCTTGATGTCCAGGCGATCTGGTCGGGCTATGCCATGGAGCCGACTGTTTATTTAAAGCGCAGCCCGCCGCCCCCCCATTTGGCTCATCTGACTGCTGCTGCGGCTTCAGCTGCAGATCTTAGCCCAGGCTCGGGAAATGAGACTGCTTACAATCCCGTTTACTCTGCTGTTATCCCTGCCGAGTCTTCTGACGTTCCATGTGCCATTACCGTGGTGTCGGAGGACTGACATGATAGCTACAAATATGGACTAAAAACCGGGCTTGCTACATATTTGACCACAAGCCTGAGAGATAACATGCCTGACATTGTGGATGGGTGGTCTGCGGGGTGGTGGTGGCAGTGTAAGAATCGTTTGGTTACGGGTGTTGGCTAACTCTTGTTCCTTTTTACTCTTGCACCGGGGATCAACTGGAGAAGACTGCACAAGATTAAGACATCCCGTCTGATGTATTGTAACAACTGCTGCTAACCTTTGTGTAAATAATTTAAATGTTGTGAACGCTGATATGCTCTGTGTGCAGTTTTCCTTTTGTTTCATGCCATATGTTGTGCTTGGCATTCATTTGAGTGCTACCCCATGTACACTGGGCTGCTAGAGTCTGCCATGTATGCTACTCTCTTGGGCATGTTTAACCAGTGTTTGTTTGTCAGTGCTGAACATTATCTTTTGTTGCCAGCAAGGGTTTAATTCAAATACCTAGGAACTCATGACTTCCGTATACATTGCAAACCACTCCTCCAATAATACCTGCTTCATTTATTTTGCCTAACCTCACGAAGCTGATTGAAAACTTCCGGAGATACACACTCAGTATCCACTTACTAGTAAACCCTTGGTGGGCTTCATAGGAATCAATTTTTTTTTTTTTATATATATTCATCCCAAAATTAAAACAGCTAAGTATCATGTTTGCTTGTACCCATTAACGCAATTTTAATTGTGGCAACACAAACTGTCACCTCCCTAATGTTTTCTTCAATGTTTGACTGTGTGGTTTATTTTGGCCCCAAACTTCTTGTCAAGCTGGGTTTTTCTATCTCATTTTATTGCATTTTACTTAAACTAAAAATTGAGTTTCCTGCACCTATTAGAAAGCATAATTTCTCACCATAATCCATAAAGGCTAGATGTACCTTGATTTACCAAAACGTTTCTGCAAACTGAGGCCCCAACACATATTTAAGCTTCTGCTTTGAATTATAGCCAGACGCACTTGATCACTATAAGCAGCCTACCCATATCCCACTCATATTTACCAAGCATTTATTAAGTCATTGCGTGCAGGCAGTATTAAGGCAGCCACACTCTCCATACTGGGTCATTCCTCATACGTCTCTAGCTGGGGTGTATTGTTTTTTTTTTTTTAGTTTATATGGGTAGTTTAGATGTTTTATTTTATTGTTTTGTTTTGTGTTGTTAGTTATGATTTGTGTTATTAACATTCAAAACTAAGGAGTGCAGGTGCAATGTGATAACTCTCACTGTAGGAATTATTTCATATTAAAACGTTGCTTTTATGTCAATTCTGTAGAATACATATGTACTATGCTCTATGAAAAGAAATTGCTGTTACTTATTGTATCTGAGAGCAACAGTTCCACTATCGATATTGCATTGATATTCCACATGTTATGCTCATTCCATGATATTACTGGTATTGTCGCTGTGACTCTGCATATCAATGTATGTACTTGTTTAATTGTACCTGTGCTTCTTCAATAAAAAGAATTAAAAAAAAAAAAGAAAGTGGGTGTATACTATAAACATAGATAGTTCTCATGCGAGGCTCATTTTATCAGACAGTAACATGACCCAGAAAACTCATAGCTGTCCAAAATAAAGTGCTTGTGACAGTTATAGACAAAGTAATTGTAAAGTGTTTAATAAGGTGCTATTTCAAGTCCCTGTGAAAAAAGGTCCAGCATTTATTCAACCCTTTTGGTGTTATGGTGTAGAGTGTGTATATCCATCTGGCCTCCTTCTTGAGTAATAAATTGCTTCTATTGCCTCCTCTTGTCAGTGTCAGTACCTGATCGATGATCATAGTTCTTAGACTTGAGACACTATGCCTGCAGTGGGCAAAGTGGAGAGCCACTGGCTGGTTAGAGTCCCCTTTCTTCAGAGCTTCCCTGATCGCACAGCGATGGTTCGCCATCCTTTCTCTAAAAGTTGTAACCGTCTTACCAATGTATACAAGGGAACACGGGCAAATAAGCATATAAATTACATGAGTGCTCATACATGAGAGCCTGTGGTTGATCTTAAACCGTTTGTTGGTATGTGGATGTTGAAATGTGTCTCCCTTTAACATACTATCGCATGTGACACAATCCCCACATTTGAAACAACCATTTTGTTGGATTTCAGCCAGGTATGTCCCTCATAACGAGTAAGAAATAGAGAAAATTGGGATGTTCACCAATTAAGAGGAACCCCTAATATATGATTAACAGTATGTATATAATAAAATTATATTGATCTTACAAGCTGATCTAGATGTTAAGCAATTTGATAAATCATATGAAAATATAGGGGGGTGCTAACTGTCTAGTAATATCACAAAATAACAGAGAGAAAAGTGACAGTGTACTAGCCCTCTTTGCAAATACCAATTAGAAAAATATAGAATAGCAAGGAGAGTCACCTTGAATCAGGTTAAAAATAAAATATAACTTTTATTCTATCCGGTTAATATATACATATAAATGTATAGTGTAAATATATACAAATGTATATAAGGGACAAATATCCACCAAAACAATTAACAATCTATAGTTCTGAGCCCCACACAGTTTGAATGCAAACTCATATTTGCTCAGTTCTGCAGTGAATTATCTACAAAGGATATTGACCCCATCAACAAAATTAACTAAATAAATGCAGGGAAGAGCAGGAGTAAGCACCGGTCTGTGTGGGTGCCAGTATGTCCAGTTTAAGGACCAACCAAAAGCAATCAGTAACGGCTATTCAAGTGGATAAAAATACCCTAAACACGCCTGATGCGCATTTCGCTGTTATCACGGCTTCCTCAAAGGCTAACCCTTGAGGAAGCCGTGATAACGGCGAAATGCGCACATACACTCATTTGTACATATTTACACTATACATTTATATGTATATGTTAACCGGATAGAATACAAGTTATATTTTATTTTTAACCTGATTCAAGGTGACTCTCCTTCCTATTCTATATTTTTCTAATTGGTATTTGCAAAGAGTGCTAGTACACTGTCACTTTTCTCTCTGTTTTTTTGTGATGTCCCTCATAACACCTCACAGGGTCAGTCTTAACCAATATATCCCGAAGATTCTTGGCCCTACGATATACCACCCTTGGATGCTGCTTTTGTAAAAATGGTAGAGATTTATCTGTGTTGATCAAATCCCAATGTTTGTTAATAGCACCTTTAATTTTCTGATGCATAGAGTCATATGTAGTGATGAAATTGATGTGTTCATCACCAGCAGCATTATCTTTGTGGACAATAGTATCATTATGGAAACGTTTGGTCACTTCATCTCTGACTTCAATTATCATGTCACTGTTATAGCCACGTGCAATGAGTTTATTAGAAATCTCATTTAATTGTGTCTCTTTAGTTAGTGCCTCTGTATTGTTACGCAGTACTCGAGTGAGTTGAGAGGCTACGATACCCCTTTTCTGATGCATAGTGTGATAACTGTGAGCTTCCAACAAGGAGTTGCGGTCTGTAGGCTTGGTATATAAAGAAGTACCAAACCTACATATCCCATCTTTCACAACTTTAAAGATATTAAGATCCAAAAAGTTGACCATATTAATATCAAACTCAATTTTAAAGTTGATTGGTAATATCAGATTATTGAGACCATCAACCCACGAACTGAGATCCTCAGTGGCTCCTCGCCAGATGAGAAAAATATCATCTATATACCTGGCATAATAGATAACTTCCACCATGTCCTGGGGTCTCATAATATGTTGCTCGTACCAGGACATGTTAAGGTTGGCGTACGTGGGCGCCATATTTGACCCCATGGCAGTCCCTGAGATCTGCAGATAGTAGCATTTTTCAAATTTAAATTAGTTTTTCTTGAGACATATTTGTAAAAGCTCAAGCAAAAATTCAATAGGGGGACCACTGTATTGATTATATTCAGTCACCATGGACCTGACAGCCCGCACCCCCCCCCCCATGTAAATATTGTATAATTACAAATATGAACCATTTTACTACTGTGTTTCCTTACGTACTGCCGTTGATATATGAGTTGAAGTGGATGCATGATATATATATATATATATATATATATATATATATATATATATATATATATATATATGTCACGCTCAGCTGCTGGGAAGCTCTGCAGTCCTCTCTGTGTGCTTGATTGACAGGTGTCTGAGCCACCCCTTCCTGATGATGTCACAACCAGGCTTTTTATTTCGGGCTTCCTGTTTCTCCAGTGCCCGTTTGTTTGTTTAACTTTGTGGCTTCTGTGGTGAATTCACTGTGGAATCTCTCTAACTGCTGCTTTTCTGTTGCCAATCTCTTCAAGGACATACTATGCTGGATTAACCTTCAACCTCCTGATTACCTGTCTCCAAACAATGCAAGTACTGTTTGTTTTGTGAAACTTTCAAACTGCCTGATTACCTGTTGCATACTCTGCAAAGACTATCTACACAGTGTTAACCTCAAACTGCCTGTTTACCTATTGCATACTCTGCAAAGACTGTCTACACAGTGTTAACCCTCAAACTGCCTGATTACCTGTTGCATACTCTGCAAAGACTATCTACACAGTGTTAACCCCCAAACTGCCTGATTACTTGTTGCATACTCTGCAAAGACTGTCTGCACAGTGTTAACCCTCAAACTACCTGATTACATGTAGTGATGTCGCGAACCTAAAATTTTTGGTTCGCGAACGGCGGACTCGAACTTCCGGTATTGTTCGCGAACGCGCGAACCGCACGAACCACCATTGAATTCAATAGGCAGGCGAACTTTAAAACCTACAAGGACTCTTTCTGGCCACAATAGTGATGGAAAAGTTGTTTCAAGGGTACTAACACCTGGACTGTTGCATGCTGGAGGGGGATCCCTGGCAAAACTCCCATGGAAAATTACATAGTTGATGCAGAGTCTGCTTTTAAGCCATAATGGGTCTAAATCAACTAACATTCCCAAAGTGGCTGTCTCAAAACATCCCGGACAGAAGATAGATTGATAGTGATAGATAGGATAGATAGATATACATAGATTGATAGTTAGATAGAATCGATAGAAGAGAAATAGATAGATTTGTTAGAAATATAATTACCCTAATAAATTCTAATAATCAAACATGCGTTCTTGGACCCAACTAGCTTGTGTCAATTAGTACTTTTCTTAGCACTTTAATCCCTTCCCCCCCCCCCCTGCCAGATTACCCTGAAAAATTATAATAATAAGACATGTGGTCTGCTACCTATTTTAACGAGGTTGTGTTTTAAGTACTACCATTCTTAGCACTTTAATCTCTGTAACTCCCCCTATTTGGTGAGGTCTATACGGCCTGGATGATTACCCATACAAAATATAATAATAAGACATCTGCTCTTGGTCTGCGACCCATGGTAACTATGTTGTGTTAATTAGTAATGTCCTTCGCATTTTAATAGCTGTTACTCATACTCACCCTATCGGTGGAGGTCTATATGGCCTGCATGATTACCCTTACAAAATATAACAGCCAAACATATGTTCTGGGACCCATGGTAAGTAGGTTGTGTTAAGTAGTACTGTTCTTTGCATTTTCATACCTGTTACAACACCAAATGGTGGCAGGTCTATCTGGCCTTCATGATTAGCTGCACCCAAACCCAAAAAAAAGCCGAGTGGTCTTAGACTAACACCCATGGCTAACTCTGTTGTTTCAATTAGTACTATTCTTAGCACTTTCATCCCTGTTACGGCGGTCTACATGGCCATCATGATTAGCCGAACAAAATACTACAATCCAACCTTTGCTCAGTCTTCATAGGCCCTTCATTGTCTGTATTTTGATAGTACAGTTCTTATTATTTTTATAGCTGATACAACACCGAATGTTGTCAGCTCTATATGACCTGCATGATTAGCTGCACCCAATACAAAAATAAATCCAAGCGGTCTTGGATTAACACCCATGGCTAACTCTGTTGTTTCAAGTAGTACTATTCTTAGCACTTTCATCTCATCATCCCTGTTACTTCCAGGACTCTCGGTGGTGGTGGTCTACATGGCCATCATGATTAGCCTAACCAAATACTACAATCCAACCTTGGCTCAGTCTTCCTAAGGCCCTTCATTGGCTGTATTTTGGTAGTACTGTTCTTATTACTACATGGTGGTCTACATGGCCATCATGATTAGCCTAACCAAATACTACAATCCAACCTTGGCTCAGTCTTCATAAGGCCCTTCATTGGCTGTATTTTGGTAGTACTGTTCTTATTAGTTTAATAGCTGATACGACACCGAATGTTGTCAGCTCTATATGGCCTGCATGAATAGCCGCACCCAAAGCCAAAAAAAAGCCAAGCGGTTTTGCACTAACACCCATGGCTAACTCTGTTGTTTCAAGTTCTAATATTCTTAGCTCTTTCATCTCATCATCTCTGTTACTTCCAGGACTCTCGGTGGTGGTGGTCTACATGGCCATCATGATTAGCCTAACCAAATACTACAATCCAACCTTGGCCCAGTCTTCCTAAGGCCCTTCATTGGCTGTATTTTGGTAGTACTGTTCTTATTAGTTTAATAGCTGATACGACACCGAATGTTGTCAGCTCTATATGGCCTGCATGAATAGCCGCACCCAAAGCCAAAAAAAAGCCAAGCGGTTTTGCACTAACACCCATGGCTAACTCTGTTGTTTCAAGTTCTACTATTCTTAGCTCTTTCATCTCATTATCCCTGTTACTTCCAGGACTCTCGGTGGTGGTGGTCTACATGGCCATCAGGATTAGCCTAACCAAATACTACAATCCAACCTTGGCCCAGTCTTTCTAAGGCCCTTCATTGGCTGTATTTTGGTAGTACTGTTCTTATTAGTTTAATAGCTGATACGACACCGAATGTTTTCAGCTCTATATGGCCTGCATTAATCGCCGCACCCAAAGCCAAAAAAAAGCCAAGCCGTTTTGCACTAACACCCATGGCTAACTCTGTTGTTTCAAGTTCTACTATTCTTAGCTCTTTCATCTCATCATCCCTGTTACTTCCAGGACTCTCGGTGGTGGTGGTCTACATGGCCATCAGGATTAGCCTAACCAAATACTACAATCCAACCTTGGCCCAGTCTTCCTAAGGCCCTTCATTGGCTGTATTTTGGTAGTACTGTTCTTATTAGTTTAATAGCTGATACGACACCGAATGTTTTCAGCTCTATATGGCCTGCATGAATAGCCGCACCCAAAGGCAAAAAAAAGCCAAGCGGTTTTGCACTAATACCCATGGCTAACTCTGTTGTTTCAAGTTCTACTATTCTTATCTCTTTCATCTCATCATCCCTGTTACTTCCAGGACTCTCGGTGGTGGTGGTCTACATGGCCATCAGGATTAGCCTAACCAAATACTACAATCCAACCTTGGCCCAGTCTTCCTAAGGCCCTTCATTGGCTGTATTTTGGTAGTACTGTTCTTATTAGTTTAATAGCTGATACGACACCGAATGTTTTCAGCTCTATATGGCCTGCATGAATAGCCGCACCCAAAGGCAAAAAAAACCAAGCGGTTTTGCACTAATACCCATGGCTAACTCTGTTGTTTCAAGTTCTACTATTCTTAGCTCTTTCATCTCATCATCCCTGTTACTTCCAGGACTCTCGGTGGTGGTGGTCTACATGGCCATCATGATTAGCCTAACCAAATACTACAATCCAACCTTGGCTCAGTCTTCCTAAGGCCCTTCATTGGCTGTATTTTGGTAGTACTGTCATCCTTTTGAATAAAAGATTACAGTAAAGGCATTGATTTTAGAAACCCACAGATCATTATTTGCAACCGTGAATTTAGAAAAAAAAATTGATTACACACCCTTCACACTTATTTATGCTCAGGCCTTTTTAATACGAGGGTCCCGGAGCCTCAACCGAAACAACAGCATGAAAGAGGAGATATGTCATCCTTTTGAATAAAAGATTACAGTAAAGGCATTGATTTTAGAAACCCACAGATCATTATTTGCAACCGTGAAATTAGAAAAAAACATTGATTAGACAGCCGTGACACTTATTTATGCTCAGGCCTTTTTAATATGAGGGTCCCGGAGCCTCAACCGAAACAACAGCATGAGAGAGGAGATATGTCATCCTTTTGAATAAAAGATTACAGTAAAGGCATTGATTTTAGAAACCCACAGATCATTATTTGCAACCGTGAATTTAGAAAAAAAAATTGATTGCAAACCCCGGGACACTTATATATGCTCAGGCCTTTTTAATACGAGGGTCCCGGAGCCTCAACCGAAACAACAGCATGAAAGAGGAGATATGTCATCCTTTTGAATAAAAGATTACAGTAAAGGCATTGATTTTAGAAACCCACAGATCATTATATGCAACCGTGAAATTAGAAAAAAACATTGATTACACAGCCGTGACACTTATTTATGCTCAGGCCTTTTTAATACGAGAGTCCCGGAGCCTCAACCCAAACAACAGCATGAAAGAGGAGATATGTCATCCTTTTGAATAAAAGATTACAGTAAAGGCATTGATTTTAGAAACCCACAGATCATTATTTGCAACCGTGAAATTAGAAAAAAACATTGATTACACAGCCGTGACACTTATTTATGCTCAGGCCTTTTTAATACGAGGGTCCCGGAGCCTCAACCAAAACAACAGCATGAAAGAGGAGATATGTCATCCTTTTGAATAAAAGATTACAGTAAAGGCATTGATTTTAGAAACCCACAGATCATTATTTGCAACCGTGAAATTAGAAAAAAACATTGATTACACAGCTGTGACACTTATTTATGCTCAGGCCTTTTTAATACGAGGGTCCCGGCGCCTCAACCGAAACAACAGCATGAAAGAGGAGATATGTCATCCTTTTGAATAAAAGATTACAGTAAAGGCATTGATTTTAGAAACCCACAGATCATTATTTGCAACTGTGAAATTAGAAAAAAACATTGATTACACAGCCGTGACACTTATTTATGCTCAGGCCTTTTTAATACGAGGGTCCCGGCGCCTCAACCGAAACAACAGCATGAAAGAGGAGATATGTCATCCTTTTGAATAAAAGATTACAGGAAAGGCATTGATTTTAGAAACCCACAGATCATTATTTGCAACCGTGAAATTAGAAAAAAACATTGATTACACAGCCGTGACACTTATTTATGCTCAGGCCTTTTTAATATGAGGGTCCCGGAGCCTCAACCGAAACAACAGCATGAAAGAGGAGATATGTCATCCTTTTGAATAAAAGATTACAGTAAAGGCATTGATTTTAGAAACCCACAGATCATTTATATGACCCGTGTAATAGAAAAAAACATTCATTAGACACCGGTTACACTTATTTATCCTCAGGCCTTGTTAATACGAGGGTCCCGGAGCTGCAACTGAAACAACAGCATGAAAGAGGACATATGTCAATCTTTTTGAATTATAGATTACAGGAAAGGCATTGATTTTAGAAACACTGAGATAATTACTTGCAACCGGGAAATAAAAAAAAACATTGAACAGACACCCAGTACACTTTATTATCCATAGGCCTTTTCAGCAGAGGCTCCAGGACCCTCAACAAAAACAAGAGCAGGGAGCTGGGCATAGGAGTACAATGGAGTGTGACAATAATAATCTGAAGGTGAAGATTGCATAGTTGTGGCATTTTAATTTTGTTATCGTGGGAACTTAGTACTTGCAATGACCTTGCTCTGGTGAATCCATATCGCAAATGTGTTATTTAAGGCACTGTTTGTCTATTTTTTTTTAATATCAGCATTTGGTAAATGAAGCTCCACTTAAGGCTGGTGAGAAACGACCTTTCTTCTGGCTGTTTGCAAATGTTGTGGCTCTGGACAAACATGTGAATAAGGGGCCATCAGCCATATTCTGCACGCAACCCCTTTGATGATTGACGATGTGTCACCTGCAAGCAGAGCTCGTTACTTCTGTCTAAATCATCTTCCTGGTATGGACAGGCCACTGTTTCCCACAGCAAGTACGAATTTTGAAATACAAGATTGTCTTGAGTATGGTAGGAAAACAAAGTTTATTTAATTCTGTACTATCTATCACCACAAAAAATGAACTTATTGAAGCAAAAAAAATGCCAACAATTTTATGTGCTTATGGATGACAAGGACGTCATGTCCTTTGGTGCACAGAGATGGAGACAATTTTTGCCCTCCCTGTACACTACCCAGATGTCTACAACATCACCAGAAACACAAGACAGCCACTTTTGTGAAGTTCCTGGAGTGTTCCGGTAGCCATCTCTTTGCGCCCCAAAAGGAATTCTTTATTGTTATTTTTGTATACATCCGACAATAGATTCGGAGACTGGCTGTGGGGACGCACATGTTAGTTACTGTTATTCCAGCTGTGGCAATATCAATTGGCATTAAAAAGGTAAGATTTGGGTGGGCGGAGCCTATACCTGTTGGGGTAGGACGTGTGTTTGAGGAGCTCCAGGTCTTGCAATTTACTTAGGAGTAATTTTTCAACCTTAATTTAATTTTCTTTTTGGGATTCATACTCACACTTTCTGGGGCTATCCAAGAGGAGCCTGGTAAAAGCACTAGTAGTCACCCCTTATATCAACGGGTACCGAGACCTGTTTTTTGCCTTTCCAATATTGCGCCGTACCCCAAACTAATCCAGAATGAATTGCTGTGGCAATTGCAATTTGCAATAAAAATAATCTGCTAACAACAACCACTACCTACGACCACACCTGACTCCTGAAGTCATGCTTCAGTTATTAAGTCAAGTTAAATAAAAAAAAATTTCTTTATTATGTGCAGCAGAGGCTCCAGGACCCTCGACAAAACCAGCAGCAGGAAAGAGTACATATGGCATCCTTTCGAAAAAAATGATTACAGGAAAGGCATTGATTTCAGAAACACAGAGATCATTAGTTGCAAACGGTAAATCGAAAAAAACATTGATTAGACACCCAATACACTTCTTTATCCTTAGGCCTTTTTAGCAGAGGCTCCAGGGCCCTCCACAAAACCAGCAGCTTGAAAGAGGACATATGGCATCCTTTAGAAAATTAGATTACATGAAAGACATTGATTTTAGAAACACAGAGATCATTAGTTGCAACCGTGAAATCACAAAAAACTTCGATTATACACCAAGTACACTTCTTTATCCTTAGGCCTTTTTAGCAGAGGCTCCAGGACCCTCCACAAAACCAGCAGCATGAAAGAGGACATATGGCATCCTTTAGAAAATTAGATTACAGGAAAGGCATTGATTTTAGAAACACAGAGATCATTAGTTGCAACCGTGAAATCACAAAAAACTTTGATTATACACCAAGTACACTTATTTATCCTTAGGCCTTTTTAGCAGAGGCTACAGGACCCTCCACAAAACCAGCAGCATGAAAGAGGACATATGGTATCCTTTAGAAAATTAGATTACAGGAAAGGCATTGATTTTAGAAACACAGAGATCATTAGTTGCAACCGTGAAATCACAAAAAACTTCGATTATACACCAAGTACACTTATTTATCCTTAGGCCTTTTTAGCAGAGGCTCCAGGACCCTCCACAAAACCAGCAGCATGAAAGAGGACATATGGCATCCTTTAGAAAATTAGATTACAGGAAAGGCATTGATTTTAGAAACACAGAGATCATTAGTTGCAACCGTGAAATCTAAAAAGAAAATAGATTATACAAACAGTACACTTATTTATCCTTAGGCCTTTTTAGAAGAGTGTCCCGGAGCCTCAACAGAAAGAACAGCATGAAAGAGGACATATGGCATCCTTTTGAAAAATAGATTACAGGAAAGGCATTGATTTTAGAAAGACAGAAAAAAATTGTTACAAATGGGAAATCTAAAAAAACATTGAATAGACACCCAGTACACTTCTTTATCCTTCGGTCTTTTTAGCAGAGGCTCCAGGACACTCAACAAAACCAGCAGTAGGAAAGAGGACATATGGCATCCTTTGTGAAAAAAAGATTATAGGAAAGGCATTGATTTTAGAAACCCGGGGATAATTTGTTGCAACCGTGAATTTGAATAAAAAAAATGGTTGGATGGACACCCAGTACAATTCTTTCTCCCTAGGCCTTTTTATAAGAGGGTCCAGGACCCTCAAACAAAACACCAGCAGGAAAGGGGACATATGGCATACTTTTTAACAATAGAGTAAGAGTACAGGAAAGGCATTGATTTTAGAAACCCATAGATAATTTTTTGCAAATATAAATTTGAATCAAAAAAATGATTAGATGGACACCCAGTACACCACTTTCTCCTTAGGCCTTTTTATAAGAGGGTTCTGGACCCTCAAAAAAAACACCAGCAGGAAAGAGGACATATGGCATACTTTTGAAAATTAGATTACAGGAAAGGCATTGATTTTAGAAACACAGAGATCAGTTATATGACCCGGGAAATAGAAAAAAAACATTGATTGGACACCCAGTACACTTCTTTATCCGTAGTCCTTTTTATAAGAGTGTCCCGGAGCCTCAACAGAAAGAACAGCATGAAATAGGACATATGGCATCCTTTTGAAAAATAGATTACAGGAAAGGCATTGATTTTTGAAAGACAGAAAAAATTTGTTACAACCGTGAAATCTAAAAAAAAATTGAATAGACACCCAGTACACTTCTTTATCCTTAGGCCTTTTTAGCAGAGGCTCCAGGACACTCAACAAAACCAGCAGTAGGAAAGAGGACATATGGCATCCTTTGTGAAAAAAAGTTTATAGGAAAGGCATTGATTTTAGAAACCCGGGGATAATTTTTGCAACCGTGAATTTTAATTTAAAAAAAATGATTGGATGGACACCCAGTACAATTCTTTATCCATAAGGCCTTTTTATAAGAGGGTCCAGGACCCTCAAACAAAAAACCAGCAGGAAAGAGGACATATGGCATACTTTTGAACAATAGAGTACAGGAAAGGCATAGATTTTAGAAACCCATAGAAATTTTTTTTAAAATGTAAATTTGAATAAAAAAAATGATTCGATGGACAGCCAGTATACCTCTTTCTCCTTAGGCCTTTTATAAGAGGGTCCTGGACCCTAAAAAAAAACACCAGCAGGAAAGAGGACGTATGGCATCCTTTTGAACAATAGAGTACAGGTACAGCATTGATTTTACAAACCCAGAGATCATTTTGTTCAATTGTTAAATAGAAAAATAAAAATGAGTGGCCAACCAGTACACCTCTTTCTCCTTAGGCCTTTTTATAAGAGGGTCCTGGACACTCAAAAAAAACACCAGCAGGAAAGAGGACGTATGGCATCCTTTTGAACAATAGAGTACAGGTACGGCATTGATTTTACAAAACCAGAGATAATTTTGGTCAAATGAGAAATAGAAAATAAAAAAGAGTGGACACCCAGTACACCTCTTTCACCTTAGGCCTTTTTATAAGAGTGTCCAGGACCCTCAAACAAAATACCAGCAGGAAAGAGAACATATGGCATACTTTGGAACAATAGAGTACTGGTACGGCATTGATTTGTGAAACCCACAGATAATTGTTTGTAAAAGTGAAATAGCACCAAAAACCATGCTTGGACTCCCACTCCAGGTCGTTCTCCTTCAGCTTTTTTATAAGAGGGTCCAGCACCCTCAACAGAAACAACTGCAGGAAACACCACCACATATGCCATCCTTTTGCACAAGCGAGTACAGGTATGGCATCCATTTTAGAAATCCAAAGATAATTGAGAGGAACCAGGAACATTTTTCTAAAAACTGGATGGGGCACCCATTACTACAGGTCGTTCTCCTTCAGCCTTTTTATATCATGGGCCACGACCCGCAACAGGCACAACAGCATGAAACACAACATATGCCACCTTTTTGCACAATAGAGTACAGGTATGTCATAGATGGAACACGGAGATAATTTAGAGCAACCAAGAGACGGATAAAGATGCTTGGTCGGTCCTACACTTTCAAATTTGTTGCATTTTGCGTTCAATTGAATGGTACACCAGATATGAGTGGTGTGTAAAGTTGTACAATTCATAACAGTTTAATCACTAGTGTTATGTGCATTATTTTTTTTATTTGAGTTTTGTACCCACAGAGATGCAGCAGAGGCCAGAAAAATTAGGAATGTACAAATGACTGAAAAATTGGGGTATTGTTGGAGCAACTGCTGTAGCAGCGGCCAGAAAAATCGATGTTTGTAAAACATTTATAAAGTGCCCTAAAAGCTTGTGGCTTGAACACTAGTTGTTGGCGGATAAGTCAAGCAAGTCCTCCATCTTTATAACCAAAAAAAAAAGGCCAGCCTGTGTACCAGTTGTAGCCCAAGGCAGCTCATATCATCATCAGTAGTTTTTTATTCAAATGTATCGCCCAATGTCAGTCCCTTCGGGATCCAGCCCTCATTCATTTTTATAAAAGTGAGATAGTCAAGGCTTTTTTGACCTAGGCGACTTCTCTTCTCAGTGACAAAACCTCCTGCTGCACTAAAAGTCCTTTCGGACAGGACACTTGAAGCGGGGCAGGCCAGAAGTTCCATTGCAAATTGGGATAGCTCAGGCCACAAGTCCAGCCTGAACACCCAGTAGTCAAGGGGTCCATCGCTCTTGAGAGTGTCGAGATCCGCAGTTAAAGCTAGGTAGTCTGCTACCTGTCGGTTGAGTCTTTCTCTAAGGCTGGATCCCGAAAGGCTCTGATGGTGCATGGGAGTTAAAAAGGTACGCATGTCCTCCATCAACAAGACGTCAGGAAAGCGCCCGGTCCTTGCCGCCGTGGTCGTGGGAGGAGGAGGATTAATTTCATCTCTTCCCCTGTTACATTCCCGTGGTGCTGTGACATCACCCTTATACGCTGTGTAAAGCATAGTTTTTAATTTATTATGAAAATGCTCCATCCTTTCCGACTTGCGGGAATTTGGTAACATTTCAGGCACTTTATGCTTATACCGGGGGTCGAGGAGCGTGGACACCCAGTACAGGTCGTTCTCCTTCAGCTTTTTTATACGAGGGTCCCTCAACAGGCACGACAGCATGAAAGAACCCATTTGAACAAGGTTGGATGCTGAGCTAATCATGTCGCGTTCCTCCTCCTCACTGATCTCACTGATGGTATCTTCTTCCCCCCAGTCACATACAACACCACGGGTACCAGAGAGGTGACAACAATGAGCACCCTGGGATGACTGTTGTGCTCGGTTTTCCTCCTCCTCATCCTCCCCAAAGCCACATTCCTCCTCTGACTCCTCTTCCTTACAATCCTCTTCCTGCATTGCCGCAGGTCCAGCAAGCAATGCTGATTCGGCTGTTTGCGGGGGTGATGGACACCACAACTCTCCCGCTTCCTCTTCACGCTCATCTACTGCCTGATCCAGCACTCTTCGCAGGGCACGCTCCAGGAAGAAAACAAATGGTATGATGTCACTGATGGTGCCTTCGGTGCGACTGACAAGGTTTGTCACCTCCTCAAAAGGACGCATGAGGCTACAGGCATTGCGCATGAGCGTCCAGTAATTTGGCAAAAATATCCCCAGCTCCCCAGAGGCTGTCCTAGCACCCCGGTCATACAAATACTCATTAACAGCTTTTTCTTGTTGGAGCAGGCGGTCAAACATTAGGAGTGTTGAAATCCACCGTGTCGGGCTGTCGCAAATCAAGCACCTCACTGGCAGGTTGTTTCGACGCTGGATATCAGACAAGTGCGCCATGGCCGTGTAGGAATGCCTGAAATGGCCACACACCTTCCTGGCCTGCTTCAGGACGTCCTGTAAGCCTGGGTACTTATGGACAAATCGTTGTACAATCAGATTACACACATGTGCCATGCACGGCACATGTGTCAACTTGCCCAATTTCAATGCCGCCACCAAATTACTTCCATTGTCAGAAACAACCTTGCCAATCTCCAGTTGGTGCGGAGTCAGCCACTGATCCACCTGTGCGTTCAGGGCGGTCAGGAGTGCTGGTGCGGTGTGACTCTCCACTTTCAGGCAAGTCAACCCCAAGACGGCGTGACACTGCCGTACCCGGGATGTAGCATAGTACCTGGGGAGCTGGGGGGGTGCCATAGATGTGGAGCAAGACGCAGAAGTTGAAGAGGACTCAGCCGAGGAAGAGGTTATGGAAGAGGATGGAGTAGGAGGAGTAGAGGAGGTAGCAGCAGGCCTGCCTGCAAGTCGTGGCGGTGTCACCAACTCTTCTGCAGAGCCACGCATTCCATGCTTGTCAGAAGTCAGCAGGTTTACCCAATGCGCAGTGTAGGTGATATACCTGCCCTGACCATGCTTTGCAGACCAGCTATCCGTGGTCATATGGACCCTTGCCCCAACGCTGTGTGCCAGACATGCCATAACTTCCTTTCTCACAACAGAGTACAGGTTTGGGATTGCCTTTTGTTAAAAGAAATTTCTGCCAGGTACCTTCCACTGCGGTGTCCCAATAGATACAAATTTTTTGAAAGCATCAGACTCCACCAGCTTGTATGGTAAAAGCTGGCGGGCTAAGAGTTCAGACAAGCCAGCTGTCAGACGCCGGGCAAGGGGGTGACTTTGAGAAATTGGCTTCTTACGCTCAAACATGTCCTTGACAGACACCTGACTGTGGGCAGATGACCAGGAACTGCTACGTAAGAGAGACTGAGTGGAGGATGGTTGAGAGGGGGCAAGGAGGACAGCACTAGTTGACGTGGCTGAAGATGCTGGAGCAGGAGGAGGACGGCGGCTTTCACTTTGTGTGCTGCTTCTACTCATGTGTTCTTCCCATCGGCCTTTGTGATGGGAGACCATGTGCCTTCGCAAAGCAGTTGTACCTATGTGGCTGTTGGACTTCCCACGACTCAGTTTCTTTTGGCACAGGTTGCAAATGGCATCGCTGTTGTCAGAGGCAGACACACAAAAAAAATGCCACACTGCTGAGCTCTGCGATGACGGCATTCTGGTGGTGGCAACAGCATGCGTTGATGGGCGTCGGCTGGCTGTCTGGCTGACCCCTGGTGACGATGCATGCTGTCTGACTGTGCCACTAGCTCCTTGAGATGACCTCCCCGTGCTTCCAAATCGTCTCCTCCTCCTCTCTGTCTCCCCATCTGAACTTTCCCCCTCTTCTTCTTCTCTTCTAGCAGGCACCCACGTGACATCCACCGACATATCATCATCAACCGCTTCACTTGTATCTGAAACATCAAGAAAGGAAGCAGCAGCGGGTACAACATCATCATCATCATCACACCGTACCTCCATGTCGGTAATGCTGCCTGACTGAGACTGATCACTATTATCTACATCCTCTGTCAATGATGGTTGCGCATCACTCATTTCTTCAAAATGATGTGTCAATAACTCCTGTGACAGATCAAGTGAAGCGGCTGTGGTGCTAGTGTTGGTGGTGGTGACAGGCGGCGGAGTGGCACTGGTCGCTTGAGACCTGCCCAAAGCACAGCTGGACTTAGATGGTGCGTCAAGGTTAGGAGGACTAGCAGCGGAAGCTGAAGAAGATTGGGTTTCCTGTGTTAGCCATTCAACTAGGTCCTCCTCAGAAGTTTTTGCATCCCCCCTGGCACCCAGCGTCTGAACAATGTGCATATTTGTAGGGTCTAAAGGAATCACAGCACCACGACCACGACCACGGAACCTGCGGGGTGGCCTGCCTCTGCCTGTCATTTTTTTTAAATGGACACTAACAATACTATTACACCAATTGAGTGGTGGCACTGTGAAAGTGGGCACAGTATACGCTGTGAGACTGACAACAACAAAAAAGACAGATGTTTTAAAAATCACAAATTGCTAATTTTTTGAAATATTACTAGTACTGTGGCAACAAATATGATTGTTTGGCACTATTTGGCAAATGAGCCTGTCTGGCACACACGCTGGGAGAAAGGAAACTGCAATTCAATGGCACTAGGAGACTGAAGAATCACAGTCAAAACAGTTATGATTAAGAAAAATTCCAATCCTGTTACAATAAATATGAGTGGTGGCACTAATTGGCTAGTTGGGACTGGCACACAGGCAGGCAGGCAGGAGGAAAATGCAATTCAAGGGCACTAGTAGACTGCAGATTGACAGTCAAAACAGTGTTGATTGACACATTTTGCAATACTGTTAAAAGAAATATGATTGCTAGCACTAATTGGATAGTTGGGCCTGGCACACAGGCTGGCAGGCAGTAGAAAAGTGCAATTCAATGGCACAAGCAAAATGAGGATTAAGATCAACAATCAAGATTTTTTTTATTTGAATTAGTAACTATACTGTGACAACAATTAGGATTGGTGTAAATAGTTGGCAAGACGGCCTGGCACTAAAGGATGGCAGGCAGGAGGGAGATGCAATTCAAGGACACTAGGAGACTGATTAATGACAGTCAAAACAGTGATGATTGACAATTTTTGCAATACTGTTAAAAGAAATATGATTGCTGACAACAATTGGCTAGGTGGGCCTGGCTCACAGCAGGCTGCAAGGCAGGAGGAAAGTGCTATTCAATGTCACCAGCAAACTGAGGCATCAAATTACAGCAACTATTACCAAAAATTTAAATTTTTAATTATTAGAATACTGTCACAACAAATATGATTGGTGTAAATATTTTTTAAGTAGGCCTGGCACACAGGCTTGGAAGGCTGTAGAAAAGTGCTATTCTAGGGCACGAGCAAACTGAGGATTAAGATCATCAACAATAAAGATTTATTTAATTGTAATTAGTAACTATACTGTGACAAAAAATTTGGATTGGTGTAAATAGTTGGCAGGACGGCCTGGCACAAGAGGATGGCAGGAAGGAGGGAGATGCAATTCAAGGACACTAGGAGACTGATTACTGACAGTCTAAACAGTGATGATTGATAATTTTTGAAATACTTTTAACAGAAATATGATTGCTGACAACAATTGGCTAGGTGGGCCTGGCTCACAGCAGGCTGCAAGGCAGGAGGAAAGTGCTATTCAATGGCACCAGCAAACTGACGATTCAAATCACAGCAACTATTACCAAAAATTTTAATTTTTAATTATTAGAATACTTTCACAACAAATATGATTGGTGTAAATATTTTTTAAGTAGGCCTGGCACACAGGCTTGGAAGGCTGTAGAAAAGTGCAATTCAAAGGCACGAGCAAACTGAGGGTTAAGATCATCAACAATAAAGATTTTTTTAATTGTAATTAGTAACTATACTGTGACAAAATATTTGGATTGGTGTAAATAGTTGGCAAGACGGCCTGGCACAAAAGGATGGAAGGCAGGAGGGAGATGCAATTCAAGGACACTAGGAGACTGATTACTGACAATCTAAACAGTGATGATTGACAATTTTTGCAATACTGTTAACAGAAATATGATTGCTGACAACAATTGGCTAGGTGGGCCTGGCTCACAGCAGGCTGCAAGGCAGGAGGAAAGTGTTATTCAATGGCACCAGCAAACTGACGATTCAAATCACAGCAACTATTACCAAAAATTTAAATTTTTAATTATTAGAATACTGTCACAACAAATATGATTGGTGTAAATATTTTTTAAGTAGGCCTGGCACACAGGCTTGGAAGGCTGTAGAAAAGTGCAATTCAAAGGCACAAGCAAACTGAGGGTTAAGATCATCAACAATAAAGATTTTTTTAATTTTAATTAGTAACTATACTGTGACAAAATATTTGGATTGGTGTAAATAGTTGGCAAGACGGCCTGGCACAAAAGGATGGCAGGCAGGAGGGAGATGCAATTCAAAGACACTAGGAGACTGATTACTGACAGTCTAAACAGTGATAATTGACAATTTTTGCAATACTGTTAACAGAAATATGATTGCTGACAACAATTGGCTAGGTGGGCCTGGCTCACAGCAGGCTGCAAGGCAGGAGGAAAGTGCTATTTAATGGCACCAGCAAACTGAGGATTCAAATCACAGCAACTATTACCAAAAATTTTAATTTTTAATTATTAGAATACTGTCACAACAAATATGATTGGTGTAAATATTTTTTAAGTAGGCCTGGCACAAAGGCTTGGAAGGCTGTAGAAAAGTGAAATTCAAAAGCACGAGCAAACTGAGGATTAAGATCATCAACAATAAAGATTTTTTTAATTTTAATTAGTAACTATACTGTGACAAAAAATTTGGATTGGTGTAAATAGTTGGCAAGATGGCCTGGCACAAAAGGATGGCAGGCAGGAGGGAGATGCAATTCAAGGAAACTAGGAGATTGATTACTGACAGTCTAAACAGTGATGATTGACAATTTTTGCAATACTGTTAACAGAAATATGATTGCTGACAACAATTGGATAGGTGGGCCTGGCTCACAGCAGGCTGGAAGGCAGGAGGAAAGTGCTATTCAATGGCACCAGCAAACTGACGATTCAAATCACAGCAACTATTACCAAAAATTTTAATTTTTAATTATTAGAATACTGTCACAACAAATATGATTGGTGTAAATATTTTTTAAGTAGGCCTGGCACACAGGCTTGGAAGGCTGTAGAAAAGTGCAATTCAAAGGCACGAGCAAACTGAGGGTTAAGATCATCAACAATAAAGATTTTTTTAATTTTAATTAGTAACTATACTGTGACAAAAAATTAGGATTGGTGTAAATAGTTGGCAAGACGGCCTGGCACAAAAGGATGGCAGGCAGGAGGGAGATGCAATTCAAGGAAACTAGGAGACTGATTATTGACAGTCTAAACAGTGATGATTGACAATTTTTGAAATACTGTTAACAGAAATATGATTGCTGACAACAATTGGCTAGGTGGGCCTGGCTCACAGCAGGCTGCAAGGCAGGAGGAAAGTGCTATTCAATGGCACCAGCAAACTGACGATTCAAATCACAGCAACTATTACCAAAAATTTTAATTTTTAATTATTAGAATACTGTCACAACAAATATGATTGGTGTAAATATTTTTTAAGTAGGCCTGGCACACAGGCTTGGAAGGCTGTAGAAAAGTGCAATTCAAAGGCACGAGCAAACTGAGGGTTAAGATCATCAACAATAAAGATTTTTTTAATTTTAATTAGTAACTATACTGTGACAAAAAATTAGGATTGGTGTAAATAGTTGGCAAGACGGCCTGGCACAAAAGGATGGCAGGCAGGAGGGAGATGCAATTCAAGGACACTAGGAGACTGATTACTGACAGTCTAAACAGTGATGATTGACAATTTTTGAAATACTGTTAACAGAAATATGATTGCTGACAACAATTGGCTAGTTGGGTCTGGCTCACAGCAGGCTGCAAGGCAGGAGGAAAGTGCTATTCAATGGCACCAGCAAACTGACGATTCAAATCACAGCAACTATTACCAAAAATTTTAATTTTTAATTATTAGAATACTGTCACAACAAATATGATTGGTGTAAATATTTTTTAAGTAGGCCTGGCACACAGGCTTGGAAGGCTGTAGAAAAGTGCAATTCAAAGGCACGAGCAAACTGAGGGTTAAGATCATCAACAATAAAGATTTTTTTAATTTTAATTAGTAACTATACTGTGACAAAAAATTTGGATTGGTGTAAATAGTTGGCAAGACGGCTGTAGAAAAGTACAATTCAAAGACACGAGCAAACTGAGGGTTAAGATCAACACTAAATTTTTTTTTAATTTAAATTAATAACTATACTGTCTGACTGTGACAACAATTATGATTGGTGTAAATAGTTGGCTAGACGGCCTGGCACAAAAGGCTGGCAGTGGCAGGCAGGAGGTAAATGAAATTCAATGGCCCTAGGAGACTGAATATTTGCAGTCCAAAAAATTATGGGTTTTTTTTTTATTACTGTTACAAGAATTGTGATTGGTGCCACTAATTGGCTACTTGGGCCTGGCAGACAGGCTGGCAGATATGAGTCGTGGATGGTAGGTAGGGCAGTAATTTAACACAGTATGCTGTGTAAGTGACAAAAACACAGGACTGATAGAAAATTAAGTTACATTACACTAGCAAAATATTTTAAAATTTTAGATTTTAATATTAAAATTATGTTAAGAAGTGCAATGCACATATGACTCTATGAGTGGTCGCACTGGCTGGCTGCTACGTAGGGCAGCAATTATAACAACAGTATGCTGTGTAAGTCAGATAGACAGTTAGACACAGGCCTGATAGAAAATACAATTAGATTACACTAGCATAATGATTTAAAGACTTTTTTTTGGAAATTTTAAGAAAAAGGTTAAGCACATACATATGAGTCGTGGCTGATAGCCTTGGAAGGGCAGCTATTAAAAACAGTAGGCTCTGTATGTCGGATACACACACGCCTGATAGAAAATACTATTAGATTACACTAGAAAAATGATTTAAATTATTTTTTTGGGGGGGGGGGAATTAAAAAAAGGTTAAACACATATGAGTCGTGGCTCATAGACTAGGGAGGGCAGCAAGTAAACACAGTAGGCTCTCTATGTCAGCAAAACACACAGGCCAGATAGAAAATTATATTAGATTACACTAGCAAACAAATTTAAACTTTTTTTTTTTTATATTAAAATTAAGGTGAAAGAAAAATAGATATGAGTGCTGGGTGGCTGCCTGGCACAGACCAATTAACCAAAAGACTGAAAAAAAAGAGGTATATTAATGCTGAGTGAGCCTGACAGACACAGGCATGATAGTAAATGTAATTAGATTACACTAGAAAAATATTTTTTTGTGTTTTTTTTTTAAATTAAAAATAATGTTATAAACGGATATTAACACTGCTGGCTGCTGGCTGGCACAGAGCAATGAACCAGAGTATATGCTGTGTGACACTGGCCTGATAGAAAATGAAAAAAAATTAGACTAGAAAAATAATTATATTTTTGGGTTAGTTAAATTTAAACTAATGTTGTTAGGGAGATATCAGTGGTGGCAGTAGTCACAGCATATGCTGTGAGCCTTAAACAAACAGCTGAAAGCCAGGCAAATGCTAATAAAAAAAGAAAAAAAAAAACAGCATGAAATATAGCCCTAAAAAGGGCTTTTTGGGGTGCTGTGCTTGCAGCAGAGATGAGTGGAGTCCTTCTGGACTGTAAATACACTAGCCTAGCTATGTTTTTCCTATTAATGTCAGGAGCAAAACACAACATGTCCTCTCATTAAAAAAGCAAGGTCGTTATGAGTCTAAAATGGCGGATTCCGAGTAGCTGGGAGTGTCTGTGAGGGAGTGTCTGATGTTGATTGGCTCTAATGTGTCAGGCGGCTGTGACATAAAGGGTCAAAGTTTCCACAATGATGACACATAGGGGCGGATCGAACATCGCCATGTGTTCGCACACAAACGCGAACGCGAACAACCTATGTTCGCTGTGAAACGTTCGTGGGCGAACAGTTCGGGACATCACTAATTACATGTTGTTAACTCTGCAAGTTCTGACTACACCGTGTTAACCCTCAAACTGCCTGATTACCTGTTGCATACTCTGCAAAGACTATCTACACAGTGTTTACCCTCAAACTGCCTGATAACAAATTACCTACTCCTGCATTATTAACTGTTTCCTGTTTTACCCTTCTTCTGTCTGAGTATAAGTGGACTATCCCTGCTCTCCTGATTCTGTGGAAGACATTTCCTGAAACCAGTTCCTTATTCAGAAGTCTATCTGGCTGATATCTTGAATTACTTTGGGCACAGGCTAACCCTGCTCCATATCGTGAGTAAATTGTTTTTTGGAGGTTGTCGTGGGGTCACGTCCTGGATTAAACTCAGAGTGCAAGGGTGTTGATTAAGTTCGCCCTAGCATTTGGGTCTTCTTCTGGACATTTCCTAACCTGACAGTACAAACGGGCCCTAATATGGACCCTGATGAGTTATCCAGGGCTGTGGCTCTACAAGAACAACTTCTAGGAAATCATTCTGCTCATTTGCAATCTTTGGATTCCAAGCTTGACCAGATTACTGCTCTGCTACATAACCTCTCATTCTCAAGCTACGGCGACTCCTGCTGCCACTGCTACTAGCACCAATGCTGTCTTTAATCCACCTCAACCTGTTGGACAGAATATACCACGAATCCCACTTCCAGATAAATATGACGGTAATCCTGAAGAATGCCGTGGATTCCTTAATCAGAAACAATCCTCAAGTTTTTTCCAATTCTACTTCCAAAATCACCTTTATTATTTCCCTCATGAAGGGTAAGGCTCTAGCCTGGGTGTCCCCTCTTTTAGAGAAGAATGATCCGTTACTACAGGATGTGGAATTATTTGTGTCCATTTTTTCTTCTGTTTTTGACAAGCCTGGGAGGGCTGCAGCTGCTGAGGCAGGATTGTTGGATCTGAGACAGGGATCCCTTTCGGTAGCTCAATATGCTATTGAATTCAGGATTTTAGCCGCAGAAACTGATTGGAACCATGGAGCCTTACTGGCAGCCTTTCGCAAAGGACTTTGCGAATGCCTTAAGGATGAACTTGTATTTCGGGAACTCCCTGATTCATTGGAGGGTCTTATCAATTTATGTATTACTCTTGACGCCCGGCATTCTGAACGTCTTCAGGAGAGAGATAGGAATCGGAGATCCTTTGTTAAATCTTCTTTTCGTCCTCCTATTCAAACCTCAAGTCTTTCTAATAATAATTCCCAATCTTCTGAGTCTGTGGAACCCATGGAAGTAGGAGCTATTAAATTGTCAGAAGCTGAACGCCATAGAAGGCATACTCTTGGGTTATGTCTGTATTGTGGTAAAAAAGGACATTTACTGAAGGACTGTCCTATCCGGCCAGTAAAAGCCAAGGCTTAACTTTTGATAGAGGGACAGAGTTAAGCCAGAATCCCATGTCTTCCCTCAATTCTAAACTTTTTGTTCCTGTAACTATCTCTTTTGGAAACATCAAGTTTCGAGCTCAAGCTCTCATCGATTCTGGAGCTGCTGGAGTATTCATTGATTCAAACTTTGCTGACTCTCTCAGGATTCCTCTTCAAGCCAAGAAACAGTTAGTTAAGGTAACTACTGTCAGTGGACAGCCTCTAGATTCTGGTATCATACAACATTCTACCATTCCTCTTCTTTTGACTGTGGGTATACTTCATTCTGAAATTATTCGTTTTGATGTCATCTCTTCTCCCCACATACCATTGATTCTGGGATTACCTTGGTTGCAGCTTCATGATCCAGTTTTCTCATGGTCTAAAGGAGAACTTATTTCCTGGGGAACTACCTGTTTCAAACATTGCCTGCAAAATCCCTCTAAACCATCTTGTCCTGTCGTAGCTATGGTGGAAGTTCCTGAATCATTGCCTAATTACTATCATGCCTTTTGTGATGTGTTTTCTAAAAAAGAGGCTGAGACGTTACCTCAACACCGGATATTTGACTGTCCTATTGAATTGTATTCAGGGGCTCCTCTACCTAAGGGAAGGACCTATCGCCTCTCTCTTCAAGAAAATGTCTCTCTCGAGGAATACATAAAGGACAACTTAGCCAGAGGATTTATTCGTCCTTCCTCTTCACCTGTGGGTGCAGGTTTTTTCTTCATTGGGAAAAAAGATGGAGGTCTTCGTCCCTGTATTGATTATCGAGCCTTGAATCAGATTACTGTCAAAAACAGCTATCCTCTGCCGCTCATTTCTGAGTTATTCGATCGTCTTCAAGGTGCTTCTATTTTTTCCAAGTTAGATCTCCGTGGGGGCCTACAATCTGGTCAGAATCCGTAAAGGAGACGAATGGAAGACGGCATTTAACACTAGATTTGGTCACTACGAGTATCTGGTAATGCCATTCGGATTGTTCAATGCACCAGCAGTATTTCAGCACTTTGTTAACGAAATCTTCAGAGATTATCTAAATCAATTTGTTATCATTTACCTCGATGACATTCTGATCTATTCGAAAACATTACAGGAACATGTACATCATGTAAGACTGGTACTTCAGAGGTTACGAGACAATTCCCTGTTCGCTAAATTGGAGAAATGCTCTTTTCATCAGAGTTCCATCCCCTTTTTGGGGTATATCATTTCTGAATCAGGTTTTGAGATGGATCCTGCTAAACTGTCGGCTATCAAGGACTGGCCCAGACCAACTACTCTCAAATCCCTGCAGAGGTTTCTTGGCTTTGCCAATTACTATAGAAAGTTTATAAAGAACTTTGCTGACATCACGTCTCCACTCACTTCTCTTACTAAGAAAGGGCAAAATTGTAAGAACTGGTCCTCTTCGGCAGTACAGGCTTTTGAAACGCTAAAATCAGCATTTTCTTCTGCACCTCTTCTCAGTCATCCAATTCCTGATCTCCAGTTTATTTTGGAGGTTGACACTTCCTTTATAGCAGCTGGAGCTGTTCTCTCCCAACGTGATCCAACTACCAGCAAGATACATCCTGTGGCGTTCTTTTCGAAAAAATTCAATCCTGCCGAGTTAAATTATGATGTGGGCAATAAGGAGCTTTTGGCTATAAAATTAGCTTTGGATGAATGGAGGCATTGGTTAGAGGTTACCAGTCAACCTTTTTTCATTCTGACAGATCACAAGAATCTTTTATACCTCCAAACAGCTACACGTCTCAATCCTCGTCAGGCTCGGTGGGCCTTGTTCTTCTCCAGGTTTAATTTTGTACTTTCCTATGTTCCTGGTTCAAAAAATTCCAAGGCAGATGCTTTATCTAGGCAGTTCCAATCTTCTGAACCTTCTCCATTGGATTCAGAACCTATACTACGTCCAGTCAAAGTTTTGGCTCAAGTATCCTCTTTTCCAGTACAGGCTTTACATGCTGCTCAAGTCCGGGTACCATGTTCTTGCAAACTACCTTCTGGTATCCTGTATGTACCCAAAGGATTACGTCTTAAGCTTCTACGTTGGGCTCATGACAACATTTCAGCAGGTCATCCTGGAATAACCAATACATTGTGGAAACTGAAGCAGCATGTTTGGTGGTCCACTATGAGGAGGGATGTTAAGGATTATATTGCTGCTTGTAGTTCTTGTGCTTCGAACAAACAATCTTCTCATCGACCGTTTGGTCTATTACACCCTCTTCCTATTCCTCATTACCCTTGGTCTCACTTATCCATGGACTTTGTTACAGATCTTCCTGTTTCTGCTGGAAATACGACCATTTGGGTAGTGGTGGATCGGTTCTCCAAGTCTGCTCACTTCATACCTCTTCCAGGCTTGCCTTCAGCTCAAAGACTTTCTGAACTCTTTGTTCTACATATATCTCGTTTACATGGTTTTCCCACTGATATAGTCTCAGATCATGGAGTCCAATTTGTTTCCAAATTTTGGAGGTCTTTTTGTAAGCACTTCGGAATCAACATATCTCTTTCTACTGCACACCATCCTCAATCCAACGGACAGACTGAGCGTGTAAATCAAGCCTTGGAATCTTTTCTTAGACATTATGTAGACCATCACCACTCCAACTGGTCTCAGTTATTGCCTTTGGCGGAATTAGCTCACAACTCACGCTATAACGCCTCATTACAGACCTCTCCCTTTAAGGCAGCTTATGGATTTGAACCTAGAACCTTTCCTATGATTACCAGTTCTACTGAAGTCCCTGGAGTAGATCGTATAGTGAAAAATCTCAGTAATCACTGGCAACTCATTCGTCAAAATCTTCTCTCTTCTTCCATAAGACATAAGAAATATGCTGATCGCAGAAGGTGCAAGGCTCCTTTACTTCGTACTGGAGACAGAGTATTTTTATCCACCAGATTCATATGTCTAAAACAACCTTGTACCAAGTTGGGTCCTAAGTAGATTGGACCTTTTCAAATTGTTTCCAGAGTTTGTTCTTCTGCATACCGCCTGGCCTTACCCAAGACTCTCAAGATCCATCCAGTGTTTCATGTCTCCCTACTCAAGCCAGTCATCTACAATCGGTACTCTATCAAGAGTAAAGCACCTCCTCCACTTTCCGTAGAGGGAACTTCTGAGTTTGAAGTCAGCCAGATTCTCGATTCCAAGCTACGGGGCAATCGGCTGTACTACCTGGTCCATTGGAAGGGCTATCCTATCTCTGAACGATCTTGGGAACCGGCCTCTCATGTTCATGCTCCAGCTCTTGTCAAGTCTTTTCACAAGAAATACCCTGCCAGGCCCGGTCGGGTCCCCCGGAGGGGTCCTTGAGGAGGGGGCACTGTCACGCTCAGCTGCTGGGAAGCTCTGCAGTCCTCTCTGTGTGCTTGATTGACAGGTGTCTGAGCCACCCCTTCCTGATGATGTCACAACCAGGCTTTTTATTTCGGGCTTCCTGTTTCTCCAGTGCCCGTTTGTTTGTTTAACTTTGTGGCTTCTGTGGTGAATTCACTGTGGAATCTCTCTAACTGCTGCTTTTCTGTTGCCAATCTCTTCAAGGACTTACTATGCTGGATTAACCTTCAACCTCCTGATTACCTGTCTCCAAACAATGCAAGTACTGTTTGTTTTGTGAAACTTTCAAACTGCCTGATTACCTGTTGCATACTCTGCAAAGACTATCTACACAGTGTTAACCTAAAACTGCCTGTTTACCTATTGCATACTCTGCAAAGACTGTCTACACAGTGTTAACCCTCAAACTGCCTGATTACTTGTTGCATACTCTGCAAAGACTGTCTGCACAGTGTTAACCCTCAAACTACCTGATTACATGTTGTTTACTCTGTAAGTTCTGACTACACCGTGTTAACCCTCAAACTGCCTGATTACCTGTTGCATACTCTGCAAAGACTATCTACACAGTGTTAACCCTCAAACTGCCTGATTTCTTGTTGCATACTCTGCAAAGACTGTCTGCACAGTGTTAACCCTCAAACTACCTGATTACATGTTGTTAACTCTGCAAGTTCTGACTACACCGTGTTAACCCTCAAACTGCCTGATTACCTGTTGCATACTCTGCAAAGACTATCTACACAGTGTTTACCCTCAAACTGCCTGATAACAAATTACCTACTACTGCATTATTAACTGTTTCCTGTTTTACCCTTCTTCTGTCTGAGTTTAAGTGGACTATCCCTGCTCTCCTGATTCTGTGGAAGACATTTCCTGAAACCAGTTCCTTATTCAGAAGTCTATCTGGCTGATATCTTGAATTACTTTGGGCACAGGCTAACCCTGCTCCATATCGTGAGTAAATTGTTTTTTGGAGGTTGTCGTGGGGTCACGTCCTGGATTAAACTCAGAGTGCAAGGGTGTTGATTAAGTTCGCCCTAGCATTTGGGTCTTCTTCTGGACATTTCCTAACCTGACAATATATATAGTCAGTAGAATACGCACTCCATAAAACAATAACAACCTCCAGGGTGCACTTGAAAAATATCCAGTAATCCTAAGTAGAAAAAAGGCACTCACTGAAAATTTATCGTTACGTCCCCTTTGTCAAATGCATGATACAGCAGAGTAAAAAAATTACAGAGCAATATACAGAACAACCCAACCATTACCTTAAGTACCCATATGTGACTGCATAGAACGCCGAGCCGCACATGTGGCCCATGTGCAGGGGCGTAGCAGTGATGTCACCAGCGTACATCACGCCGGGACGTTTACTCACATTGCAACGTAAAGACACATAATCAGAAGAGGCCAGCCAATAGAGGAGCACTCTGATCACCTGTCAAAACAAAAAATATATGCCTGCAGTGGGCAAAGTGGCGAGCCACTGGCTGGTCAGAGTCCCCTTTCTTCAGAGCGTCCCAGATCGCACAGCAATGGTTCGCTATCCTTTCTCGAAAAGTAGTAACCGTCTTACCAATGTATACAAGGGAACACGGGCAAATAAGCATATAAATTACATGAGTGCTCATACATGAGAGCCTGTGGTTGATCTTAAACCGTTTGTTTGTATGTGGATGTTGTAATGTGTCTCCCTTTAACATACTATCGCATGTGACACAATCCCCCCATTTGAAACAACCCTTTTTGTTGAATTTCAGCCAGGTATGTCCCTCATAACACCTCACAGGGTCAGTCTTAACCAATATATCATGAAGATTCTTGGCCCGACGAAATACCACTCTTGGATGCTGTTTTTGTAAAAATGGTAGAGATTTATCTGTGTTGATCAAATCCCAATGTTTGTTAATAGCACCTTTAACTTTCTGATGCATAGAGTCATATGTAGTGATGAAATTGATGTGTTCATCACCAGCAGCATTATCTTTGTAGACAATAGTATCATTATGGAAACGTTTGGTCACTTAATCTCTGACTTTAATTATCATGTCACTGTTATAGCCACGTGCAATGAGTTTATTAGACATCTCATTTAATTGTGTCTTTTTAGTTAGTGCCTCTGTATTGTTACGCAGTACTCAAGTGAGTTGAGAGGCTACGATACCCCTTTTCTGATGCATGGTGTGATAACTGTGAGCTTCCAACAAGGAGTTGCGGTCTGTAGGCTTGGTATATAAAGAAGTACCAAACCTACATATCCCATCTTTCACAACTTTAAAGATATTAAGATCCAAAAAGTTGACCATATAAATATCAAACCCAATTTTAAAGTTGATTGGTAATATCAGATTATTGAGACCATCAACCCACAAACTGAGATCCTCAGTGGCACCTCGCCAGATGAGAAAAATATAATCTATATACCTGGTATAATAGATAACTTCCACCATGTCCTGGGGTCTCATGATATGTTGCTCGTACCAGGACATGTAGAGGTTGGCGTACGTGGCGTACATACGTATTTGACCCCATGGCAGTCCCTGAGATCTGCAGATAGTAGTATTTTTCAAATTTAAAGTAGTTTTTCTCAAGACATATTTGTAAAAGCTCAAGCAAAAATTCAATACGGGGACCACTGTATTGATTGGATTCGGTCACCATGGACCTGACTGCTCGCACCCCCCCATCATGAGGGATGGAGGTGTACAGGCTGTCTACATCCATGGTGACCAGAATGTCACCTTCCTGTAAAAGTTCAAATGAAGTTAAAGTCTTGAGAAGGCTTGGGGAATCACGTAAATATGCAAAAGTATCCTTGACCACCGGCTGCAAATGGTGGTCAATATATTTTGCTATATTTGAAAATAATGAGCCCCTGGCAGACACAATAGGTCTGCCAGAGGGATTAGAAAGAGTTTTGTGAACCTTGGGCAACAGGTATAGTACTGGTGTTATAGGAAAATCAGTAGTCAAATATGCATATTCACTGTCATTTAATATGCATGCTTCCACTGCAGATCTAAGGGACTGATCGACAACCTTTTTGAATGTCATTGTGGGGTTACCTCGTAGGCGAACATAAACTTTCTCATCAGCAAGCTGTCGTTTAGCCTCAATGCGGTAGTCATCATAGTTCATGATGACTATCCCCCCCCTTATCCGCCGGGCGTATAATAATTGATTGATCGCCACCAAGATCTTTAATAGCTTTAAATTCCTGGGAAGATAAATTCGGGAATTCATGTGTCTCTTGGTCACTGTCAATATCATGGCATATCATGCGTGTATAGCCCTTAATTGAAGGATGGGTGAGGGGAATCTCAAATGTGGATTGAGGCCTAAATGTCTGTACAGTCATATCAGTTTGCTCTTTATCTTTAAAAAAGTATTTCAACTTCAATCTTCTCTGCAGATTATGGGCATCAACAATCTTGTGAAATTTGTCCTTCTTAGGAGTTGGTATAAAGGATAAACCACGATTTAATACTGTGTGTTCCGCCTCAGTGAGACATCTGTCACTGAGGTTGAATACAATATATACTTTTTCTTGTTGTTTCGTCTTTTTGTTGTATGCCCCCGTCTAATGTGGGGTCTTTTGCGTCTCTTTCTCAATTTGGCATTAGTGGTGGTTTTGCGGCTGCTCTGGTCACAACACCAGAAAAAGAAGCCGTATTAGACCGTGAGGCTTGTGTAACATGTAAATAATCATTAGTATCACCCTCAGAACTATCACCACCACTAGTGTCAATGGTCCCTATGATATTTTTGGGTTTAGTGTATCTGCGTATTGTTTTAGGAATATCCTGGTCCTTACCATATAACCATCTATAAATTATTTTTTCCCTGTAGTCACTACAGATGATAGTTTTTTATTTTTGAAAGAGATTAAATCATTTTAATATTTCTTAACCTGGGTTTCCAATTTGGTGACCCAATCCTGAGTCTTGTCATCAATCATGGTCTCATAGCTGCGTTGTTTAAGTATGTCTATCTCTAATTTCATCTTATTTTCAAGTCTAGTTACTTCCTCTATCACTAGCAAAACCAGATTATAGGAGCACTTATTTAATATTGAGCACCATTTGCGGCAAAACTCAGGATTGGATCGCCCTATTGTTGGAATATTTTTCACTCTAAAGCCCCTTGGAATTTGTTTGCCTCTATGATAGTTGGAAAGGTAAACTGCATGAAGATTGAAATCAGTCTCCCTCTTTCTAAGATTAAGTAATTTGTGGTATATATTAATATGGGTATCACCCCTCAACTCACTCCAGTCTGCCACAATGCGGATTCTGCTGGCATCTTCATCTGTGTACACAAAGATATCCTTGTTCACATCGTCCGTATCAGATGCCACTGAGTTGATATCCAGTATAGCTGCCATCTCTGGTATGTCCTCCATGAATCACTAACAAAACGAATAAAAATCACAAGATAAAAAAGTGTTAGAACAGTTGAAAGTACGTTTTTGTGTACTTTCAGTAGAAGTAGTCCCAAGATAAATTTAAGTAACAAGATGTAGGGTGCACATTTCAAATAGAAATATAGAACAAAGTCAATAGAATATGCACTCTATAAAACAATAACAACCTCCAGGGTGCACTTGAAAAATATCATATAAGGTTGTTGATCAGTCCCTGAGATCTGCAGTGGAAGCATGCATATTAAATGACAGTGAATATGCATATTTGACTACTGATTTTCCTATAACACCAGTACTATACCTGTTGTCCAAGGTTAACAAAACTCTTTCTAATCCCCCTGGCAGACTTATTGTGTCTGCCAGGGGCTCATTATTTTCAAATATAGCAAAATATATTGACCATCATTTGCAGCCGGTGGTCAAGGATACTTTTGCATATTTACGTGATTCCCCAAGCCTTATCAAGACTTAATTTGAACTTTTACAGGAAGATGACATTCTGGTCACCATGGAGGTATACAGCCTGTAAGCCTCCATCCCTCATGATGGGGGGGTGCGAGCTGTCAGGTCCATGGTGACCGAATCCAATCAATACAGTGGTCCCCCTATTGAATTTTTGCTTGAGCTTTTACAAATATGTCTTGAGAAAAACTACTTTAAATTTGAAAAAGACTACTATCTGCAGATCTCAGGGACTGCCATGGGGTCAAATATGGCGCCCACATACGCCAACCTCTACATGTCCTGGTACAAGCAACATATCATGAGACCCCAGGACATGGTGGAAGTTATCTATTATACCAGGTATATGTAGGTTTGGTACTTCTTTATATACCAAGCCTACAGACCGCAACTCCTTGTTGAAAGCTCACAGTTATCACACCATGCATCAGAAAAGGGGTATCATAGCCTCTCAACTCACTCGAATACTGTGTAACAATACCGAGGCACTAACTAAAGAGACACAATTAAATGAGATGTCTAATAAACTCATTGCACATGGCTATAACAGTGACATGATAATTGAAGTCAGAGATGAAGTGACCAAACGTTTCCATAATGATACTATTGTCCACAAAGATAATGCTGCTGGTGATGAACACATCAATTTCATCACTACATATGACTCTATGGATCAGAAAGTTAAAGGTGCTATTAACAAACATTGGGATTTGATCAACACAGATAAATCTCTACCATTTTTACAAAAACAGCATCCAAGGGTGGTATATCGTCGACCGCCAAGTTTTCGACATTAAAGGATCCACCAGTTGCTACTAGCAACCAAAGGGAACAAACTGCTCTTTTAGTCGCTACATCGCGACCGCACAGTCAGCACAATTTGAGGATCATTTCATCCCTAAACTGCTTTTAACCATCAAGTCATTTATTTTGACCGCCAAGTTCCACAGTTTACTCCCCCAAGACTTCCACAATTTTTTGCGGAATAGGGGCTACCACAGAAACGCCGCACACAACCGGCTTTAGTGACGTCACACCGGCTACAAAAAAGGCGCAAATCAATACCATCTGGTAACGCCACGCCAAACCGCATACAACGCGGCCGCTACCCGACTGCTACTTCAAATCTCTACTGAACATCTAAGGAGATACATTTTCATCTCACAGTTGCTAACAGCAATTTAAAACGCAAGTACTTTACACTGCCATTTGATCTCTTTTACCAAGTGTTACTAAACAGTAACGAATAAGGGAGACGTCCCTATACTTTTAGATACAAATGTTTTAACTGTCACATATTTGATATATTGTTTTAAACCTATTTTAAATAAATTGTATCCACAATTGTACTTTCCTTGCTTCCTTTATCTTTTATTCACTTTATATATTTATTTCCAAATACTGGTACGTACACAGCACTTATCACCTATCCAGTATTAGATTTTATATCCACTATATACACCGATATATAGTTTTATCTATAGATATATAACATCCTCCCACAAACCTTGCTCTTAGCGCTTAACTACCTTCTGACCTTTTGGTATATCGTCGGGCCAAGAATCTTCGGGATATATTGGTTAAGACTGACCCTGTGAGGTGTTATGAGGGACATAACTGGCTGAAATCCAACAAAAACGATTGTTTCAAATGTGGGGATTGTGTCACATGCGATAGTATGTTAAAGGGAGACACATTCCATCATCCACATACCAACAAATGGTTTAAGATCAACCACAGGCTCTCATGTATGAGCACTCATGTAATTTATATGCTTATTTGCCCGTGTTCCCTTGTATACATTGGTAAGACGTTTACAACTTTTTGAGAAAGGATGGCGAACCATCGCTGTGCGATCAGGGAAGCTCTGAAGAAAGGGAACTCTGACCAGCCAGTGGCTCGCCACTTTACCCACTGCAGGCATAGTGTCTCAAGTCTAAGAACTATGATCATCGATCAGGTACTGACACTGACAAGAGGAGGCAATAGAAGCAATTTATTACTCAAGAAGGAGGCCAGATGGATATACACACTTGACACCATAACATCAAAAGGGTTGAGTACAATGCTGGACTTTGGACATTTTTTCACAGGGACCTGAAATAGCACCTTATTAAACACTTTACAAGCACTTTGTCTATGACTGTCACAAGCACTTTATTTTGGACAGATATGAGTTCTCTGGGTCATGTCACTGTCTGATAAAATGAGCCTCGCATGAGAACTATCTATGTTTATAGTATACACCCACTTTCCAAGTCCTTTGATATCTGGCTTTCTACCATACTCTGCGGTGCATGTAAGATCAATTGTGAAATATATATGTGTGCATAAGATCTGATATGACACTAGATTGAGGTATTGTCATCTGTTATGATGCTGGTTTTGTTGTCTGTCATAATGTGCTGACAATGTTATAATATTGCTCCATATTTCTATTTTTCAAATTTATTACTTGCCCCCTATGAATCGCTATAAAGTGTTACAATCTGATGTTTTCATATGAATTTTACTCCATATGATGTTATCTCCGTGCAGGGTTATACTTTAATTATCTATTACAAGCTGGCTGTAATTATTAGTAGAGGTATAATGCACTATGTACACTTTTGATCGCATATATGTTTTGTTTTGACAGGCGATCAGAGTGCTCCCCTATTGGCTGGCCTCTTCTGATTATGCGTCTTTACGTTGCAATGTGAGTAAACGTCCCTGCGTGATGCACGCTGGTGACGTCACTGCTACGCCCTTGCACACAGGCCGCATGTGCGGCTCGGCATTCTATGGAATCACATATGGGTACTTAAGGTAACAGGTTGGGTTGTTCTGTATATTGCTCTGTAATTTTTTACTCTGCTGTATCATGCATTTGACAAAGGGGACGTAACGTTCCCGAAACGTTATGCATTTTATGTAATTTATTAAATGTTAAGTTTTAGATACATTTTTCAGTGAGTGCCTTTCTTCTACTTTGGATTACTATATATATATATATATATATATATATATATATATATATACATACACATATATATATATATATATATTTTTATTTTTATTTTTTATTTTTTAAGCAGTGTGCACAAACATTATGACTTGTGGATTTTTTTGCAATCACTAAAATCTGTGCACATTTTATTTTTGAATGTAATCAAACTTGAAAATGTTGTAAAGGTAATGACACACATTTACAAACTCACACAACACATTCCTGCACACTCTCTTACACCCTAACACACGTTCTCTCACACACCCTCACAAACTCTCTCTTTCTCTCTCTCTCTTTCAGACACACACCATCAAATTCTCTCACACTAATACTTTCTCTCACACACTCATACTTCCTCTCAAACATTCCCTTACACAGTCCTTCATTCTCTCACACACACTCACACAAACACAGAGTTCTATGGTGCTTTGGCAACAATGTATACAAAATCCTTCTGGGGAAATCCAAGCAGAGATACTTGTTGATGTGCTAATTGGCAATACAATTATTTTTGAGGGTCTTAATTTTTTTAAATGAAGGATTTTAATCTAATGCTTTTATCTTCCCAATGCACACACACGTACACATACAACGTTATGCCCTTCACAGCCCACCACCTCAACATATACCATATCCCTTTTAATCTGTTAAAACATGTTTTCATTATTAAACCTTTATATTAAGTTTAATGTGCATAAATATAAGTGAAATATATTTTTCTTATGTTTTGTCAACACTTTACTTCAGGTCTTCAAGAGAGCAACATTTTTTAGGGCTATTTTGTGTTGCGCTCAAACACAACTCTCCACTCCCCACTCCATTGAAAGTTAAGGGTTCACTAAAAATGTTGGCCATTAACATTTTCTAATTAACTATTTTTACCATTCACTTATTATATCAGAATAGATACTATACTTAGTGCTGATCTGAGTGCAAAATAACAGCTTGGGTTATTGACTGTGCTCAAATTGTAATCTAACCCAAGGTGTTTTATGTGTGTCAGTTTAAAAAGGATTATGTCTTATTGGCCTGAGGATACATACTTTAATATATACATATTGTGTATGCTAAATGTACTGATGTATATTATAACTTAATATAATTTGTTAAATAATTAAATGCACAATTTAATCTAATTTAGTATAATAGCTGAATGATTCAATAGACAAAAGGTAACACCCATAATACAGATAAGAATTGCTGCTAACAACACTCAGTAAACAAATCAGGGTATTTTAAAATCAAGTATTGTTGATTACATTATAAATGCAGAAGGCTAATGCATCTAAGCATTATGATTAATTTTCACAAGAAAAGTAGGAACATTGTAATCATGAAATGATGTTTAATAGATCTTAAAATGGCTGTAATAACATATTGTAAAATAATAATATGATTGTGTATGGAAATTGATCACCTTACATTTAAAGTAAACATTCACAAAGATGTCACTCAATGAGTATATGTATTTTACCTTCATAGCAAACTGCTAATGCCATCACAGAAAATGGACTAAGTGGCCATTCCTACCATCTAAATATCTATATTTAGTTTAAGAAAAAGTATTGGGCTTTAGGAAATTTTTTTTAGCAATTTGTACTGGCATGAGGGAGTCTGTGTTTAAAATGGATATTACAACCAATAAAGGGGAGGCTTTGTGAAGCTAATTTGCTGTAGATAATGTTCATTTAGTTGAGGTTTTCTGTGGAAAAAAATGTGTATAATTGATGTGCTACACAATGATCTGTTGTGTATAACTATTCGTAAGAAAGGGGGGGTTCTAGGCAAAAATATTGGTGGGGTGTAATGTTGGCCACAAAACTACAAGAATCTAATAGACATGTGCAACACTAAAAATGTAATTTTGTTTTGCTTTTATTAGTTAAATAAATAATTTTGTTTCAGCAAATTAGTTTAGTTAAAGGGATACTGAACCCAAATTTTTTCTTTCGTGATTCAGATAGAGCATGCAAATTTTAGCAACTTTCTAATTTACTCATATTATCAAATGTTCTTCATTCTCTTGGAATCTTTATTTGAAAAACCTGGGTTGTTCTTGCTGATTGGTGGATAAATTCACCCACCAATACGCAAGTGCTGTCCAAAATTGGCTGGATCCTTAGCTTAGATGCCTTCTTTTTCAAATAAAGATAGCAAGAGAACAAAGAAAAAAAAGCCCTAATCTAAAAAAAAAACACCCCCCATTAAAAAATACCTAACACTAAACCCCAAAATCGGTACTCACAGTTGCTGAAATCTGGCGAAAGATCTTCATCCCAGTGGCGAAGCATCTTCAGCCAGGCAGCTCCATCTGTATCCATCGCTGGACTGGCATCTTCTATCTTCATCTCAGTGGAGGCGGAGAGGTCGGTGAATGCGCGGAGGCGGAGGTCCAGGCAGAGGTCTAGGCAGAGTTCCATCTGTCCAAAGTGGAGGTCCTCTTCATGTGATCGACCGCCACACACTGAAGATTAAATGCAAGGTACCCCTTTTATATTGGGGTACCGTTGCATTCCTATTGGCTGAAAAATTAAAATCAGCCAATAGGAATGAGAGCTGCCTTAATCCTATTGGCTGATTTAAACATAAATTAGTTTGGGTTTTTTTTGGGGTGGTTTTTTTTTTTTTTAGATTAGGCATTTTTTATTTTTAATGGGCCAAAAAAGAGCTGATTGTCCTTTTAGTGTTATAACATTACAACCATATACCAACAAACTATGATAAGTTGAAAAATAATACAGTAAAACAGTACATCCGTATGAAACTGTTGAAAGGTATATATGCAAAGTCCTGGATAACCATATATGAACTCTATCCAATATTTGCAAATATATATACATACATATATATATATATATTTATATATATATATATATATATATATACATACACACACACACTCCCTGGCCACTTTATTAGGTACACCTGTTCAATTGCGCGGTAACACAAATTGCTAATCATCCAATCACATGGCAGCAACTCAATGCATTTAGGCATCTGCACGTGTTAAAAATGACTTTCTGAAGTTCAAACCAAGAATCAGAATGGGGAATAAAGGGGATTTAAGTGACTTTGAATGTGGCATCGTTGTTGGTGCCAGATGGGCTGGTCTGAGTATTTCAAAAACTGCTGATCTACTGGTATTATCCTGCACAACCATCTCTAGGGTTTACAGAGAATGGTCCAAAATAGAGAAAATATCCAGTGAGTGGCAGTTGTGTGGATGTAAATGCCTTGCTAATGTCAGAGGAGAATGGGCAGACTGGTTTGAGATGATAGAAAGGCAACAGTAACTCAGATAACCACTTGTTACAATCAAGGTATGCAGAATACCATCTCTGAATGCACAACACATCGGACCTTGAAGCAGATGGCTACAGCAGCAGAGGACCACACCGGGTGCCGCTCCTGCCAACTAATAACAGGAAATTGAGGCTACAATTCACACAGGCTCACTAAATTGGACAATAGAAGATTGGAAAAAACGTTGCCTGGTCTGATGAGTCTCGATTTCAGCTGCAATACTCAGATGGTAGGGTTAAGAATTTGGAGTAAACAACATGAAAGCATGGATTCATCCTGCCTTGTATCAACAGTTCAGGCTGGTGGTGGTGGAGTAATGGTGTGGGGGATAAGTTTTTAGCACACTTTGGGCCCCTTAGTACAAATTGAGCATCATTTAAACGCCAATGGATGTGCATTATGCATGTGCAGCCGAAAAATCTGCAGCAACTGCATGGCGCCATCATGTCAATATGGACCAAAATGTTTGAAGAATGCTTTCAACGCCTTTTTGAATCTGTGCCACGTATATAAATCCTACACAACTGCAAATAGACACATTACACAACTGCAAATCAACAAAATATGTATAAATATTGACTCATATATATACTTGTCACAAATAGTTTTCATAGAATATAGTTTTTATATGTTTTTATATGGACAATATTACATATTTTGGTTAGAGCATTGAACTCCCTTGTGCAGTGGTGGTAAATAAAGTCTTGTTATTGTTTCGACTCAAGTTTGGAGTCACCTCTATCTTGTCCCTTACAACCACAGCACTTGCTTACTTATCATTACTGTGAAAGGAGTGTATTTGATTCAGGACATCAGGACCAGCACATGTGAGACGCTGTCTCCCCATTTGCTGACACATACCTCATAGGATTGAGGAATCTAGATGTAAGTGTGCACTGGCTTATATTTATATCTCTTTCTCTTGAAATAGTACACCAGTGGGTCCCCAGGGCCCCTTAACAGCATACCCATATATAAAATGATTACTTACAAAATGTATATTGTTTTAGGTGATGTACCACACACCCAGTGGTGCTCACTGTGTCTCTGTTATCCCAGAACATCAGTCAGGGCTGCACCCCTGAGACCTATTCCTACTTCTCTTCTGGGGAGCCAGCACATTCAAAGATTTCTAGGTTTCTTAATTTATACAATGACACAATATTTGTATTGCACCAAATTTGCAAAAAAAATAAATATCAGCCAAACCAATTGAAATACAAAACTATTTGATCACGTTAGACCATTCTGTTGTGACAGGCACCCTCACATCTTGCTATCTGAATTGTTCCTTCTTTAAAAGCACACTATACTGTTTTTTTCCCTTAATGTTTTCCTAATTACTTGTTAGACCAGTATTTACCATGTATTTTCTTTGGGAATTGGTACTTTGGGTTTGTTTTTTTATCTGAAATAGATGTTTTTGCTTGTTGAACACCTGACATAATTAACATTTCAAATCAATGAATATAAGTCCCTAAAAGCGCAAATAGTAATGCTGCAGGAGACACACTTTACCAGATCTTACACCCCTAAATACTGGGATAAAACATACCCTAAACAGTACCATTCAATTAATCCAAACAAAAAGCGTGGAGTTACAACTCTCCTCCATACCTCATTAAACTTTAAAGAAGAATCAACCTCATTAAACTTTAAAGAATAATCAGTTATAAGGGACAAAGAGGGGAGATTCTTAATTCTAAAAGGCCTCATACAAGACACCCCGGTCCTGCTGGTTAACGTCTATGCCCCTAACGAACATCTGTCTTCATTCATGTCTAGACTTAGCAAACAACTTACACTTTGGAAGAGGTACAAAACAATTATTGGGGGAGACTTCAATACAACCATGGATGATAATGTAGATAGATCAATAGCAACTATTTCACAACAAAAAGCATGCAGACCCACTCATAAAGTTTTAAAAGACTTTACCCTAGATCATAACCTAATAGATAGTTGGCGAACACTCAACACAACAGTAAAAGACTACACGTACTACTCCCCAGTCCATAATTCATATTCAAGAATCGATTATATTCTCCTAAGTCAAATTATGGTGCCCTTACTGATTAAAGCTACAATTATAAATTGCGTTTGGTCAGACCACTCCATGGTAGAAATTACGTTATCAGGAATGATTAACCCACAGAGAATAAAAACCTGGACACTCAACCCCAACCTACTACAAGATAAGTTGATACTAAATACAATCCAACAACGCATACAGGAGTTTATCACACTTAATAAAAACACCACCTCAAACCCTATCTATGAATGGGGGGCATTGAAAGCCTATGTTAGAGGTCTTTTGATCACAGAATCAAACAAACGGCATAAAATCAAAAACACCCAAATTGAGCAACTGAAATCAGAGATTAATCTCTTAAGAACCAAAATTTTAGATAAGTCAACGAAAGGATTAATGAAACAATTAAAGATCAAAAATGACAAGCTAGATCATCTCTTAAATAAAGATGCAATTAGGACAATCAAAATGATAGACACACAGTACTATATTTACAGCAATAAATCTGACAAAATGCTGGCTAATAAATTGAAAGAAATTACCAGAATCACTACTGTACCTCAATTACAACTGTCGGATAATAAAACAACTAATGACCCCCTGTCTATTGCAAATACATTTGCTGAGTACTACCATAAATTATACAATCTCACACATAACAAAACCGATATAGATAAAACTACAGAACTAGACACATTCCTAGAAAATAGCTCCTTGCCATCCATAACTGAACAAGATAGGGATTCCCTGAATAATCCGATCACTCACGAAGAAGTAAAATTAGCTATAAAAACTCTTAAAAGTTCTAAGGCACCAGGGCCAGACGGATACTCTGGAATTTTCTATAAATTGCTGCAACCTATTTTAATACCACAACTAGTGAATGTATTTAACTCTATTCTACAAAATAAGGTAATACCCCCCAAGATGTTAACAGCCAGAATCACAGTAATCCCGAAGCCAGGCAAAAATAAGCAGCACTGCCAAAACTACAGGCCTATATCACTGATAAACCAAGACATAAAGCTATTCACCAAAATACTGGCAAATCGATTGAACCCTCTACTTACCAAGGTGATACACTTAGATCAGGTGGGGTTTGTCTCCGGTAGAGAGGCTCCAGACAATACCCGTAAAGTGATAGACTTGATTAATCTCGCCACAGTCGGAGGGACGCCTTCTCTGTTTCTAGCCCTGGATGCAGAGAAGGTGTTTGACAGAGTTAATTGGCAATATATGTTTGCGGTCCTTAAGAAAATAGGTATTAGGGGTGAATTTCTTGACGCGATCACAAATCTTTACTCATCCCCAATGGCATTCATAAGGCTATCTGGCTACCAGTCCCAAGCAATACAGATTAAGAACGGCACCCGCCAAGGCTGCCCACTATCCCCCCTATTATTTGCTCTCTGTATTGAGCCTTTGGCAATTAAAATAAGAGATGATCAGAATATCGCAGGTATTAACGATGGAGTAACAGACCACAAATTATCCCTATTTGTGGATGATATCATCTTGTCACTGACTAAACCAATGTTATCTCTTCCCCCTCTATATCATATACTGCAACAATTTAGTAACCTTTCAGGCTACAAAATAAATGAAGACAAGTGCGAGGCCTTAAGCATCAAACTTCCACAGCATACAAAAAAACTACTGGAACTCAATTTTGCATTTAAATGGGCTAAGAAGACCATTAAGTACTTAGGGATAAACCTTCCAACTAACATACATAGTTTCTATCAATCTAATTATACACCCATGTTCAAGCATATTAGAGATTTAATCAGTAAATGGATTAAACTTAAAATCTCCCTGTACGGCAGAATCATTACCACTAAAATGACACTATTACCCAAATTATTATACTTATTTAGAGCCCTCCCCATATCTGTCCCACTTTCAGAATTACACAAACTACAAAGAGATTTATTAAAATTCATTTGGCAATGGAAAAAAGCCAGAATCAACAGAAAAGTTATGTGTACGAATAGAAACGAAGGAGGGGTAGGAGTGCCCAATTTAATTTCATACTACCATGCCGCAAGAATGTCACAGACTATACAATGGTTCAAAGAGAATAGTAAGAAGAGTTGGACCCACATTGAGTCGAACATTCTAGAGACAGATTTCCTATCCCGAGCGCTTTGGGCCCCATATCTCTCAAAGCACAAACATAATAGTAAATTTATTGCTATTGAACACACTATTCACATTTGGAAATACCTAAATTCTAAATACACACTTATCAGAGATAGATCCACACTAACCCCGCTAGTAACGCTCGACACCTCAATAGATATAGGGGTTCAGCAGAAATGGTCCAATAAAGGGCTTTATAGAATAGCAGACGTGATTACAGTAGATAAAGTATTATCTTTTGAACAATACCATAACTTCGATGTTAGTGACAAGAACATATGGTATCATTACCTGCAATTGAGATCGAGGACGACTGAGATACTAGGTATAGCGAAACCTCTCCCAAACACAAAAGTAGAAACACTATGCCTTACAGCCACTCAGATATCGGGAGTGATATCAACCCTATACTCAATCTTTAATTCCACAGAAAACAAAGAAAAGACACAAACCATCAATAGATGGGAACGAGACATAGGTAAAGACTGGCCACTTGAAACATGGTATACAAACCTTAAAAATGGTGCATCCTTTACGCAGAACGCTCAACTTAAAGAAAATTTCATAAAAGTTGCATTCAGATGGTACCTCCATCCCACAAGGACACACGAATCAGGGGGCTCACTATCACAGCTTTGTTATAGAGGGTGCGGGGAAAGAGGCACATATATCCACATGTGGTGGGAATGCGAGCAAATTAAGAAAACTTGGGATTACACCTCACAACTCTTAAGTGCAATCTTCCAAAAACAAATAACACTAACGATAGAGCAAGCTCTGCTTCATTTCCCAATCCCAGGAATTCCAAAGATCCACCTTAAATTAGTCATGATGGTATGCACTGTAGTTAAAATTAGCATAGCCCAATTCTGGAAATCCACTCCGCCTGACATAACCTTTATCTATAATAAACTAGAGTATCATTACAATATGGCAAGTGCAGCAGCCGAAACCCTTAACGATACTGAGAGATTTCTCACAATATGGGAACCTTTTGTAATGTACCATGAGTCAAAAAGAAAAACCACCCAGAATAATGCTCATGCTCCAGATTCTACAATTTAAAACAAGAGCCGGGGCCCTTGATGTGGACAAGCGTAAGGATGGTATAGAGCACATAAATATTCTGTTTTCACTAAACTGTAAACCATGGATAGATTTTATTTCTGTTGAGGTTATATAATGTAAAACATGAACATTACGAAGAAAAACGATTGACACATGTATTTTATTTTATTTTATGCTATATTGCTTGATTTTATTTGTTTTGTTATATGTAAAACTTCAATAAAAACAATTCAACATAATTAACATTTCAATACCTAAGTATTCATTGTTGTGTATATAATAGAGAGCAAGATAAGGATGCTCTTCCTGCAAACTTATTTAAAATACAAACATTAGCCTGAAGCGGCAATGCAGTGCTACAATTGAGTGGCGAGCTACTACTAGACGTCTTGTTCACTTCACGATAATAATTGAAAATAATACTGTATATACATGATCGTCATGATCGATTCAGAGTTCAGACTCTCTTGAACTAATAACTGACTGTGCCTGCCTCTGTGTTGCTGCAAATTTGCTGCCGTCCGCTGTGAGTGTGACCGCTGTGTCTTTCTTCTGTCCCACACGTGACCCCATGTGGCATGCACTTACTCAACATGGCTCAGCTTGCTGATGCAGCCACTCCCAGGCTTCCTCCACTATCATGTCATGTGGACATGGTGTGTGAGAAGTTGAAAAGAAGACAGGTCACAGAGACTGTCAGTCAACTCACCTCAGTGACGTAAGCAGCCCCTGGCCCGGTCCACTTCTCGAGCAATGCTACCATAAATATTATCCACCAGGATTTTTCCCGGTATGCCGGCTGGCCAATCTGGCCCTGAGGGTCCCTCCCCTCTTCTGTTTTTAGTGTCTATAGATATATATATATATATATATATATATATATATATACTGTATTTATATACAAGATATATGAAGGGACTCACTGGTCTTTTCAAGGTGTATTAATTGAAAAAGGTGTGAGATTTCAGGGACACACTCCTTTTCCTCAGACTGAGGAAAGGGAGTGTGTCCCTGAAACATCATGCTTTTTTCAATAAATACACCTTGAAAAGACCAGTGCCTTCATATATCTTGTATATCCTACCTGCTGGCACCCTGGCAGCTGTTTATTAGGTGACAGTGCTCTTTTTTGGACTATATATATTTTTGTATTTACTGACATACAATTTTTGTCAGTGGATCACACTACCTTCAGTTGCAAGACCCAGCTATGCTTTTATTGTTTGCACATGGGGTGATACAAGAAATTAAATTGTTCTGTAAAGATTCTACTAAAAATTTGAGCTACATTGTTGAGCAGATATGTACATGCTGGTTTAAGCTATGGATAAAAATGAAAAACACATTTTATGGCTGACTAGGAATGCATTTTATTTGAAACAAAATACACAGCCATTAAGATTTAAATTGAACCTGGGACTATTTTAACAGAACAAACAGCCTACAAAGAACTACTTTAGTTTAGAAAACTACAATTTACAATGGATTGCTACCTTTTAGAGAATAAACTTCGTACAAGTTTAATTAAATCAATTGCAAATAGGGAATACTTAAAAACAAAAGGAAATGTATCTTCTGAGACAGATTTTGAACAAACCATAGAAATTAGACAAAGATTTTCACAAACAGACTATAAGAAAGGTATTTGCTAGAACACGTAATAAGGGGAAAAGAAACATAGAATAGAGTTATTGTGTTCATAAAAGCAATGTGAAAAGATAAGAAACCACAACATACATTAATAATATAATAAAAACTTCACAGAAACAAAATAATGTTAAATAATAATATATTTTGCAATAGGATGTAAATAGTCAAAGATAACTGATAGATCTTTAAAAATATAATTTAGTATTAAAATTTATTAACAAATATTCACTAATGCAGGAAGTCAGTAAAATAATGCATTATATGCCATCCCTATCAATTTATGGAACATACTGGATATTTTAAAGGTTTCCTATAGATTACATTTCAGATAAATATAACATCAATAATAATAAAACATACTTAATTAGATTACAAGTGAGGCTCAAACGGTTTTGCGCAATGTATATAATTATTTCCCAAGCCTTTTTCATTGCGCTGATATCACAATTTGAGCGAAATCTCAGGACTGTGGTTAACTGTTTTCCGAAATTAAAAAGTTGCACAAAACACTTCACTTCAAAACAAATACATTACAAAATATGGTTACATTCATATTAACACTGTCTAATAACATTTTTTTAATACAAATATTGCACAAAAAAGTTATAAGGGCTCAAAGTTAGAAGATCTCGTTTGTTAGAAAATAAAAGACAGGCAAAGTGCTTTAATATTGAGACACACACACACACACACACATATATATATATATATATATATATATATATATATGTAAATATATATATATATATATATATATATATATACATATATATATATATATATATATGTATATATATATATATGTATATGTATATATATGTATATATATATCTATATATATACATACATTGCTAAATATGTATTTGTATATATATATATATATATATATATATATTTTTTTTTTTTTTTTTTTTTTTTTAAGTAGCCAGCAGTCCAGCACTCCAACCTTTCAAATTCAATCTGAGCCTGGGTGCAATCCCTGAATCCAATATGCAAATCTTCTCATAGAAGGGCACTCACAGGACTTATATAGATAAAAATCAAAACTTTATTTGAACATCATAAAAGCATAGATTAAAAGTCAACATTTCGGCCCTTTAATAGGCCTTTCTCAAGACACTGGGGCATATTTAACAATGTGTGAGTGGGCATGATACGAAGTAGCGTATCATGTCCGCTGCACATCGATAAATGCTGACAGCATATGCTGTCTGCATTTATCATTGCACAAGCAGTTCTTGTGAACTGCTGATGCAATGCCACCCCCTGCAGATTTGCCGCTATCAGGGGGTGTCAATCAACCTGATCGTATTTAATCGGGTTGATTTCTGTCTGCTGCTTAGATTAGGTGGACAAGTTATGGAGCAGCGGTCTTTATACCGCTGCTTCATAACTTCTGTTTCCGGCAAGCCTGAAGGATCGTCGGAAACAAGGGGCATCAAGCTTTATATGGAGCTTGATAAATATGCTCCTATATGTTCTAAGAGACAAACAGAAAAAGGACATACTTTAAAAATATGTCCAATATATGTAGATTAGTAGTGTGCTTAGAGGAATATGGCTACATCTCACTGGCGAGGCCCAATGAAGGCCGAAACGATTGTCTGGGGTTGCTGTGTTCCTTGTTCAGAGAGGAATTGCCTGGTATTTTGGCACTGGACTGACCGTAATAGGCCGGATCAGACTGATATACTACAGGAAAGTTCCACTCTGTGAAAAGCATTACTGGGCTAAAATGTTTTACCCAGGTGGTAAATCACCATAGAACAGGCTAACAATGGTATTGAGCCAGTTGTTCGTTCCTGTGAGTGCACTTTTCTCTGTATGTATTTAGTCTCCCTATGGGAAAAAGGGGCAACCAGACGTGGACTCCTTGCTCAGTGTGCTTGGAGGAATATGGCTTCACCTCACTGACGAAGCCCAATGAAGGCCGAAACGATCGTCTGGGGTTGCTGTATTTCCTTGTTCAGAGAGGAATTGCCTGGTATTTCGGTGCTGGACTGACCATAATAAGCGGGATCAGACTGATATACTACAGGAAAGTTCCACTCTGTGAAAAGCATTACTGGGCTAAAAAGTTGCACCCAGTTGGAAAATCACCATAGAACAGGCTAACAATGGTATTGAGCCAGTTGTTTATTCCTGTGAGTGCACTTCTCTCTGTATGTATTTAATCTCCCAATGGGAAAAAGGGGCAACCAGACGTGGACTCCTTGCTCAGTGTGCTTAGAGGAATATGGCTACACCTCACTGATGAGGCCCAATGAAGGCCGAAACGTTTGTCTGGGGTTGCTGTGTTCCTTGTTCAGAGAGGAATTGCCTGGTATTTCGGCGCTGGACTGACCGTAATAGGAGGGATCAGACTGATATACTACAGGAAAGTTCCAATCTGTGAAAAGCATTACTGGGCTAAAAAGTTGCACCCAGGTGGTAAATCGCCATAGAACAGGCTAACAATGGTATTGAGCCAGTTGTTCTTTCCTGTGAGTGCACTTCACTCTGTATGTATTAGACATGTGCATGGCGAAAAAATTTGGTTCGCTTCAGTTCGGATCGATTCGGATGTTTTTCGGATTTCGGTTCGGATCTATTCAAATTCGGACAATTTTGAACCAATTTGGTTCGGATTCGTTTCGGATTCAAATAAATTCGTCTGGATTTGGTTCGATTCGGTTCGGAAATTTGGAATTTCAGAATGTGTTAGGTGGGATGTGCTGTGTATTAGACTAGTATTATGTACTGTATATTAGGTGTAACCCATAGCAGAGTGATATAATCTAATATACTGTACAATACTAGTGTAATCCATGGCCATTCGAATCTACCGAATAAATCCGAACTAATTCGGATTTATTCGGTAGATTTGGCACTATTTCAATTTGGAAATTCGAATCGATCAGAATCTCCAAATTTAACGAATTCTGCCGAATTTCCGAATCGATCCGAAATGAATCGCACATTTCTAGTATGTATTTAGTCTCCCTATGTTAAAAGGGGCAACCAGACGTGGACTCCTTGCTCAGTGTGCTTAGAGGAATATGGCTACACCTCACTGACGAGGCCCAATGAAGGCCAAAACAATCATCTGGGGTTGCTGTGTTCCATGTTCAGAGAGGAATTGCCTGGTATTTCGGCGCTGGACTGACCATAATAGGCGGAATCAGACTGATATACTATAGGAAAGTTCAATTCTGTGAAAAGCATTACTGGGCTAAAAAGTTGCACCCAGGTGGTAAATTGCCATAGAACAGGCTAACAATGGTATTGAGCCAGTTGTTAGTTCCTGTGAGTGCACTTCTCTCTGTATGTACATATGTCTGAATCACTGTACTACCCCTAGCTAAGCTTAGAAGCTGTGTAATGCAGCAATGCAATGGCGTAAAGGGAAGTCTGCCTTAAAAAGCAGGCTAGAAGTAAAAAAGTGAGTCATTGTGAACCTCATTTGCATATCTTACCCAGAATCATTTGCTGCATTGGAAACAGTGTAATCAGAGAGTCTCTGTGGTAAAAGCAAGTCTTCTGACTTGTCTAGATTTGTAAATGGTTTACACAATGAGTTAAATTCAGAATGGGAGTTATTGCATTTTCTTTTAATTACATACTTGTTAATTATGCAATTCTATTGCACTAAGTGGTCCTTTAAGTGCATAAAACGACTATTAGCAATATTCAAATAATGACCCAGATTTTCTTCCTCTTCAATCCTCTGTGAATCCTTCACATGGACTCCTTCCATGCACATCTGTCTAGATCCAGCTCTGCAACAAGGTCAGCACAAAGGAGCAGACAATACACATGCAGAAGTTTCCCAGCAATTCAATAAACAGCAGGGGACAACACAGCATCATAGCTCAGAAAAAAGTGACACAGGTACAAGCAGCTACATGTGAGAATGAGACATAACTAATTCTGATGATATTATTTGGCAGAAATACATATAAAGAAGAGAATTTTTTTAAAGGTTAACAGATATACAAAAAAAAAAATAACCAATATTGCTTCTCAAACTTAACAAATTAGCTAGAGAGATATTATTTTCTTATTTACAACCATATTACTACAGGGATAGCACCAGATGAATTAGTTTAAAAACCATGCAGGATTAAAATGGATTGGATTTAAATCTCTAAAGCTTGCGTTATTTCATTTTACTCAATTACTACATGTAGGCATCTCTGAAACTTGCAAATGTAAAATAATTTCATAAAAGAATAGTCTATGTTTATTTATACAAGCAGGTAGTGATGTCACAAACTTAAAAATTTCGGTTCTCGAACGGCGGACTCGAACTTCCGCTATTGTTCGCGAACCTGCGAACCGCGTAAACCTCCATTGACTTCAATAGGCAGGCAAACTTTAAAACCCACAAGGACTCTTTCTGGCCACAATAGTGATGGAAAAGTTGTTTCAAGGGTACTAACACCTGGACTGTGGCATGCTGGAGGGGGATCCATGGCAAAACTACCATGGAAAATTACATAGTTGATGCAGAGTCTGCTTTTAACCCATAAAGGGCCTAAATCACCTAACATTAATAAATTGTTTGCAATAACGTGCTTTAAAACATCAGTTATGATGTCGTATCGATCAGGTAGTGTAAGGGTTACGCCTGCTTCACAGTGACAGACCAAACTCTAAGTGTAACGCACCGCAAACAACCGTAAACAGTCCATTTGCACAACCACAAGATAGATAGATTTGATCGATAGATACATAGATTACATAGCTCAATAGATGCAATATACATATGATCGATACAAATTACATAGATCAATAGATGCAATATACATTTGATAGATACGAATTACATAGATCAATAGATGCAATATCTATTTGATAGATACGAATGTTATCGATCAAAAGATGCAATATACATTTGATAGATACGAATTACATCGGTCAAAAGATGCAATATATATTTTATCGATACAAATTACATCAATCAATAGATGCAATATACATTTGATAGATACGATTGATAGTTAGATAGATTTGATAGATAAATAGATAGATTTGAAAGATATATAATTTCCCTGACAGAGTATAACAATAAGACATGCGGTCTGGGACCAGTGGTGTGTTAAGTAGTACTATTCTTAGCAGTTTACTACTACCTGTTACTCCCGCCATCGTGGGAGGTCTATATGGCCTGCATTTTTGGAACAGGGAGATGGAAGAAGATGATTGGTCTGTCCTCCTACTTCTAATTTTTCAAAAACACAAGCGGCTGTCTCAAAACAGTCCGGACACGAGATAGATTTGATAGATAGATATACATAGATTGATAGTTAGATAGAATTGATTGAAGACAAATAGATAGATTTGATAGATATATAATTACCCTGAAAAAGGTAAAATAATAAAACATGCAGTCTGGGACCCATGGTAACTAGGTTGTGTTAAGTAGTACTATTCTTAGCACTTTAATTCCTGTAACTCCCCCTATCGGGGGAGGTCTATATGGCCTGCCTGATTACCCTGACAAAATATAACAATAAGACATGTGGTCTGGTACCCATGGTAACTAGGTTGTGTTAAGTAGTACTATTCTTAGCACTTTAATCCCTGTAACTCCCCCTATCGGGGGAGGTCTATATGGCCTGCCTGATTACCCTGACAAAATATAACAACAAGACATGCGTTTTTTGAACCATCGTAACTAGGTTGTGTTTATATTAGTACTATTCTTAGCACTTTAATCCCTTTTACTCTCCCTATCGGGGGAGGTCTATACGGCCTGCCTGGTTACCCTCACCAAATATAATAAAAAGACATGCGGTTTTTGAACCATCGTAACTAGGTTGTGTTTATATTAGTACTATTCTTAGCACTTTAATCCCTTTTACTCTCCCTATCGGGGGAGGTCTATACGGCCTGCCTGATTACCCTCACAAAATATAACAACAAGACATGCGGTCTGGGACCCATGGTAACTAGGTTGTGTTTATATTAGTACTATTCTTAGCACTTTAATCCATGTTACTCCCCCTATCGGGGGAGGTCTATATGGCCTGCATGATTACCCTGACAAAGTATAACAACAAGACATGCGGTCTGGAACCCATGGTAACTAGGTGGTGTTAAGTAGTACTATTCTTAGCACTTTAATACCTGTTACTCCCCCTATCTGGGGAGGTCTATATGGCCTGCATGATTAACCTGACAAAATATAACAATAAGACATGTGGTCTGGGACCCATGATAAGGTTGTGTTAAGTAGTACTATTCTTAGCACTTTAATCCCTGCAACTCCCCCTATCGGGGGAGGTCTATATGGCCTGCCTGATTACCCTGACAAAATATAACAACAAGACATGCGATCTGGGACCCATGGTAACTAGGTTGTGTTAACTAGTAGTACTATTCTTGGCACTTTAATCCCTGTTACTCCCCTTATCGGGGGAGGTCTATATGGCCTGCATGATTACCCTGACAAAATATAACAACAAGACATGTGGTCTGGAATCCATGTTAACTAGGTTGTGTTAAGTTGTACTATTCTTAGCACTTTAATCCCTTTTACTCCCCCTATCGGTGGAGGTCTATATGGTCTGCCTGATTACCCTGACAAAGTATAACAATAAGACATGCGGTCTGGGAGCCATGGTAAGGTTGTGTTAAGTAGTACTATTCTTAGCACTTTAATCCCTGTAACTCCCCCTATCGGGGGAGGTCTATATGGCCTGCCTGATTACCCTGACAAAATATAACAATAAGACATGCGGTCTGGTATCCATGGTAACTCGGTTGTGTTAAGTAGTACTATTCTTAGCACTTTAATACGTGTTACTCCACCTATCGGGTGAGGACTATATGGCCTGCCTGATTACCCTGTAAAAATATAACAATAAGACATGCGGTCTGGGACCCATGGTAACTAGGTTGTTTTAAGTAGTACTATTCTTAGCACTTTAATACGTGTTACTCCACCTATCGGGGGAGGTCTATATGGCCTGCCTGATTACCCTGACAAAATATAACAATAAGACATGCGGTCTGAGACCCATGGTAAGGTTGTGATAAGTAGTACTATTCTGAGCACTTTAATCCCTTTTACTCTCCCTATCGGGGGAGGTCTATATGGCCTGCATGATTACCCTGACAAAATATAACAACAAGACATGCGGTCTGGGACCCATGTTAACTAGGTTGTGTTAAGTTGTACTATTCTTAGCACTTTAATCCCTGTTACTCCCCCTATCTGCGGAGGTCTATATGGCCTGCATGATGACCCTGACAAAATATAACAATAAGACATGCGGTTTGGGACCCATGGTAAGGTTGTGTTAAGTAGTACTATTCTTAGCACTTTAATCCCTGTTACTCCCCTTATCGGGGGAGGTCTATATGGCCTGCATGATTACCCTGACAAAATATAACAACAAGACATGTGGTCTGGAATCCATGTTAACTAGGTTGTGTTAAGTTGTACTATTCTTAGCACTTTAATCACTTTTACTCCCCCTATCGGTGGAGGTCTATATGGTCTGCCTGATTACCCTGACAAAGTATAACAATAAGACATGCGGTCTGGGAGCCATGGTAAGGTTGTGTTAAGTAGTACTATTCTTAGCACTTTAATCCCTGTAACTCCCCCTATCGGGGGAGGTCTATATGGCCTGCCTGATTACCCTGACAAAATATAACAATAAGACATGCGGTCTGGTATCCATGGTAACTCGGTTGTGTTAAGTAGTACTATTCTTAGCACTTTAATACGTGTTACTCCACCTATCGGGTGAGGACTATATGGCCTGCCTGATTACCCTGTCAAAATATAACAATAAGACATGCGGGCTGGGACCCATGGTAACTAGGTTGTTTTAAGTAGTACTATTCTTAGCACTTTAATACGTGTTACTCCACCTATCGGGGGAGGTCTATATGGCCTGCCTGATTACCCTGACAAAATATAACAATAAGACATGCGGTCTGAGACCCATGGTAAGGTTGTGATAAGTAGTACTATTCTGAGCACTTTAATCCCTTTTACTCTCCCTATCGGGGGTGTCTATATGGCCTGCATGATTACCCTGACAAAATATAACAACAAGACATTCGGTCTGGGACCCATGTTAACTAGGTTGTGTTAAGTTGTACTATTCTTAGCACTTTAATCCCTGTTACTCCCCCTATCTGCGGAGGTCTATATGGCCTGCATGATGACCCTGACAAAATATAACAATAAGACATGCGGTTTGGGACCCATGGTAAGGTTGTGTTAAGTAGTACTATTCTTAGCACTTTAATCCCTGCAACTCCCCCTATCGGGGGAGGTCTATATGGCCTGCCTGATTACCCTGACAAAATATAACAACAAGACATGCGATCTGGGACCCATGGTAACTAGGTTGTGTTAACTAGTAGTACTATTCTTGGCACTTTAATCCATGTTTCTCCCCCTATCGGGGGAGGTCTATATGGCCTGCATGATTACCCTGACAAAATATAACAACAAGACATGTGGTCTGGGATCCATGTTAACTAGGTTGTGTTAAGTTGTACTATTCTTAGCACTTTAATCCCTTTTACTCCCCCTATCAGTGGAGGTCTATATGGTCTGCCTGATTACCCTGACAAAGTATAACAATAAGACATGCGGTCTGGGAGCCATGGTAAGGTTGTGTTAAGTAGTACTATTCTTAGCACTTTAATCCCTGTAACTCCCCCTATCGGGGAGGTCTATATGGCCTGCCTGATTACCCTGACAAAATATAACAATAAAACATGCGGTCTGGTACCCATGGTAACTAGGTTGTGTTAAGTAGTACTATTCTTAGCACTTTAATACGTGTTACTCCACCTATCCGGTGAGGACTATATGGCCTGCCTGATTACCCTGTCAAAATATAACAATAAGACATGCGGTCTGGGACCCATGGTAACTAGGTTGTTTTAAGTAGTACTATTCTTAGCACTTTAATACTTGTTACTCCACCTATCGGGGGAGGTCTATATGGCCTGCCTGATTACCCTGACAAAATATAACAATAAGACATGCGGTCTGAGACCCATGGTAAGGTTGTGTTAAGTAGTACTATTCTGAGCACTTTAATCCCTTTTACTCTCCCTATCGGGGGAGGTCTATATGGCCTGCATGATTACCCTGACAAAATCTAACAACAAAACATGCGGTATGGGACCCATGTTAACTAGGTTGTGTTAAGTTGTACTATTCTTAGCACTTTAATCCCTGTAACTCCCCCTATCGGGGGAGGTCTATACTGCCTGCCTGATTACCCTCACCAAATATAACCACAAGACATGCGGTCTGGGACCCATGGTAACTAGGTTGTGTTAAGTAGTACTGTTCTTATTAGTTTAATACCTGTTACAACCCCTAATGGTGGGAGATCTATATGGCCTGCATGATTAGCCGCACCAAATAAATCAACAAGACATGCGGTCTTGGACTGGGACCCATGGCTAACTCGGTTTTCAAAAGTAGTACTATTCTTAGCACTTTCATCCCTGTTACTGCCACCTCTCAGGGGAGGTCTACATGGCCATCATGATTAGCCTAACAAAGTACAATAATAAAACCTGGGCTCTTGAAACCATGTTAAGTAGGTTTATTTCGGTAGTACTGTTCTTATTAGTTTAATACCTGTTACAACCCCTAATGGTGGGAGGTCTATATGGCCTGCATGATTGGCGGCACCAAATAAATCAACAAGACATGTGGTCTTGGACTGGGACCCATGGCTAACTCAGTTTTCTAAAGTAGTACTATTCTTAGCACTTTCATCCCTGTTACTGCCACCTCTCGGGGGAGGTCTACATGTCCATCATGATTAGCCTAACAAAGTACAACAATAAAACCTAGGCTCTTGGAACCATGTTAAGTAGGTTTATTTCGGTAGTACTGTTCTTATTAGTTTAATACCTTTTACAACCCCTAATGGTGGGAGATCTATATGGCCTGCATGATTAGCCGCACCAAATAAATCAACAAGACATGCGGTCTTGGACTGGGACCCATGGCTAACTCAGTTTTCTAAAGTAGTACTATTCTTAGCACTTTCATCCCTGTTACTGCCACCTCTCGGGGGAGGTCTACATGTCCATCATGATTAGCCTAACAAAGTACAACAATAAAACCTAGGCTCTTGGAACCATGTTAAGTAGGTTTATTTCGGTAGTACTGTTCTTATTAGTTTAATACCTTTTACAACCCCTAATGGTGGGAGGTCTATATGGCCTGCATGATTGGCTGCACCAAATAAATCAACAAAACATGCGGTCTTGGACTGGGACCCATGGCTAACTCGGTTTTTAAAAGTAGTACTATTCTTAGCACTTTCATCCCTGTTACTGCCACCTCTCGGGGGAGGTCTACATGGCCATCATGATTAGCCTAACAAAGTACAACAATAAAACCTGGGCTCTTGAAACCATGTTAAGTAGGTTTATTTCAGTAGTACTGTTCTAATTAGTTTAATACCTGTTACAACCCATAATGGTGGGAGGTCTATATGGCCTGCATGATTGGCGGAACCAAATAAATCAACAAAACATGCGGTCTTGGACTGGGACCCATGGCTAACTCAGTTTTCAAAAGTAGTACTATTCTTAGCACTTTCATCCCTGTTACTGCCAGCTCTCGGGGGAAGTCTACATGGCCATCATGATTAGCCTAACAAAGTACAACAATAAAACCTGGGCTCTTGAAACCGTGTTAAGTAGGTTTATTTAGGTAGTACTGTTCTTATTAGTTTAATACCTGTTACAACCCCTAATGGTGGGAGGTCTATATGGCCTGCATGATTAGTCGCACCAAATAAAACAACAAGACATGCGGTCTTGGACTGGGACCCATGGCTAACTCATTTTTCTAAAGTAGTACTATATGTTTAGCACTTTCATCCCTGTTACTCCCCCTATCGGGGGAGGTCTATATGGCCTGCATGATTACCCTCACCAAAATATAACAACAAGACGTGCGGTCAGGGAACCATGGTAAGGTTACTTCCTTTTGCACAATCAAGTATACCAGTTGCAGACAGAGGTTCTGACCCTGTATTATGGCTGCACGTCTCCCTAAAAGAGGCATCTGTTACAAAGTCTGTGGGCATGTATGCAAAGAGCTGGCCTGAATAAAAGGAGCAGCAAGGCAGTACAGGTCATTCTCCTTCAGCCATTTTATACGATGTCCCACGACACTCAACAGCCACAACAGCATGAAACACCACATATGCCATCATTTTGCACAATCGAGTACAGGTATGGCATTGATTTGAGGAACCCGGAGATAATTTAGAGAAACTGGGAATATTGAACACAAAACGTGCTTGGACACCCAGTACAGGTCGTTCTCCTTCCGCCTGTGTAGACGAGGGTCCAGGATCCTCCACAGACACAACAGCAGGAAACACCACCTATGCCGTCCTTTTGAACAATAGAGTACAGTTATGGCATCGATTTTAGGAACACAGAGATAATTTTTAGGAACCGGGAAATTTAAAAAAAAACATGATTGGACACCCAGTACACTTCGTTCTCCTTCAGCCTTTTTATACGAGGGTCCCGGACCCTCAGCAGAAACAACAGCATGAAACACCACATATGCCATCCTTTTGAATAATCCAGTACCAGTATGGCATTGATTTTAGAAACCTGGAGATAATTTTTAGGAACCGGGAGATGGAAAAAGATGCTTGGACAACCAATACAGGTCATTCTCCTTCAACTTTTTTATATGAGGGTCCAGGACCCTTAACAGAAAAAAACAGCATGAAACAGCACATATGCCATCCTTTTGAACAATAGAGTACAGCTATGGCATTGATTTTAGAAACACAGAGATAATTTTTAGGAACCGAGAAATTGAACAAAAAAATGATTGGACACCCAGTACACGTCGTTCTCCTTCAGCCTTTTTAGAAGAGGCTCCAGAACCCTCAACAGAAACAACAGCAGGAAAGAGGACATATGCCACCCTTTTGAACAATAGAGTACAGGTAGGGCATTGATTTTAGAAACCTTCGTTCACCCTGAAACACAACATATTACATAATTTTGATCAATCAAGTACAAGTATGGCATTGATTCTAGGAACCAGGCGATAATTTTTAGGAACCGGGATATGGAAAAAGATGCTTGGACAACCAGTACACTTCGTTCTCCTTCAGCCTTTTTAGATGCAGCTCCTGGACCCTCAACAGAAACAACAGCATGAAAGACCACATATTTCCTCATTTTGAACAATCAAGTACAGGTATGGAATTGATTCTAGGCACCCGGCGATAATTTTTAGGAACCGGGATATGGAAAAAGATGCTTCGACAACCAGTACACTTCATTCTCCTTCAGCCTTTTTACACAAGGGTCCAGGACCCTCAACAGAAACAACACCCTTAAACACCACATATTACATCATTTTGATCAATCAAGTACAAGTATGGCATTGATTCTAGGAACCCGGCGATAATTTTTAGGAACCGGGATATGGAAAAAGATGCTTGGACAACCAGTACACTTCGTTCTCCTTCAGCCTTTTTAGATGCGGCTCCTTGACCCTTAACAGAAACATCAGCATGAAAGACCACATATTCACTCATTTTGAACAATCAAGTACAGGTATGGCATTGATTCTAGGCACCCGGCGATAATTTTTAGGAACCGGGATATGGAAAAAGATGCTTGGACAACCAGTACACTTCATTCTCCTTCAGCCTTTTTAGACACGGGTCCTGGACCCTCAACAGAAACAACAGCATGAAAGACCACATATTCCCTCATTTTGAACAATCAAGTACAGGTATGGCATTGATTCTAGGCACCCGGCGATAATTTTTAGGAACCGGGATATGGAAAAAGATGCTTTGACAACCAGTACACTTCGTTCTCCTTCAGCCTTTTTACACGAGGGTCCAGGACCCTCAACAGAAACAACACCCTGAAACACCACATATTACATCATTTTGATCAATCAAGTACAAGTATGGCATTGATTCTAGGAACCCGGCGATAATTTTTAAGAACCGGAATATGGAAAAAGATGCTTGGACAACCAGTACACTTTGTTCTCCTTCAGCCTTTTTAGACGCGGGTCCTGGACCCTCAACAGAAACAACAGCATGAAAGACCACATATTCCCTCATTTTGAACAATCAAGTACAGGTATGGCATTGATTCTAGGCACCCGGCGATAATTTTAAGAACCGGGATATGGAAAAAGATGCTTGGACAATCAGTACACTTTGTTCTCCTTCAGCCTTTTTAGACGCGGGTCCTGGACCCTCAACAGAAACAACAGCATGAAAGACCACATATTCCCTCATTTTGAACAATCAAGTACAGGTATGGCATTGAATCTAGGCACCCGGCGATAATTTTTAGGAACCGGGATATGGAAAAAGATGCTTGGACAACCAGTACACTTCGTTCTCCTTCAGCCTTTTTAGACGTGGGTCCTGGACCCTCAACAGAAACAACAGCGTGAAAGACCACATATTCCCTCATTTTGAACAATCAAGTACAGGTATGGCATTGATTCTAGGCACCCGGCGATAATTTTTAGGAACCGGGATATGGAAAAAGATGCTTGGACAACCAGTACACTTCGTTCTCTTTCAGCCTTTTCAGACGCGGGTCCTGGACCCTCAACAGAAACAACTGCATGAAAGACCACATATTCCCTCATTTTGAACAATCAAGTAAAGGTATGGCATTGATTCTAGGCACCCGGCGATAATTTTTAGGAACCGGGATATGGAAAAAGATGTTTGGACAACCAGTACACTTCGTTCTCCTTCAGCCTTTTTAGACGTGGGTCCTGGAACCTCAACAGAAAAAACAGCATGTAAGACCACATATTCCCTCATTTTGAACAATCAAGTACAGGTATGGCATTGATTCTAGGAACCCGGCGATAATTTTTAGGAACCGGAATATGGAAAAAGATGCTTTGAAAACCAGTAGACTTCGTTCTCCTTCAGCCTTTTTAGACGAGGGTCCAGGACCCTCAACAGAAACAACAGCATGAAACACCACATATTACATCATTTTGATCAATCAAGTACAGGTATGTCATTGATTCTAGGAACCAGGAGATAATTTTTAGGAACCGGGAGATGGAAAAAAAACTTGGACAACCAGTAAAGGTCTTTGTCCTTCATCCTTTTTAGACGAGGCTCAATAACCCTCTACAAGAACAACAGCAGGAAACACCACATATTGCATCCTTTTAAACAATCAGGTACAGGTATGGCATTGATTTTCGGAACCCGGAGATAATTTTTAGGAACCGGGAGATGGAAAAAGATGCTTGGACAACCAATACAGGTCATTCTCCTTCAACCTTTTTATACGAGGGTCCAGGAAACTCAACATAAACAACAGCATGAAACACCACATATGCCATCCTTTTGAACAATAGAGTACATGTATGGCATTGATTTTAGGAACCTGGCGATAATTTTTAGGAACCATGATATTGAAAAAAATATGCTTGGACAATCAGTTGAATTCGTTATCCTGCAGCCTTTTTAGACGAGGGTCCATGACCCTCAACAGAAACCACAGCATGAAACAACACATATTATATCCTTTTGAACAATCAAGTACAGGTATGGCATTGATTTTAGGAACCCGGCGATAATTGATAGGAACCGGGATATGGGAAAAGATGCTTGGACAACCAGTACACTTTGTTCTCCTTCAGCCTTTTTAGACGAGGGTCCAGGACCTTCAACAGAAACAACAGCATGAAACACCACATATGCCATCCTTTTGCACAATAGAGTACAGGTATGGCATCCATTTTAGGAACCCGGAGATAATTTTTAGGAACCGGGAAATTGAACCAAAAACCATGCTTGGACAACCAGTACACTTCGTTCTCCTTCAGTCTTTTTAGACGCGGGTCCAGGACCCTCAACAGAAACAATAGCAGAAAACACCACATATGCCATAATTTTGAATAATAGAGTACAGGTATGGCATCAATTTTAGGAACCCGGAGATAATTTTTAGGAAAAGGGAAATTTAAAAATAAAAATGATTGGACAACCAGTACACTTCGTTCTCCTTCAACCTTTTAATACGAGGGTCCCGGACCATCAACAGAAACAACAGCATGAAACAGCACATATGCCATCCTTTTGAATAATAGAGTACAGGTATGGCATTGATTTTAGAAACCCGGAGATAATTTTTATGAACTGGGAGATGGAAAAAGATGCTTGGACATTACACCCAGTACAGGTCATTCTCCTTCAGCCTTTTTAGGAGAGGTCCAGGACCCTCAACAGAAACAACAGCAGGAAACACCACATATGCCATCCTTTTGAATAATCCAGTACAGGTATGGCATCGATTTTAGAAACCAGTAGATAATTTATAGGAACCGTGAAATTGAAAAAAAAAAATGATTGCACACCCAGTACACTTCGTTCTCCTTCAGCATTTTTATAAGATGGTCCCGGACCCTCAACAGACACAACAGCAGGAAACACCACACATATGCCATCCTTTTGAATAATCCAGTACAGGTATGGCATTGAATTTAGAAACCCGGAGATAATTTTTAGGAACCGGGAGATGGAAAAAGATGCTTGGACAACCAATACAGGTTATTCTCCTTCAACCTTTTTATACGAGGTTCCAGGACCCTCAACAGAAACAACAGCATGAAACTGCCCATATGACATCCTTTTGAACAATAAAGTACAGGTATGGCATTGATTTTAGAAACACAGAGATAATTTTTAGGAAATGGGAAATTGAACCAAAAAAATGATTGGACACCCAGTACACTTCGTTCTCCTTCAGCCTTTTTAGAAGAGGCTCCAGGACCCTCAACATAAACAACAGCAGGAAACACCACATATGCCATCCTTTTGCACAATAGGTTACAGGTATGGAATTGTTTTTAGAAACCCAGAGATAATTTTTAGGAACCGGAAATTGAACAAAAAAATTTATTAGACACACCCAGTACACGTCGTTCTCCTTCAGCCTTTTGATAAGAGGGTCCAGGACCCTCAACAGAAACAACAGCAGGAAAGAGGACATATGCCACCCTTTTGAACAATAGAGTACAGGTATGGCATGGATTTTAGAAATCCTGTAGATAATTTTTAGGATCTGTGAAATTGAACAAAAAACATGCTTGGACAACCAGTACACTTCCTTCTCTTTTAGCCATTTTATACTAGTCTCCCGGACCCTCAACAGAAACAACAGCATGAAAGACCACATATTCACTCATTTTGAACAATCAAGTACAGGTATGGCATTGATTCTAGGAACCCGGCGATAATTTTTAGGAACCGGGATATGTAAAAAGATGCTTGGACAACCAGTACACTTCGTTCTCCTTCAGCCTTTTAAGATGCGTCTCCTGGACCCTCAACAGAAACAACAACATGAAAGACCACATATTCCCTCATTTTGAACAATCAAGTACAGGTATGGCATTGATTCTAGGCACCCAGCGATAATTTTTAGGAACCGGGATATGGAAAAAGATGCTTGGACAACCAGTACACTTCGTTCTCCTTCAGCCTTTTTACACGAGGGTCCAGGACCCTCAACAGAAACAACACCCTGAAACACCACATATTACATCATTTTGATCAATCAAGTATAAGTATGGCATTGATTCTAGGAACCCGGCGATAATTTTTAGGAACTGGGATATGTAAAAAGATGCTTGGACAACAAGTACACTTCGTTCTCCTTCAGCCTTTTTTTAGATGCGGCTCCTGGACCCTCAACAGAAACAACAGCATGAAAGACCACAATTTCCCTCATTTTGAACAATCAAGTACAGGTATGGATTTGATTATAGGCAACCGGTGATAATTTTTAGGAACCAGGATATGGAAAAAGATGCTTGGACAACCAATACACTTCGTTCTCCTTCAACCTTTTTACACGAAGGTCCAGGACCCTCAACAGAAACAACACCCTGAAACACCACATATTACATCATTTTGATCAATCAAGTACAAGTATGGCATTGATTCTAGGAACCAGGCGATAATTTTTAGGAACCGGGATATGGAAAAAGATGCTTGGACAACCAGTACACTTCGTTCTCCTTCAGCCTTTTTAGACGCGGGTCCTGGACCCTCAACAGAAACAACAGCATGAAAGACCACATATTCCCTCATTTTGAACAATCAAGTACAGGTATGGCATTGATTCTAGGCACCCGGCGATAATTTTTAGGAACCGGGATATGGAAAAAGATGCTTGGACAACCAGTACATTTCATTCTCCTTCAGCCTTTTTACACGAGGGTCCAGGACCCTCAACAGAAACAACACCCTGAAACACCACATATTACATCATTTTGATCAATCAAGTATAAGTATGGCATTGATTCTAGGAACCCGGCGATAATTTTTAGGAACTGGGATATGTAAAAAGATGCTTGGACAACCAGTACACTTCGTTCTCCTTCAGCCTTTTTTTTAGATGCGGCTCCTGGACCCTCAACAGAAACAACAGCATGAAAGACCACATATTCCCTCATTTTGAACAATCAAGTACAGGTATGGCATTGATTCTAGGCACCCGGTGATAATTTTTAGGAACCAGGATATGGAAAAGATGCTTGGACAACCAGTACACTTCGTTCTCCTTCAGCTTTTTTACACGAAGGTCCAGGACCCTCAACAGAAACAACACCCTGAAACACAACATATTACATCATTTTGATCAATCAAGTACAAGTATGTCATTGATTCTAGGAACCAGGCGATAATTTTTAGGAACCGGGATATGGAAAAAGATGCTTGGACAACCAGTACACTTCGTTCTCCTTCAGCCTTTTTAGATGCAGCTCCTGGACCTCAACAGAAACAACAGCATGAAAGACCACATATTTCCTCATTTTGAACAATCAAGTACAGGTATGGCATTGATTCTAGGCACCCGGCGATAATTTTTAGGAACCGGGATATGGAAAAAGATGCTTGGACAACCAGTACACTTCATTCTCCTTCAGCCTTTTTACATGAGGGTCCAGGACCCTCAACAGAAACAACACCCTGAAACACCACATATTACATCATTTTGATCAATCAAGTACAAGTATGGCATTGATTCTAGGAACCCGGCGATAATTTTTAGGAACCGGGATATGGAAAAAGATGCTTGGACAACTAGTACACTTCGTTCTCCTTCAGCCTTTTTAGATGCGGCTCCTTGACCCTTAACAGAAATATCAGCATGAAAGACCACATATTCACTCATTTTGAACAATCAAGTACAGGTATGGCATTGATTCTAGGCACCCGGCGATAATTTTTAGAAACCGGGATATGGAAAAAGATGCTTGGACAACCAGTACACTTCGTTCTCCTTCAGCCTTTTTAGACGCGGGTCCTGGACCCTCAACAGAAACAACAGCATGAAAGACCACATATTCCCTCATTTTGAACAATCAAGTACAGGTATGGCATTGAATCTAGGCACCCGGCGATAATTTTTAGGAACCGGGATATGGAAAAAGATGCTTGGACAACCAGTACACTTTGTTCTCCTTCAGCCTTTTTAGACGCGGGTCCTGGACCCTCAACAGAAACAACAGCGTGAAAGACCACATATTCCCTCATTTTGAACAATCAAGTACAGGTATGGTATTGATTCTAGGCACCCGGCGATAATTTTTAGGAACCGGGATATGGAAAAAGATGTTTGGACAACCAGTACACTTCGTTCTCTTTCAGCCTTTTTAGACGCGGGTCCTGGACCCTCAACAGAAACAACAGCATGAAAGACCACATATTCCCTCATTTTGAACAATCAAGTACAGGTATGGCATTGATTCTAGGCACCCGGCGATAATTTTAAGAACCGGGATATGGAAAAAGATGCTTGGACAATCAGTACACTTCGTTCTCCTTCAGCCTTTTTAGACGCGGGTCCTGGACCCTCAACAGAAACAACAGCATGAAAGACCACATATTCCCTCATTTTGAACAATCAAGTACAGGTATGGCATTGAATCTAGACACCCGGCGATAATTTTTAGGAACCGGGATATGGAAAAAGATGCTTGGACAACCAGTACACTTCGTTCTCCTTCAGCCTTTTTAGACGCGGGTCCTGGATCCTCAACAGAAACAACAGCGTGAAAGACCACATATTCCCTCATTTTGAACAATCAAGTACAGGTATGGCATTGATTCTAGGCACCCGGCGATAATTTTTAGGAACCGGGATATGGAAAAAGATGCTTGGACAACCAGTACACTTCGTTCTCTTTCAGCCTTTTTAGACGCGGGTCCTGGACCCTCAACAGAAACAACTGCATGAAAGACCACATATTCCCTCATTTTGAACAATCAAGTAAAGGTATGGCATTGATTCTAGGCACCCGGCGATAATTTTTAGGAACCGGGATATGGAAAAAGATGCTTGGACAACCAGTACACTTCGTTCTCCTTCAGCCTTTTTAGATGCGGGTCCAGGACCCTCAACAGAAACAAAAGCAGAAAACACCACATATGCCATAATTTTGAATAATAGAGTACAGGTATGGCATCAATTTTAGGAACCCGGAGATAATTTTTAGGAAAAGGGAAATTTAAAAATAAAAATGATTGGACAACCAGTACACTTCATTCTCCTTCAGCCTTTTAATACGAGGGTCCCGGACCATCAACAGAAACAACAGCATGAAACAGCACATATGCCATCCTTTTGAAAAATAGAGTACAGGTATGGCATTGATTTTAGAAACCCGGAGATAATTTTTATGAACCGGGAGATGGAAAAAGATGCTTGGACAGTACACCCAGTACAGGACGTTATCCTTCAGCCTTTTTAGGAGAGGTCCAGGACCCTCAACAGAAACAAAAGCAGGAAACACCACATATGCCATCCTTTTGAATAATCCAGTACAGGTATGGCATCGATTTTAGAAACCAGTAGATAATTTATAGGAACCGTGAAATTGAAAAAAAAAATGATTGCACACCCAGTACACTTCGTTCTCCTTCAGCATTTTTATAAGATGGTCCCGGACCCTCAACAGAAACAACAGCAGGAAACACCACATATGCCATCCTTTTGAATAATCCAGTACAGGTATGGCATTGAATTTAGAAACCCGGAGATAATTTTTAGGAACCGGGAGATAGAAAAAGATGCTTGGACAACCAATACAGGTTATTCTCCTTCAACCTTTTTATACGAGGTTCCAGGACCCTCAACAGAAACAACAGCATGAAACTGCACATATGACATCCTTTTGAACAATAAAGTACAGGTATGGCATTGATTTTAGAAACACAGAGAAAATTTTTAGGAAATGGGAAATTGAACCAAAAAAATGATTGGACACCCAGTACACTTCGTTCTCCTTCAGCCTTTTTAGAAGAGGCTCCAGGACCCTCAACATAAACAACAGCAGGAAACACCACATATGCCCTCCTTTTGCACAATAGGTTACAGATATGGCATTGATTTGAGGAACCCAGAGATAATTTAGAGGAACCGGGAATATTGAACAAAAAACGTGCTTGAACACCCAGTACAGGTTGTTCTCTTTCTGCCTTTTTATATGATGGGCCACAACCCTCAACAGGCACAACAGCATGAAACACCATGTATGCCACCCTTTTGCACAATAGAGTACAGGTATGGCATTGATTTGAGGAACCAGCAGATAATTTAGAGGAACCGGGAATATTGAACAAAAAACGTGCTTGGACACCCAGTACAGGTCGTTCTCCTTCAGCCTTTTTATATGATGGGCCACAACCCTCAACAGGCACAACAGCATGAAACACCACATATGCCACCCTTTTGCCAAATCGAGTACAGGTATGGCATTGATTTGAGGAACCCTGAGATAATTTTGAGGAACCGGGAATATTGAACAAAAAACGTGCTTGAACACCCAGTACAAGTCATTTTCCATTAGCCTTTTTATACGATGGGCCACAACCCTCAACAGACACAACCGCATGAAACACCACATATGCCACCGTTTTGCACACTCGAGTACAGGTATGGCATTGATTTGAGGAACCCGGAGATAATTTAGAGGAACCGGGAATATTGAACAAAAAACGTGCTTGGTCACCCAGTACAGGTCGTTCTCCTTGAGCCTTTTTATACGATGGGCCACAACCCTCAACATGCACAACAGCATGAAACACCACATATGCCACCGTTTTGCACAATCGAGTACAGGTATGGCATAGATGGAACCTGGAGATAATTGATGTTTTTAAAACAGTTAGAAAGTGCCCTAAAACCTTACGGCTTGAACACTAGTTGTTGGTGGATAAGTCAAGCAAGTCAGAGTGCATTATAAGAAAAAAAAGCCAGCGTGTGTACCATTTGTAGCCCAAGGCAGCTCATCTCATCATCAGGCCTTTTTTACTCAAATGTATCGCCTAATGTCAGTCTCTTCGGGATCCATCCCTCATTCATTTTAATAAAGGTGAGATAGTCAAGACATTTTTGACCTAGGCGACTTCTCTTCTCAGTGACAAAACCTCCTGCTGCACTGAAGATCCTTTCGGAAAGGACACTTGACGCGGGGCAGGCCAGAAGTTCAATTGCAAATTGGGATAGCTCAGGCCACAGGTCAAGCCTGCACACCCAGTAGTCAAGGGGTCCATCGCTCCTCAGAGTGCCAAGATCCGCAGTTAATGCTAGGTAGTCTGCTACCTGTCGGTTGAGTCTTTCTCTGAGGCTGGATCCCGAAAGGCTCTGGTGATGCATAGGAGTTAAAAAGGTCTGCATGTCCACCATCAGCAAGATGTGCTGTGACATCACCCTTATACGCTGTGTAAAGCATAGTTTTTAATTTATTTTTAAAATGCTCCATCCTTTCCGACTTGCGTGAATTTGGTAACATTTCAGGCACTTTATGCTTATACCGGGGGTCTAGTAGCGTGGACACCCAGTACAGGTTGTTCTCCTTCAGCTTTTTTATACGAGGGTCCCTCAACAGGCACAACTCCATGAAAGACCCCATTTGCACAAGGTTGGATGCCGAGCTAATCATGTCCCGTTCCTCATCCTCACTGATGTCACTGAGGGTATCTTCTTCCCCCCAGCCACGTACAACACCACGGGTACCAGAGAGGTGACAACAACAAGCACCCTGGGATGCCTGTTGTGCTTGGTCTTCCTCCTCCTCCTCCTCCTCAAAGCCACATTCCTCCTCTGACTCCTCTTCCTCACAATCCTCTTCCTGCGTTGCTGCAGGTCCAGCAAGTGATGCTGATAAGGCTGTTTCTGGTGGTGATGGACACCACAACTCTTCCTCTTCACGCTCATCTACGGCCTGATCCAGCACTCTTCACAGGGCACGCTCCATGAAGTAAACAAATGGTATGATGTCGCTGATGGTGCCTTTGGTGCGACTGACAAGGTTTGTCACCTCCTCAAAAGGACGCATGAGCCTACAGGCATTGCGCATGAGCGTCCAGTAATTTTGCAAAAAAATCCCCAGCTCCCCAGAGGCTGTCCTAGCACCCCGGTCATACAAATACTCATTAACAGCTTTTTCCTGTTGGAGCAGGCAGTCGAACATTAGGAGTGTTGAATTCCACCGTGTCAGGCTGTCGCAAATCAAGCGCCTTACTGGCAGGTTGTTTCAACGCTGCATATCGGACAAGTGCGCCATGGCTGTGTAGGAATGCCTGAAATGGCCACACACCTTCCTGGCCTGCTTCCGGACGTCCTGTAAGCCTGGGTATTTATACACAAAGCGTTGTACAATCAGATTACACACATGTGCCATGCACGGCACATGTGTCAACTTGTGTCAACTTGCCCAATTTCAATGCCGCCACCAAATTACTTCCATTGTCAGAAACAACCTTGCCCATCTCCAGTTGGTGCGGAGTCAGCCACTGATCCACCTGGGCGGTCAGGAGTGCTGGTGTGGTGTGACTCTCCGCTTTCAGGCAAGTCAACCCCAAGACGGCGTGACACTGCCGTATCCGGGATGTTGAATAGTACCTTGGGAGCTGGGGGGGTGCCGTTGATGTGGAGCAAGAGGCAGAAGTTGAAGAGGACTCAACTGAGGAAGAGGTTATGGAAGAGAATGGAGTAGGAGGAGTAGAGGAGGTAGCAGCAGGCCTGCCTGGACGTCGTGGCGGTGTCACCAACTCTTCTGCAGAGCCACGCATTCCATGCTTGTCAGACGTCAGCAGGTTTACCCAATGCGCAGTGTTGGTGATATACCTGCCCTGACCATGCTTTGCAGACCAGCTATCCGTGGTCATATGGACCCTTGCCCCAAAGCTGTGTGCCAGACATGCCATTACTTCCTTTCGCACAATAGAGTACAGGTTTGGGATTGCCTTTTGTGAAAAGAAATTTCTGCCAGGTACCTTCCACTGCGGTGTCCCAATAGATACAAATTTTTGAAAGCATCAGACTCCACCAGCTTGTATGGTAAAAGCTGGCGGGCTAAGAGTTCAGACAAGCCAGCTGTCAGACGCCAGGCAAGGGGGTGACTTTGAGAAATTGGCTTCTTATGCTCAAACATGTCCTTGACAGACACCTGACTGTGGGCAGATGACCAGGAACTGCTACGTAAGAGAGACTCAATGGAGGATGGTTGAGAGGGGGCAAGGAGGACAGCAGTGGTTGACATGGCTGAAGATGCTGGACCAGGAGAAGGAGGGCGGCTTTGAGTTTGTGTGCTGCTTCTACTCATGTGTTCTTCCCATCGGCGTTTGTGATGTGAGACCATGTGCCTTTGCAAAGCAGTTGTACCTAGGTGGCTGTTGAACTTCCCATGACTCAGTTTCTTTTGGCACAGGTTGCAAATGGCATCACTGTTGTCAGAGGCAGACACACAAAAAAAATGCCACACTGCTGAGCTCTGCAATGACGGCATTCTGGTGGTGGCAACAGCATGCGTTGATGGTCGTCGGCATCCTGTCTGGCTGACCCCGGGTGCCGATGCATGCTGTCTGACTGTGCCACTAGCTCCTTGAGACAACCTCCCCCTGCTTCCAACTTGTCTCCTCCTCCTCCTCTCTGTCTCCCCATCTGAACTTTCCTCCTCTTCTTCTTCTCTTCTAGCAGGCACCCTTGTGACATCCACCGACACATCATCATCAACCGCTTCACTTGTATCTGACACATCAAGAAAGGAAGCAGCAGTGGGTACAACATCATCATCATCACACCGTACCTCCATGTCTGTAATGCTGCCTGACTGAGACATATCACTGTTATCTCGGTCAATGATGGTTGAGCATCACTCATTTCTTCCAACTGATGTGTCAATAACTCCTCTGACAGATCAAGTGAAGCAGCTGTGGTGCTAGTGTTGGTGGTGGCGACAGGCGGGCGAGTGGCACTGGTCACTTGAGAGGTGCCCAAAGCACAGCTGGATGTAGATGGTGCGTCAAGGTTAGGAGGACTAGGAGCGGAAGCTGTAGAAGATTGGGTGTCCTGTGTTAGCCATTCAACTAGGTCCTCCTCAGAAGTTTTTGTGCCCCCCCTGGCACCTGGCATCTGAACAATGTGCATATTTGTAGGGTCTAAAGGAATCACAGCACCACGACCACGACAGCACCTGCGGGGTGGCCTGCCTCTGCCTGTCATTTTTTTTTAAATGTACACTTACAATACTATTAAACAAATTATGAGTTGTGGTGGCACTGGGCAAGTGGGCACAGTATACGCTGTGAGCAGGAAACAAAAAAGCTGACTGATGTTTCACAATCCAAAAAGTTTATTTATTTTTAATGTACACTTACACTACTATTAAACAAGAAGATATGAGTGGTGGCACAGAGGAATTAATCACAGTATATGCTTGCTGTGGGCCTGGCACACAGGCCTGATGGAAAATGAAATTACATTAAACTTGCAATTAGCAAACTAATGTAAAAGTTTTTTTTATTTTTTTTTAAAATAATGTTAAACCAACAGATATGAGCAGTGGTTGCACAGAGCAATTAAGAACAGTATATGCTTGCGGTGGTCCTGGCACACAGGCCTGATGGAAAATGAAATTAGATTAAACTTGCAATTAGCAAACTAATGTAAAAGTTTTTTTTATTTTTTTTAAATAATGTTAAACCAACAGGTATGAGTAGTGGTTGCACAGAGCATTAAGCACAGTATATGCTTGCGGTGGTCCTGGCACACAGGCCTGATGGAAAATGAAATTAGATTAAACTTGCAGTTAGCAAACTAATGTAAAAGTTTTTTTAATTTTTTTTAAATAATGTTAAAACAACAGGTATGAGTAGTGGTTGCACAGAGCAATTAAGCACAGTATATGCTTGCGGTGGTCCTGGCACACAGGCCTGATGGAAAATGAAATTAGATTAAACTTGCAATTAGCAAACTAATGTAAAAGTTTTTTTTATTTTTTTTAAATAATGTTAAAACAACAGGTATGAGAAGTGGTTGCACAGAGCAATTAAGCACAGTATATGCTTGCGGTGATCCTGGCACACAGGCCTGATGAAAAAAAGAAATTAGATTAAACTTGCAATTAGCAAACTAATGTAAAAGTTTTTTTATTTTTTTTTAAATAATGTTAAACCAACAGGTATGAGTAGTGGTTGCTCAGAGCAATTAAGCACAGTATATGCTTGCGGTGGTCCTGGCACACAGGCCTGATTGAAAATTAAATTAGATTAAACTTGCAATTAGCAAACTAATGTAAAAGTTTTTTTAATTTTTTTAAAATAATGTTAAAGCAACAGGTATGAGTGGTTGCACAGAGCAATTAAGCACAGTATATGCTTGCGGTGGTCCTGGCACACAGGCCTGATGGAAAATGAAATTAGATTAAACTTGCAATTAGCAAACTAATGTAAAAGTTTTTTTTATTTTTTTTAAATAATGTTAAAACAACAGGTATGAGTAGTGGTTGCACAGAGCAATTAAGCACAGTATATGCTTGCGGTGATCCTGGCACACAGGCCTGATGGAAAATGAAATTAGATTAAACTTGCAATTAGCAAACTAATGTAAAAGTTTTTTAATTTTTTTTAAAATAATGTTAAACCAACAGGTATGAGTAGTGGTTGCACAGAGCAATTAAGCACAGTATATGCTTGCGGTGGTCCTGGCACACAGGCCTGATGGAAAATTAAATTAGATTAAACTTGCAATTAGCAAACTAATGTAAAAGTTTTTTAAATTTTTTTAAATAATGTTAAAACAACATGTATGAGTAGTGGTTGCACAGAGCAATTAAGCACAGTATATGCTTGCGGTAGTCCTAGCACACAGGCCTGATGGAAAATGAAATTAGATTAAACTTACAATTAGCAAACTAATGTAAAAGTTTTTTTTATTTTTTTAAAATAATGTTAAACCAACAGGTATGAGTGGTTGCACAGAGCAATTAAGCACAGTATATGCTTGCGGTGGGCATGGCACACAGGCCTGATGGAAAATGAAATTAGATTAAACTTGCAATTAGCAAACTAATGTAAAAGTTTTTTTTTAGTTTTTTTTTAAATAATGTTAAACCAACAGGTATGAGTGGTTGCACAGAGCAATTAAGCACAGTATATGCTTGCTGATCGCCTGGCACACAGGCCTGATGGTAAATGAAATTAGATTAAACTTGCAATTAGCAAACTAATGTAAAAGTTTTTTTTTTTTTAAATTTAAAATAATGTTAAACCACCAGATATGAGTGGTGGCAGTGAGCAAGTTGGCACAAATATATGCTGTGAGGCTCACACACAGGCTGGTGGCAGGCAGGCAAATGCAAAAAAAAAAAAAAAAAAAAAACGACTGGAGTTCTAGCCCTATGCAAAAAAAAATTAAAAAAAATTTAGCCCTGAAAAGGGCTTTTTGGGGTGCTGTCCTTACAGCAGAGATCAGATGAGTCCTTCAGGACTTTAGTGGAGACTGAATAAATTAGCCTAGCTATCAATTTCCTAATAAAATCAGGAGCTGCAACAATAAACCTCCTCTCTTCTCAAAAGCTGCATCACAATGATTCTAAAATGGCTGCTGCCCGGGACCTGGGAGGGTCTGGAAGGGAGTGTCTGCTGCTGATTGGCTGTAATGTGTCTGTAGACTGTGAGATACAGGGTCAAAGTTTACTCAATGATGATGAATAGGGGGCGGATCGAACATCGCATATGTTCGCCCGCGCCGGCGAACAGTTCGGGACATCACGACAAGCAGGTACACATACACCCAGCATGTTCTTACTTGTATTAAACTCTATCACTTAAAGGGACACTGAACCCAAATTTTTTCTTTCATGATTCAGATAGAGCATGAAATTTTAAGCAACTTTCTAATTTACTCCTATTATCAAATTTTCTTTGTTCTCTTGCTATCTTTATTTTAAAAGCAGGAATGTAAATCTTAGCAACCAGCCCATTTTAGGTTCAGCACCATGGATAGCACTTGCTTATTGGAGGCTTACATTTACCCAACCAAAAATGGGCCAGCTCCTATGCATCACATTCCTGCTTTTTAAATAAAGATAGCAAGAGAACGAAGAAACATTGATAATAGGAATAAATTAGAAAGTTGCTTAAACTTGCATGTTCTATGTGAACCATGAAATAAAAAAAATGGGTTTAGTGTCCCTTTAATTATGCATTTTCACTTTTATTTCACTGGCTTTTCTATGACAGATACAACTTGTTTTAATTATCCTGTGCAGTGTCCTCTTCTACATAAGGATTATTTTCTGTCTTCTAACTATCTCATAGATTTAAGAAAAAGTCTTTAACCTCACTAACCATTAACATTTATGTTTATTTATGCCTCATACTCACCCTGTTATAATTTGTCTCATTATCCCTCAAACCACAACCATCCAGCTTACATTAATTTGAAATCACTGAAACATTTCATGGATCCTTTTTATGTGATTCTTACAGCAGGATTTATGCTTTTGTGTAGTTGAATATGTTACATGGTTTAGCAATACAAAAACTTAGCTGCAAACACACAATTTACAAAACTATGTTATTTTAATTATTATTATTATTGTTTGTTTTGTGATACATAATGCTGAAGTACTTATTGAAAACAGTAAAAGTCAAGAAATATGTATGTATTTACCTACCCAGGAAATTATTAGAATTATTATTTATTTGTATAGCGCCTTGAAATGATTTAGCGCTGAAATCAGATTTACGCAAACATTTTTGGATAAAGAACATCAGAGATAAAATATTCAATGCCAAACAAATTATTATCACTGCAAAAGGCAAGTTAAGTTCCATGAAATGAATGGAGAGGCATTTTATCTTGCAGTAGTTAAGTTCTCTCATAATATACCTTATTTTGGGCTAGATTACAACTTGCACTTTCGCTAGAGTGCTAATTGCACTAGCGGTAAACCTTTTGAACAAGTAGGGTTGCGCTGGTATTACAAGTTGAAAGTTAAAAATTATTGCTCTAGAGCTAAACCGACTTGCGAAAAGGTTTACCATTAGCACAATCACTTACTGCTCTATAGAAGTCAATGGAGCAAAAAAGGTTTTAAAAAAAACCTAACCCCCTACTCGCACGCTAACCTAAATCACCATTAAGCCCCTACTCTTATAACCCTTAAACTGCCACATTGCCCACTGCAAAGTCCCCACTACACCTCTAACCCCTAAACCTCCACACCCCCATATAGCAAACTACCTAAACTATACTATTAACCCCTAAACCGCCGTCCCCCACATTGCAAATTGCCTAAATAATAAATTATTATGCCCTAAAGCACCATTACCCTACTTTGCAAAGTAATAAACTGACATCTAAACCCCCATTTATTAAAATGAAGATGGATAAAAGATTGTTTTAAGGGCTACTAGTAATTTAATTTTAGGGGTGTTTTTTGGAGATATTAGAATAGGAGTAATTTATTTTAGGGGGGTAATAACTTTTTTATGTTCTGTAATAGTAGACTTTTTTTACCTTTCGTAATGTAAGTTGTTTTTTTCTGAAATGTTAGAATTTTTATTTTTTGAAATGTTAGGGGTTTGTTTGTTTTTTTGGTAAATATTAGTTTTTTTATTTTTAGCAATGTAAGGTTTTTTTTTAGTAATGGTAGGTTGTTTTTTAAGGTACGATTAGGTTTTTATTTAATTTTAGCATTTTTTTTTAAAGCTAATTAGGATGTTTTTGCAAATTTTGGATTATTTAATTTGGGTTAAGTTAGGGGGTATAGACGTTAGTTTATTAGTTTGCAATATGGGGCTGGCAGTTTAGGGGTTAATGGTATAGTTTAGTTATTGAGATGTGGGGGGATGGTGGTTTAGAGGCTAATAGTTTATTTAGGTAGTTTGCAATGTGGGGAGATGTAGATTTAGGGATGATTAGTGTAGTTTAGTGTAACTGTTTCATCTGGACAAACTCTTTACGCGACCTTTAAAGTTGCATAAAAAGTTTGAGCGGTAGATGCAAATGCACTTGCACTATTGCATTTCATTTCAACTTGTAATACAAGCACTAATTAGTGCTTTATGCTCCCCATAAAAAATATGGGGTGCGTAAATTACCGATAACAAACAAATTCGGTAATATGAATTTGAGCATTAGGAGTTGGTGTGTAGGCCTGAGACACACTTATTTAAAAGCCTTTTGAATGGTTCTTATCTTACTTTCTTTGTTGTGACCAATTAGAAAGAGATATAAACACGATCTTGCACATATTAACCAGTCACTTTGCAGCATGTAGGAAAGTAAGAGTTCTGCATTTCATTAGAGGCACTGCAGCCTCTCTGGGGAAGTGGAAACACCACAGATTTTTGAGCATCCCTGGATGAGCTCCCACCCACCAACGATAATGGCCATTGATAGCCAATGCAGAGAGGGCCACAGAGTGGCTCTCTCTGCATCGGATGGCTAAAAACATTTATTGCAGGATGCCTCAATATTGAGGCATCACTGCAAAACATGAAAGCAGCTGGAAGCTATCAGGATCGCTTCCACTGCTTTCAAAGACCAACAACGTATGGGGTACGTCCTTGGTCATTAACTGCATTTTTTTGCAGGACGTACCCCATACGTCATTGGTCGTTAAGGGGTTAAGGGAACGCCTCGGCAACCTAAAACCACAATAGAGAGAATTTATAATTCACCAGACAGACCGCACAAGTCAATCTCCAAGCTGTACTTAGATATACAGACCATCTCTAGGAACACCAAAAATAGAGTCATAGTTAGGTGGGAAGAAGACATAGAGAGGAACATTGAAATTGAGGAGTGGAATAATATATTGAGCTCCATATGCAGAGGCCTTCTGAGTGCAGATCTATGGGAAAACGCAATAAAAACAGCATATCTCACACCCATTAGGACATCACACATCTCAAAGCCGAGTAGCAGGTTGTGTTACAGGGGATGTGGGGAAGAGGGATCTTACAGGCACATGTGGTGGGAGTGCAGAGGTGTCAAGGAAATCTGGCAATCTTTATCATGTCTCATTAGTGTACTACTAGAGGAAAACTTCCATCTCACGATAGCACAGGCTCTATTACATGAACACATAGAGAAGTTTGATAATGCTATAAACACACTTATTAGGATACTTTGTACGATCACCAGAACGTGTATAGCAAGACACTGGAAGAATGTAGTTCCCCTTTGGGTAGAGATTAGAAACAAGATCAACACCACATATATGCTGTATGAAACGGCATCCTGTATCTTAGATACAAAAGAGATGTTCAACAAAATATAGTTTTACTGGATGCTTAATAGTCACAAAACATAGTATCACCCCCACAACTCATGATTCGGCTTAGGAAAACGACTAGGTAATCCTATTAGCTTTCCAGGCAGTCATCGATGAATACATAAGCAAATATAGTAGATTTTTGGACAAAATGAATGATGACAAAAGACAACAATTGTTTGTTTATTGTTTCATGTTCACATTTGTTTGTTTTTTTTTTTCTTTTTTCTTACCAAATCTTTGAATATGTAAAATCCAATAAAAAATATTTAAACATAAAATATATTTGTAAAAAAAAAAATATATATTCAATATTATAAATTAGCTTAAAGCGGTAAGTTATTACACATATAAAATAAATCAATTATTGTTATTTTTATAATGTGTGCATTTTAAGAGTAAAAACAAGATAATCAGATGAAATGTATTATACTTATTTCTTGTATCCTACACATTTGTACCATTTCTCTAAAAAAATAATTTGTTGGCACCTCATCATACTTACTGAACCACTTAGCTATTTTCCTTTTTTGGGGAGAATATGTCTTGTTTTGTTTCCAATTATTTAATAGCTAATCTACGGCTAGATTTAGAGTTTTGTCGGTAACGACCCGAAAAGCTAACGCCGGCTTTTTTCTGGCTGCACCATAAAAATAACTCTGGTATTGAGAGTCCACATAAAGGCTGCGTTAGGCTCCAAAAAAGGAGCGTAGAGCATATTTAACACAGCTTCAACTCTCTATACCAGAGTTGCTTACGCAAGCAGCCAGCCTCAAAAACGTGCTCGTGCACGATTCCCCCATAGGAAACAATGGGGCTGTTTGAGCTGAAAAAAAACCTAACACCTGCAAAAAAGCCGCGTTCAGCTCATAACGCAGCCCCATTGTTTGCTATGCGGAAACACTTCCTACGTCTGCACCTAACACTTTAACATGTACCCCGAGTCTAAACACCCCTAACCTTACACTTATTAACCCCTAATCTGCCGCCCCCGCTATCGCTGACCACTGCATATTATTATTAACCCCTAATCTGCCGCTCCGTAAACCGCCGCTACTTACATTATCCCTATGTACCCCTAATCTGCTGCACTAACATCGCCGACCCCTATATTATATTTATTAACCCCTAATCTGCCCCCCACAATGTCGCCTCCACCTGCCTACACTTATTAACCCCTAATCTGCCGAGCGGACCTGAGCGCTACTATAATAAAGTTATTAACCCCTAATCCGCCTCACTAACCCTATAATAAATAGTATTAACCCCTAATCTGCCCTCCCTAACATCGCCGACACCTAACTTAAATTATTAACCCCTAATCTGCCGACTGGAGCTCACCGCTATTCTAATAAATGTATTAACCCCTAAAGCTAAGTCTAACCCTAACACTAACACCCCCCTAAATTAAATATAATTTACATCTAACGAAATTAATTATCTCTTATTAAATAAATTATTCCTATTTAAAGCTAAATACTTACCTGTAAAATAAATCCTAATATAGCTACAATATAAATTATAATTATATTATAGCTATTTTAGGATTAATATTTATTTTACAGGCAACTTTGTAATTATTTTAACCATGTACAATAGCTATTAAATAGTTAAGAACTATTTAATAGTTACCTAGTTAAAATAATTACAAAATTACCTGTAAAATAAATCCTAACCTAAGTTACAATTAAACCTAACACTATACTATCATTAAATTAATTAAATAAAATACCTACAATTACCTACAATTAAACCTAACACTACACTATCAATAAATAAATTAAATACAATTCCTACAAATAACTACAATGAAATAAACTAACTAAAGTACAAAAAATAAAAAAGAACTAAGTTACAAAACAATAAAAAAATATTTACAAACATAAGAAAAATATTACAACAATTTTAAACTAATTACACCTACTCTAAGCCCCCTAATAAAATAACAAAGCCCCCCAAAATAAAAAATGCCCTACCCTATTCTAAATTACTAAAGTTCAAAGCTCTTTTACCTTACCAGCCCTGAACAGGGCCCTTTGCGGGGCATGCCCCAAGAAGTTCAGCTCTTTTGCCTGTAAAAAAAACCATACAATACCCCCCCAACATTACAACCCACCACCCACATACCCCTAATCTAACCCAAACCCCCCTTAAATAAACCTAACACTAAGCCCCTGAAGATCATCCTACCTTGTCTTCACCTCACCAGGTATCACCGATCCGTCCTGGCTCCAAAATCTTCATCCAACCCAAGCGGGGGCTAGCGATCCATCATCCGGTGGCTGAAGAGGTCCAGAAGAGGCTCCAAAGTCTTCATCCTATCCGGGAAGAAGAGGCGATCCGGACCGGCAACCATCTTGATCCAAGCGGCATCTTCTATCTTCATCCGATGACGACCGGCTCCATCCTGAAGACCTCCACCGTGGACCCATCTTCTTCCGGCGATGTCCAACTGAAGAATGACGGTTCCTTTAAGGGACGTCATCCAAGATGGCGTCCCTCGAATTCTGATTGGCAGATAGGATTCTATCAGCCAATCGGAATTAAGGTAGGAATATTCTGATTGGCTGATGGAATCAGCCAATCAGAATCAAGTTCAATCCGATTGGCTGATCCAATCAGCCAATCAGATTGAGCTTGCATTCTATTGGCTGTTCCGATCAGCCAATAGAATGCGAGCTCAATCTGATTGGCTGATTATGTATGGATATCTGAATATCCATACATATATATATATACTCATTATCTAGTTCAGTTTTCGATCTCAGGATTTCCTTTTCCCTCTCAGCACATGATCCAACAAATTTGTAAAATATTAACAAGTAATATGAGAACAGACTTAGATGTCAAGCAAAGAATAGCTTTTTGGTTTAAATTTTATTTAAATATATATTTTTACACTTAGTTTGATGTTCTATAAAAAATGTATACATCTATTGGTAATGAACTGTTACGTATCTGTCTTATCTGTCGTATTTGCTTTATTTTGCAGCCATTGGCGGATGCTTCTTGGTCTTATCGTAGACAGCTAACGGACTGACAGCGGCACTTGTGGATACAAGATCTATATACAAAGAGTGTATACTTGACTGTAAGTTACCGGTGGCGCATGCACGCAATAGCTGAATGCGACCAGACCAGGAGTGCAGACTGCCCGATTTAATTAACTAATGACAACAGGTGTGCTGCAACACAGGTAAGCATACGTAACAGGAAGTAATACATGTTTAAAAGAACCAAGTGTTTTACTGTGTGTAAGTCCCTGACAAAGTGCCTCCGGGCAGGAAACACGTCGGACGTTTCATTCTTTGTGCTCCCTCCCGAGCTTGTATGTACCTGGGCTTCACCTTGACTTTCAATAAAGTCGGCCTTCATTTTCAATTATTGCGGCTGTTTGTGCTTTCCTTGTAGCGGATTCTCTTATCAGTAATTATAATTTATATTGTAGCTATATTAGGATTTATTTTACAGGTAAGTATTTAGCTTTAAATAGGAATAATTTATTTAATAAGAGTTAATTAATTTCGTTAGATTAAAATTATATTTAATTTAGGGGGGTGTTAGTGTTAGGGTTAGACTTAGCTTTAGGGGTTAATACATTTATTAGAATAGCGGTGAGCTCCGGTCGGCAGATTAGGGGTTAATAATTGAAGTTAGGTGTCGGCGATGTTAGGGAGGGCAGATTAGGGGTTAATACTATTTATTATAGGGTTAGTGAGGCGGATTAGGGGTTAATAACTTTATTATAGTAGCGGTGCGGTCAGCTCGGCAGATTAGGGGTTAATAAGTGTAGGCAGGTGGAGGCGACGTTGTGGGGGGCAGATTAGGGGTTAATAAATATAATATAGGGGTCGGGGGTGTTAGGGGCAGCAGATTAGGGGTACATAAGGATAACGTAGGTGGCGGCGCTTTGCGGTCGGCAGATTAGGGGTTAATAAGTGTAGGTAGCTGGCGGCGACGTTGTGGGGGGCAGATTAGGGGTTAATAAATATAATATAGGGGTCGGCGGTGTTAGGGGCAGCAGATTAGGGGTACATAAGGATAACGTAGGTGGCGGTCGGCAGATTAGGGGTTAAAAAAATTTAATCGAGTGGCGGCGATGTGGGGGGACATCGGTTTAGGGGTACATAGGTAGTTTATGGGTGTTAGTGTACTTTAGAGTACAGTAGTTAAGAGCTTTATAAACCGGCGTTAGCCCAGAAAGCTCTTAACTACTGACTGGAGTTTTGTCGTTAGATTTCTAACGCTCACTTCAGCCACGACTCTAAATACCGGAGTTAGAAAAATCCCATTGAAAAGATAGGATACGCAATTTACGTAAGGGGATCTGCGGTATGGAAAAGTCGCGGCTGAAAAGTGAGCGTTAGACCCTTTTTTTAATGACTCCAAATACCGGAGGTAGCCTAAAACCAGCGTTAGGAGCCTCTAACGCTGGTTTTCACGGCTAACGCCAAACTCTAAATCTAGGCCCTAGTAAATAAGCACTGGGTTTTTCTAGTAATGTCTTGATGCAGATTATGACATTTCTAAAAATGAATGAAGGGCAAAAATGTAACTCAATGATCTTCCCAAAAGTAAAGTGATATTCTGCATTATATTGTTTTATTGGTCAGGTCCTAGAGTTATAAAATCATATACTAAAAGTGTGCAATAAGAATCAGCAAATAATTCTATTTATTTTAAACTTGTAATAAATTCCAAACTGGTATCTGTTTATTGTTTCCTGTTCCTGTGTTTAGATTTGACCATTAAATATGAATTTTGCTAATATCCATTAAACAGAGACTGACGCTGTGATGAGAGCAGGATGTGATGTCACTAGTATGTGGGCGGGGCTTAGGTTCGGTGTCTGTGTCGCAGTTAGTTTAGTACAATCAACCTGACTAGATGTGTATTGTTATGCTCTGCAATAAAATAGAGTTCTACCATCATTGCTGTGTCCTGCATATGTCCTGCATCTCATGAAATAGTGTCAGAAGTTCTGGACTGCGCTTCTGTTCCTGATCGATTGCAATGTCAAAGTTTACCCCACCTGAGCCTTTTGACTTTTCTCAGCCTGCAGCTTGGCCCACATGGCGTCAGCGGTTTCAGTGCTTCAGGATTGCATCCAAACTGAACAAGGAGAGTGGTGAAGTACAAGTTAATTCTCTTTTATACTCCATGGGGAAAGGTGTAGAGCCAGTGTTCAATGCTTTTACTTTCCAAGAAGGGGAAGAAGTTAACTTTGATATAGTTATGGATAAACTCAGTGCCCACTTTGTGCCCAAAAGAAATGTGATTCATGAGAGAGCTTGTTTTCACAAACGTAATCAGCGTGTGGGAGAATCTGTGGAGTCATTTGTGCGCAGCCTGTATGAATTAGCTGAATTCTGTGAGTTTGGTGTTGCTAAAGAAAAGCAAATCAGAGACAGAATAGTTATTGGAATTGCAGATGCTGAAGTCTCCCTGAAGCTGCAGTTAGAGCCTGATTTAACGTTAGACGGGGCTATTAGGATGGCCCTCCAGAGTGAACTGGTGAAAAAGCAAAGTGCTGATCTGAGGTCTGAGAGTATTGTGGATGAAGTGCAACAGTCTAGGAAAATTACTAGTGAAAGGCACAGTGTGAGCGGTAGATCTAAAGTACTGGAAAGGCCTAGAAGTGGATGGGCGCAACATGGCCGATGCACACAGTGCTACCGGGCTCATGATCAGAGTGCTATATGCCCAGCCAGAGATAAAAGATGCAGAAAATGTAACAGAATAGGCCATTTTGAAGTGGTGTGTAAAACTGAATACATTAAGGAGATGCAGGTGGACAGTGACCAGGAGGGTCAGGAAGTGTCTTTTGTGGGGTCTGTTGTGGAACGGACAAGCTCAGAGGAAGATTGGAAAGTTACTTTTACTGTAATGGGAGTCAAAGTTGATTTTAAGATTGACACAGGAGAAGATATCACTGTAATGTCTTTTGCTGAATTTATGAAACTGCCTCGACAGCCCCAGCTGGCGAAGGTTACTACAAATGTCCATAGTCCTGGTGGCCGCATTGATTGTGTGGGGAAATTTCTTGCCAGCTGTGAGTACAAACAGAGGAAGTTCACCATGTGGGTGCATGTGATCCGAGGTCAGTGTGTTAACAGTTTATTGAGCAGAAAAGCAGCCTGTGACTTGGGCCTCGTGGCCAGAGTGAATGAGATCTCTGAAGATATGTTTGGCGAGTTGGGCCTACTGAACTGCAAACCTGTCCGTATAGCACTTAAAAGTGACGCAGTCCCATACAGTTTTTCTACTCCTCGTAGAATTCCGTTCCCGCTCATGCCTCAAGTGGAGAAAGAGCTCATGCGCATGAAGTCTATGGGGGTTATTGAAGAGGTTGTTGAAGCAACTGATTGGTGTGGCCCCATTGTTCCAGTTGCAAAGAAAAACGGAAAGGTTGAATGAGGCAGTGAAGAGGGAGAGATTTGTGCTGCCGACATTGGAAGATATAGCCTCGAAGTTGGCTGGGGCGAAGTTCTTTTCCACATTAGACGCTTCTAGCGGCTTTTGGCAGATCCCCCTGGATCCAAAGTGCCGCAAACTGACTACCTTTATCACACTGGTAGGTCGGTTCTGCTTCTGCAGACTCCCCTTTGGGATATCCTCCGCTCCTGAAATCTTTCAAAGGGAAATGAGTTCTCTCCTGAGTGGCCACGTGGGCACAGCGGTCGTCATGGACGACATTCTAGTGTATGGGTCTACAGTGGAGGAGCATGATCAGCGTTTGAGTTGTGTGCTTGAGTTGTCTGGGCTAAAGCTGAATAAAGAAAAATGTCATTTTAGGAAAACTGAATTATGCTACTTTGGGCATATCATCAACGGGGATGGCATCAAGCCGGACCCCGAGAAAATTCGGGCTATTGAACAGATGAAAAGCCCTTCTGATGTACATGAGCTGAGACAGATATTGGGCCTTGTAAATTACGTGGGCAAGTTTCTTCCAGATTTATCTACAGTTTTACACCCTATCACAGAGTTGCTTAAGAAAGATGTTGCCTGGGTCTGGGGACCCTCACAGGAAAAAGCGTTCCTGCATGCCAAGTCACTGCTGGGGTCTGCCCCAGTGCTGGGGTTCTACGACCCTTCAAAAAAGACTGTGGTTAGTGCTGATGCAAGCAGTTATGAGTTGGGGGCTGCACTCCTGCAGCTGAATGACAACAAACTACAGCCCATCGCCTACTGTTCCCGCACACTGATGGCTGCGGAGTCAAAATACGCTCAAATTGAGAAAGAGTGCCTGGCTGCAGTTTGGGCCTGTGAGCGCTTTCAGCGTTATCTAGTGGGTTTGGAGAAATTTAGTCTGGAAACTGACCACAAACCGCTAGTCCCTCTAATAAATTCTTATGACATTGACAAAACACCCTTGAGATGCCTGGCCCTGTTCCTCGGGACAAAGTCCTTAGGAGGGATGAAGAGGCCAAAAAGGGTTATCGTTTCTTCTACGACAGGAGACATTCTGTCAGGCCTTTACAGGATCTGAAAGCAGGCCAAAGTGTCAGAATTAAACTGGATGATGAGAAGAAATGGAAGACGCCTGCTACGGTAGTGGGCCGCTCTCCAGAACCAAGGTCTTACACAGTCCTTACAGAGGGAGGGACGGTTACACGCCGTAACCGAAGACATCTTCAGCCTGTACCTGAGAGTCTGGAACCGGATACCTCAGTACCACCGCCGGTGGGATCCTCTGTTCTAAGAGAGGTGCCTTCCCCTCAACAAGATCACAGCGGGGATATATCTTTGCCTCCAGCAGACTCTTGTTCACCATCTTCTGTATCAGAGGACAGTTCATGCAAAGTTACATCAAGCGGAAGAGTGGTGAAACTTCCGGCCCGATACAGTGACTGACTTTAGCTAGAACAGTGACCGGAAGTATGGGCAGAATAATCCCATGGTCACTGTGGACTAGGGTAGTCTACCCCAATGTCCAAGTCAGGATGTAATTTATTTGTTCATGTTTTCTAATCTATCTGTTTTTATAATGTTCAAAAACAAAAATGTTGTTGTATACCCTGTTGGTGTACCTTGTTATTTATTATATGCAAATGTATGCTTTGCCTTTGAAAAAGGGGAAGATGTGATGAGAGCAGGATGTGATGTCACTAGTATGTGGGCGGGGCTTAGGTCCGGTGTCTGTGTCGCAGTTAGTTTAGTACAATCAACCTGACTACATGTGTATTGTTATGCTCTGCAATAAAATAGAGTTGTACCATCATTGCTGTGTCCTGCATATGTCCTGCATCTCATGACAGACGCCTTTGTCCATTGAAAAAAAAGAAACTTTTATCTTTGTGACACAAAAGATGCAGTTGACAATGTTTATCCACAGCATATTTTGATCTATATACCTATATGCAAACATAATACCATCACCACAAATGCCATAATGTATGAAACGTTTCTAAAATCTGACACCAAACATTTATCCAGATAAAACAACCAACAATTCCGATGTCTAACATTTTATTCTATGCATTTTAGATGCAGTTTTAGATACAGTATATATTATTTTTTCTTCTTGTGATATTTTGATCTTTTAACTGATACACCAACACTAACACCTAGATTTAGAGTTTCACGTTAGCCGTCAAAAGCAGCGTTAAGGGGTCCTAACGCTGCTTTTTACCGCCCGCTGGTCTTTAGAGTCAGGCAGGAAAGGGTCTAACGCTCACTTCCTCACCGCCACTCCAGGCTACCGCAGATCCCCTTACGCCAATTGCGTATCCTATCTTTTCTATGGGATCTGCCTAACGCCGGTATTTGGAGTCTTGGGAGAAGAGAGCGGTAGACCCTCTACCGACAAGACTCCTACCGCCAAAAAAAGTCAGTAGTTAAGAGCTTTATGGGCTAACGCGTGAATATAAAGCTCTTAACTACTGTGCTACAAAGTACACTAACACCCATAAACTACCTATGTACCCCTAAACCGAGGCCCCCCCACATCGCCGCCACTATAATAAAAAAATGTAACCCCTAATCTGCCGACCGGACACCGCCGCCTACATTATACCTATAAATCCCTAATCTGCTGCCCCTAACATCGCCGACCCCTATATTATATTTATTAACCCCTAATCTGCCCCCCCCCAACGTCGCCGCTACCTAACTACACTTATTAACCCCTAATCTGCTTACCGGACCTCGCCGCCACTATAATAAATGTATTAACCCCTAAACCACCGCACTCCCGCCTCGCAAACACTAGAATAAATAGTATTAACCCCTAATCTGCCCTCCCTAATATCGCCGCCACCTACCTACAATTATTAACCCCTAATCTCCCGCCCGCACCATCGCCGCTACTATAATAAAGTTATTCACCCCTAAACCTAACTCTAACCCCTCGCATTCTATTGGCTGATCGGAACAGCCAATAGAATGCGAGTTCAATACAATTGGCTGATTGGATCAGCCAATCAGATTGAACTTCAATCTGATTGGCTGATTGCATCAGCCAATCAGATTTTTTCTACCTTAATTCCGATTGGCTGATAGAATTCTATCAGCCAATCGGAATTGAAGGGACGCCATCTTGGATGACGTCCCTTAAAGGAACCTTCATTCGTCGGGAATTTGTCGGTTGAAGAGGATGGCTTCGCGTCAGCTCCTTTGAAGATGGCTCCGCTCTGCTCCGGATAGATGAAGATTGAAGACGTCGCCTGGATGAACACTTCTACCGGATGGAGGACCTCTTCTTGCCCCGCTTGGATGAAGACTTCTACTGGATCAAGGACCTCCTCTGCGCACCTTGGATGAAGAGTGCGCAGAGGAGGGGTATGTGGGTGGTGGGTTGTAAATGTTGGGGGGTATTGTATTTTTATTTTCAGGTAAAAGAGCTGATTACTTTGGGGCAATGCCCCGCAAAAAGCCCTTTTAAGGGCTGGTAATAGAGCTGATTACTTTGGTAGTTTAGAATAGGGTAGGGCATTTTTTATTTTGGGGGGATTTTTTATTTTATTAGGGGGCTTAGATTAGGTGTAATTAGTTCTTCTTGTAATTCTTTTTTATTTTTTGTAACTTAGTGGGGTTTTTTTTGTATTAGAGAATAGTTTATTTTATTGTATTTTAATTTAGCTAATTTTAGGTAATTTATTTAATTAATTTAATGATAGTGTAGTGTTAGGTGTATTTGTAACTTAGGTTAGGATTTATTTTAAAAGGTTATTTTGTACTTATTTTAACTAGGTAGCTATTAAATAGTTATTAACTATTTAATAGCTATTGTACCTAGTTAAAACAAATACAAAGTTGCCTGTAAAATAAATATAAATCCTAAAATAGCTACAATGTAATTATTAGTTACATTGTAGCTATAATAGGGTTTATTTGATAGGTAAGTATTTAGTTTTAAATAGGACTCATTTAGTTCATTTTAGAAATATTATTTCATTTCATTTAAACTATATTTATGTTATGGGGTATTAGGGTAAGGGTTAGAGTTAGGTTTAGGGGTTAATAACTTTATTATAGTAGCCGCGACGGTGCGGGCGGGAGATTAGGGGTTAATAATTGAAGGTAGGTGGCGGCTATGTTAGGGAGGGCAGATTAGGGGTTAATACTATTTATTCTAGTGTTTGTGAGGTGGGAGTGCAGCGGTTTAGGGGTTATTGCATTTATTATAGAAGCGGCAAGGTCCGGTCGGCAGATTAGGGGTTAATAAGTGTAGGTAAGGTAGTGGCGACATTGGGGGGGGCAGATTAGGGGTTAATAAATATAATATAGGGGTCGGCGGTGTTAGGGGCAGCAGTTTAGGGATTCATAGGGATAATGTAGGTTGCGGCGGTGTCCGGAGCGGCAGATTAGGGGTTAATAATATAATGCAGGTGTCAGCGATAGCGGGGGCGTCAGATTAGGGGTTAATAAGTGTAAGGTTAGGGGTGTTTAGACTCGGGGTTCATGTTAGGGTGTTAGTTGTAGACTTAGAGAATGTTTCCCCATAGGAAACAGTGGGGCTGCGTTAGGAGCTGAACGCTGCTTTTTTGAAGGTGTTAGGTTTTTTTTCAGCCCAAACTGCCCCATTGTTTCCTATGGGGATATCGTGCACGAGCATGTTTTTCCAGCTTACCTCTACCGTAGGCAACGCTGGTATTGAGGGTTGAAGTGGAGCTAAATTAGGCTCAACGCTCCCTTTTCTGAGCCTAAAGCAGCGTTAGCTACGCGAGTTTTAACCGACAAAACTCTAAATCTAGGCCTAACACACACACACACACATATATAGGAGGTATTTTGGCAGGAAAACTATGGGGTTGATTTATTAACAGGCGAGTGGACAGGATTTGCTGTAGTTAATCATGTCCGCTTAACCCGACTTGTGCAAAAGTTTACCGCTAGTGCAATTCGCTATGAAATCCTATTTGGCTAATTTGAACAGCCAATAGGATTTCAGTAGTTTTTTTTTTAGTTTTTTTTTCCATTTTTTTAAGATTAAGGATGTGCAGCAAAAGAGCAGAATGCCCTTTTAAGGACATTGCCCATACAAATGCCCTTTTCAGAGCAATGGATAGTTTAGGCTTTTTAGTGTTAGGTTTTTTATTTTGGGGGGTTTGGTGGGTGGTGGGTTTTACTGTTAGGAGGGACTTTGTTTATTTTTAATGTAAAAGAGCTGATTTCTTTAGGGCAATGCCCTACAAAAATCCTTTTAAGGGCTATTGGTAGTTTATTCTTAGATTAGGGGGTGTTTTTATTTTTGGGGGGGCTTTTTATTTTCATATGGATTAGGTTTAATTTTTTAAAGTTTGATAATTTAATTTTTTATTTTCTGTAATATTAGATTTTTATATTTTCTGTAATTTTAGATTAATTTAAATTTAGGTTGAATTTTTAAATTTTTGGGGGTTAGACACGTTTTTTTAATTATTTTTTTTTTAGATTAGGGTTATGGGCACTTCTTAAAAGAGCCGCCACTATATTTAAATTTTTTAACCCCTAATCTTACGCTCCGTACACTGCCGCCAACTACCTTATCCCTATGTACCCCTAATCTGCTGCCCCTAACACCGCCGACCCCTATATTATATTTATTAACCCCTAATCTGCCGCCCCCGCTATCGCTGACCTGTGCATATTATTAATCACCCCTAATCTGCCGCTCCGTACACCACCGCCACCTACATTATAGCTATGTACCCCTAATCTGCTGCCCCTAACACCGCCGACCCCTATATTATATTTATTAACCCCTAATCTGCCCCCCTCAACGTCGCCTCCACCTGCCTACACTTATTAACCCCTAATCTGCCGAGCGGACCGCTACTATAATAAAGTTATTAACCCCTAATCCGCCTCACTCCCGCCTCAATAACCCTATAATAAATAGTATTAACCCCTAATCTGCCCTCCCTAACATCGCCGACACCTAACTTCAATTATTAACCCCTAATCTGCCGACCGAATCTCGCCGCTACTGTAATAAATGGATTAACCCCTAAAGCTAAGTCTAACCCTAACACTAACACCCCCCTAAGTTAAATATAATTTAAATCTAACGAAATAAATTAACTCTTATTAAATAAATTATTCCTATTTAAAGCTAAATACTTACCTGTAAAATAAACCCTAATATAGCTACAATATAAATTATAATTATATTATAGCTATTTTAGGATTTATATTTATTTTACAGGTAACTTTGTATTTATTGTAACCAGGTACAATAGCTATTAAATAGTTAAGAACTATTTAATAGCTAAAATAGTTAAAATAATTACAAAATTACCTGTAAAATAAATCCTAACCTAAGTTACAATTAAACCTAACACTACACTATCAATAAATAAATTAAATAAAATACCTCCAATTACCTACAATTAAACCTAACACTACACTATCAATACATTAATTAAATACAATACCTACAAATAACTACAATTAAATAAACTAACTAAAGTACAAAAAATAAAAAAGAACTAAGTTACAAAAAATAAAAAAATATTTACAAACATTAGAAAAATATTACAACAATTTTAAACTAATTACACCTACTCTAAGTCCCCTAATAAAATAACAAAGCCCCCCAAAATAAAAAAATGCCCTACCCTATTCTAAATTAAAAAAGTTCAAAGCTCTTTTACCTTACCAGCCCTTAGAAGGACCTTTTGTCCCAAAGAATTCAGCTCTTTTGCCTGTAAAAAAAAACATACAATACCCCCCCCAACATTACAACCCACCACCCACATACCCCTAATCTAACCCAAACCCCCCTTAAATAAACCTACCACTAAGCCCCTGAAGATCTTCCTACCTTATCTTCACCTCGCCGGGGGCTGGCCATCCATAATCCTGCGGCTGAAGAGGTCCAGAAGAGGCTCCAAAGTCTTCATCCTATCCGGCAATAAGAGACAATCCAGACCGGCAACCATCTTGATCCAAGCGGCATCTTCTATCTTCATCCGATGAAGAACGGCTCCATTGTGAAGACCTCCAGGGCGGATCAATCTTCTTCCTCCGACGTCCAACTGAAGAATGATGGTTCCTTTAAGGGACGTCATCCAAGATGGCGTCCCTCGAATTCCGATTGGCTGATAGGATTCTATCAGCCAATCAGAATTAAGGTAGGAAAATTCTGATTGGCTGATGGAATCAGCCAGTCAGAATCAAGTTCAATCCGATTGGCTGATCTGAGCAGCCAATCAGATTGAGCTCGCATTGTATTGGCTGATCGGAACAGCCAATAGAATGCGATCTCAATCTGATTGAACTTGATTCTGATTGGCTGATTCCATCAGCCAATCAGAATTTTCCTACCTTAATTCCGATTGGCTGATAGAATCTTATCAGCCAATCGGAATTCGAGGGACGCCATCTTGGATGACATCACTTAAAGGAACCGTCATTCTTCAGTTGGACGTCGGAGGAAGAAGATTGAGCTAAATTCTTTGGGGCATGCCCCACAAAAGGTCCTTTTAAGTGCTGGTAAGGTAAAAGAGCTTTGAACTTTTTTAATTTAGAATAGGGTAGGGCATTTTTTTATTTTGGGGGGCTTTGTTATTTTATTAGGGGGCTTAGAGTAGGTGTAATTAGTTTAAAATTGTTGTAATATTTTTCTGATGTTTGTAAATATTTTTTTATTTTTTGTAACTTAGTTCTTTTTTATTTTTTGTACTTTAGTTAGTTTATTTCATTGTATTTATTTGTAGATATTGTATTTAATTAATTTATTGATAGTGTAGTGTTAGGTTTAATTGTAGGTAATTGTAGGTATTTTAATTAATTTATTGATAGTGTAGTGTTAGGTTTAATTGTAACTTAGGTTAGGATTTATTTTACAGGTAATTTTGTAATTATTTTAACTATTTTAGCTATTAAATAGTTCTTAACTATTTAATAGCTATTGTACCTGGTTAAAATAAATACAAAGTTACCTGTAAAATAAATATAAATCCTAAAATAGCTATAATATAATTATAATTTATATTGTAGCTATATTAGGGTTTATTTTACAGGTAAGTATTTAGCTTTAAATAGGAATAATTTATTTAATAAGAGTTAATTTATTTCGTTAGATTTAAATTATATTTAACTTAGGGGGGTGTTAGTGTTAGGGTTAGACTTAGCTTTAGGGGTTAATCCATTTATTACAGTAGCGGCGAGATTGGGTCAGCAGATTAGGGGTTAATAATTGAAGTTAGGTGTCGGTGATGTTAGGGAGGGCATATTAGGGGTTAATACTATTTATTATAGGGTTATTGAGGCGGGAGTGAGGCGGATTAGGGGTTAATAACTTTATTATAGTAGCGGTGCGGTCCGCTCGGCAGATTAGGGGTTAATAGGTGTAGGCAGGTGGAGGCGACATTGAGGAGGGCAGATTAGGAGTTAATAAATATAATATAGGGGTCGGCGGTGTTAGGGGCAGCAGATTAGGGGTACATAAGTATAATGTAGGTGGCGGTGGTGTACGGAGCAGCAGATTAGGGGTTAATAATAATATGCAGGGGTCAGCGATAGCGGGGCTGGCAGAATAGGGGTTAATAAGTGTAAGGTTAGGGGTGTTTAGACTCAGGGTACATGTTAGAGTGTTAGGTGCAGACGTAGGAAGTGTTTCCCCATAGAAAACAATGGGGCTGCATTAGGAGCTGAACTCGGCTTTTTTGCAGGTGTTAGGTTTTTTTTCAGCTCAAATGGCCCCATTGTTTTCTATGGGGGAATCGTGCACGAGCATGTTTTTGAAGATGGCCGCGTCCGTAAGCACTGCTGGTATCTAGAGTTGCAGTGGCGTTAAATTATGCTCTACGCTCCCTTTTTGGAGCCTAACGCACTGAAAACCCATCCATTCTGTGAACTCTAAATACCAGCGGTATTTAAAAGGTGCGTGGGAAAAAAAGCACGCGTAGCTAACGCACCCCTTTGGCCGCAGAACTCTAAATCTAGGCGTTAGTGTTAGGTTTATTTATTTGGGGGGTTTGATGGGTGGAGGGTTTTATTGTTAAGGGGGACTTAGAATTTTTTGTAACTACAAAAGAGCTATTTAACTTAGGGCAATGCCCTACAACAAGCCATTTTAAGGGCAATTGGTAGTTTATCATTAGATTATTATTATTTATTATTATACTTTATTTATGAAGTACCAACATATTCCGCAGCGCTGTCCATGGATACAATTCATTTAAATAAAACAATGCAATACTTGTAAGAGACAGGACAACATTTACAAACTAATACAGGAGGGATTGAGGGCCCTATTCCCGTGGGAACTTACAATCTAGAAGGGTAGGAGGTTGAGAAACAGGAGGTGAGGACTGCAAGATTGAGAAGGATGTTAATACAGAGTTAGATGAGGGAAATGTTAGGTAAGTGAAATTAATTTATTATTGTGTTGGGTGGTAGGCTTCTCTGAACAGAAAAGTCTTCAGGGAGCATTTAAAGGAAGAAAGATTAGGGCAAAGCCTGACAGCACGAGGGAGAGTGTTCCAGAGGGTAGGTGCTGCACAACACAAGTCCTGCAGTCTAGCATGAGAGGAGGTTATAGTTGCGGATGCAATTAGATTAGGGGGTGTTTTTATTTTGGGGGGCTTTTTTATTTTGATAGGGATTAAGTTTAATGTTTTAAATTTGGGGGGTTAGACTTTTTTTTTAGTTTAGGGTTCTTGAAAGAGCTGAATGCCCTGTTAAGGGCAGCAAAAGAGCAGAATGCCCTTTTAAGGGCAATGCCCATACAAATTCCCTTTTCAGGGCAATGGATAGTTTAGGTTTTTTAGTGTTAGGTTTATTTATTTTGGGGGGTTTGGTGGGTGGTAGGTTTTACTGTTAGGGGGGACTTTGTTTATTTTTAATGTAAAAGAGCTGATTTCTTTAGGGCAATTCCCTACAAAAAGCCTTATAAGAGCTATTGGTAGTTTATCCTTAGATTAGAGGGTGTTTTTATTTTTGGGAAATGCTATTGAACTAAAGAAAAAATTGTATATGTGTGCTAACAGCTGTGGGGATTAAATCCAATAAAGATTATAAAACACTTATGTAGTGTGTATGCAATTAGGAATAAACTTTAAAAAAACTGGTTGATTGTATTTACCTCTATGTGAATATATGTAGTGGTATACTTCAATAAGTAGACATAAAACACAGATGGTGGGTGGTTCTATAAATAAACCAATGATGAAATGTATTCTATTAAAAAGCGATAATTAAAACAGGTAATGTGATAAAACACAAAAACACAATCAATAGAACTAAAATATATGACCGGTCATGTACATATAAGTTTATAAACAGAGATATATTAAAAACTGCATGCAGATATCTGACAATCTTAGAACAGTAAAACTTTGTGCAGAAAAAATTTACACTTTGTGCAACAAGGGGTCTGATCCGTTTAAAACTGTGAAATCAAATAATATAGCGTTAGGTGTTGACAGGCTATGTTCACAGTAATGAAGACTGATATACACCTGTATATTTATTCATTCAAACTTGTAATCCTTAAAGCAAAGAGTTCTGTTCTAATTGACGGTTACCAAACATTAGACAGATCCGTTTATATTGAAAAGTGGTAAGTTCGACAACTAGTGTTATGCTAGTATGTCTCCCAGATTGTTGTCTTTTTCGATAAAAGGGTGACAAATACAACCTAGCTGTAGGGCTACAACACCTCTACAGTGCCTACCTGCTTCACTTCTGAGCTGGAATATCCGTCGGGGTCAGGCACAGGTGTCTGGAGCGGCTCCTAACAGCCGGCGGTGTCACTGATTATCTCAGACGTAGATCCGGCTAAAAATGAAAAACTCTGTGCAGAGTACGTTGGAGAGAGGTGAAGTAGTTCCAAACAATCTCTCGTAATCCTTGGCGATCATGCTATTTTAGCACTTTGTAGTTGGCTGTCTTATTCCTTCAACGCGTTTCGCCATGTACCATGGCTTTATCAAGATGGTTCAGACATGTTTTTGGCTTCTTTATATACGTATACTTCGTCTGTGATTGGTCTATTAATTCTCATGACGTATATTTTTTAAGGTGGATTCTGTATAAGGTGGAATATTATGGTTGTCAAATGGTTTCTGCGAAGCAGTCATATCTCTCTATTTTGTACTTTTAGCACAAAGTGTAAATTATTATACATTACGATTATAGTTAAAATAATAAATGATGTATTATGCGTGAACAATACATAAAAAAGATACATAGAAAGTACATAAAAAGTACATAAAAGTGAGGATAATACCACTTAAATAGGGGCTTATTAAAACAGTCTAGGTGCGAATAAGTAGAAAGTCTCATATTCATGTTTTTTATATATAAAAACTCCAAGGACAAAAATTATACAACAATGTTGTTAAACCGATATTGTCTCTGTGTGTTAATACATATCATTGAGTCTATCATTGCTCCAAATTAAAATGAACTATTTACTAGGATACATATATATATTTATTTTTCTATACAAGGGGTTATTTTTGGGGGCATTTTATTTTCATAGGGATTATGTTTAATTTTTTAAAGTTTGATAATTTTATTTTTTATTTTCTGTAATATTAGATTTTTTATTTTCTGTAATTTTAGCTTAATTTAAACTTAGGTTTAATTTTTAAATTTTGGGGTTAGACTTTTTTTTTTATTTTTTATTTTTTTTAGATTAGGGTTATGGGCACTTCTTAAAAGAGCTGAATGCCCTGTTAAGGGCAGCAAAAGAGCAGAATGCCCTTTTAAGGGCAATGCCCATACAAATGCACTTTCAGGGAAATGGATAGTTTAGGTTTTTTAGTGTTAGGTTTTTTATTTTGGGGGGTTTGGTGGGTGGTAGGTTTTACTGTTAGAGGGGACTTTGTTTATTTTTAATGTAAAAGAGCTGATTTCTTTAGGGCAATGCCCTACAAAAAGCCTTTTAAGGGCTACTGATAAATTATTCTTAGATTAGGGGGTGTTTTTATGGGGGGGGGGCATTTTATTTTCATAGGGATTAGGTTTAATTTTTTAAAGTTTGATAAATTTTTTTTATTTTCTGTAATATTAGATTTTTTTATTTTCTTTAATTTTAACTTAATTTATTTTTTTATTTTTTTTAAATAGATTTTTTATTGAGGTTATTGACAAAACCACATCAAATAAACATGTTACACAAGTATTTAGAAACAGTCTTTTAAACTATGACATTACTTAGGAGTTCAAAACTATACCATAGTCACATATAGGTAAAGATTTTTCACGAGAAAACCCAAAGCAACATCTCTATATTTGTATGTAACAGGCAAAACTGAAACCTCATTTTCAACTTTATAGTATTTTCCTCTCCTAATAAAAGAGGCCACTTTCAGACTCCTGTCATCTGAAATGGTGTCTAGAGGATATAGAGTGATAAAAACATTCTCTCTTGAACCTATGGTAAATTAGAATAAAATTTAAAGAAGGTAGTTAGGGCACGGTCCAATAAGGGTTGTTGTTATGTAAAGACATATGGTGCTATTGAGAAGGAACTATGATATAGATGCGGCATAGAAAAGACAAGCCGCGTAGGTAGTTCTCCTATAAAAGGAGGTACTTTATGGTGGTGGGGGGGAGGAGGTGGTAGTAATAGTAAGATGAATGAAGTAAGTAACTTAAGGACTCTGCGGATGAAAAGAAGGGCAGGCGAACGTATATAATATATCATAGGTGCTTAGTGTACTAAATACCGTACCTTAATTAAGGACCAATGGATATATATATTTAAGTTTAACCATGTAACAACAGCTATAATCATGGGAAAATGGCAGGTATTTAATAGTCCAATAAGCTGCTGAACATAAAATACTGGGGGTTTTAAAACATAGTGAATGCTAGGCTATACAAATAGGGCAGGATAAAGCGAGAAAACAATAACGACAACCTTAATTACGCTGGCTGGTGCGTCATAATATAGATTTTGCCATTAGCTTAGTTAGTCCACTGCTTGTTAAGACTAGCGCTATAGATAGAGATGTGGTCTCCGCAAATGCAGAGGACCCTGTATAGGACATAATAACTCTTCAGTGCAAGCTATAGTATCTGCTGGGTTTAATTCAGCTAAGTTTTAACTATGTACAGTTTGTTATTAGATTTAGGATTGGATATATACAATTATGAAAGTGGTATGCTGAGGGAGAATCATGGTGTAACACTCTGAGCACAGATATCGCACTAAAGTATCTCTATGTATATGTGGATGGAGGGGGTGGAAGGATGGCGTCATTTATAAACAAGCCAGATAATGTAAGCAAGATATGCGTCATATGGAGGGAAAATTTCCAGTAAATGTACCAGACATCTTAATTGCTTGAGTGGAAGAAACATCAGATCACCTAATAGACTCCCATAAATATGGCGATCGGAATAGTATTTCAGCACATTGTGTAGTGTCAATTCAAACGCCAAAACAGATATGTAGGATCCTCATGCAATATACCTGTAAGCCAAACAGAACACTCCCCAACAGTCCAAATCATAGTTACATGAAAAAAACAAATAGGGAATAGGTCTACCACGGGGCATGGGCCCTATGCCCCGCGGTATTAGGCATAGAATCTCGACATACAGTTGAGCGCACATATAAGTATATACATTTTCAGGGTAAATACAGTATAGAAAGCGTGTCTGGGTATACCTACTGTTGTTAAAATATGCACTGAGTCCAAGTTTTGACTATTGGGATACTGAGGATCCTATTAGTATCCACATGAGTAAATGTGTGGCTATATACTATAGGGGTATCCTAAAGGGACTAGTAGGTAACATTATAAGATTGTGTTACTGTGCCTGACTCAAAATGCTAGGGCAAGAATAATAAACTAGTAACTAATGGTGAAGAGCTGAAAGAAGAGAAATTTAAAAACCAACAACAGGCTTAACATCATGCAAACGTATGTGGAACTATTGAAAAAAAAAGAATCACATTATTTATCCCATGCCCTCCCTTTTGAATAGGAAAACTTTATATTGCAAGTCCACTTCAGATGTCAAAGTCTGTAACTTAATCAGAGGGGTCTCCTGAACCCCACATCCATAGAACCAGACAGGTAAGATTAAGCTCAAACAGCCACTGGGGATTTCCTTAATATTAAGGCAGATGGGCTCTGCTGATCAACATAAGCATAGTCAAATATGATTTGTGCCGTAGGTGCTGTGAATCCAAGTGGAGGCTTTTAAGTAACTGGACATTGTCAATGACTGGGCATCCATCCCCCACATTGAAAGTCAGAGTATTTACCCCATTCCTGCTCTCTCAAACAGGAAAGCTGGATAGTCCGGACAAATGTAGCTGCATATGGGTCCAGTGGTGAAAAAGACGCCCAAACTCACAGGCAGTAAATAATGCTGCATAAATCGAGAACAACTGCAGCCCTGACGCCAAGCAACCAAAGTATTGTGGGGGACTATACACTTCATTCTCTCAATTTTACCTTTAGTTGCGTTAAGGCTTTCCCTCTTGTTTGGCTCTCTAGCTGCTATTTTAGCACCTTGCCCTTTAGTATGCGGTACTGTGTTTTCTCTCAGATATTTGGTCGCCGGTGTTATCGAGATGATCCCTTGGCTCTCTCCCTCCGTTGTACACTGTGAATTTCCCTCTAGTTCCTGAGGGCAGGTGGGAGGTATAAGCTGTGCAGAGATGGCCCTATTATTAGCCACAGGTTCCGAGAGGGCCGCCAGATCGGAGTGCGGGCTTAAACTGAATGCCGCCACCATATGCGCCTCTAGCTTACGAAAATGATTACGCACCAGCGCCTCAATGGCGCCAAGGATATCTATGCCTGCTGCTTCCATATTTGCCAGGTTATGCCCCTGAATTATCTAGTCGCTTGTTGCCCACAGTCACAAAACAATACCTTGGGCGTTACTGGGTCAGCAAGATGGCCGTTCCTCGATATTCCTCACTTCTGCCGTCTCTGCCATAACAGGTAGCGAGCTGCTCAAAACAAGTAATCCCACTAGGAATAAGATGATTTAGTTTGTCTCCCCACGACACAGGCTTCAGTTAGGGCTTAATTAAGCAACCCTGGGCAGTTAGTAGTACAAAATTTGTCAATTTAAAGCCGGAGCTGCAATGATACACGTCTGCCCGGGTGCATGGCTGGCTCCGCCCCCCATTTTAACTTAATTTAAACTTAGGTTTAATTTTAAAATTTTGGAGGGTTAGACAGTTTTTAAAAAAAAAAAGAAATGGTGAAGAGACTTTAAACCTAACTACATGGTTGTGCAATGACTTAGTTAACATATACTGGTTGTGTACTCCAGGCTTACCGGTTTAGACTTTGTAGTATACCAAGCTAACTGAAACAACTATTATTGGGACTGTATGCTTTAACCCTATTATAGCATGATTGAGTTTAGCGATTAAATCACAACAAGGGGGGGCTACCAACTTTATCTCACAGTTGGTTAATATAATATATATACTCGTATAACTCTTGTTTATTTATTGTGGAACTACAATGGTCGATTTTGCTACTCAATTAGGTTATTTTTGTCAAATCCAATATGTATAAAGTGTCAGTATAAGCGTAACAGACAATGCAGGAGCTTTATGCTCTATTTATGGTACAGTAATAAAACATTAAGTTACATATGATTTGATAAATACACACAACACTGTTTCGCTTGCTTACTATTCTTATTCGTTCCAAGAGCTTACATCATGGAATACATGGACTATTACCTTTAAACGTTGCTTCAGTCAGACACCAAGTTTAGCCAGCTATTGGCTATAAGTTACCCAGAGGGAATACAACTAACTATACAACTGAAGTTAATTTACTTAAGATTGTTTCTAACCTATCAGTGGACCATATACACATTTCACTACACATGTATATTTATTATACTACTCAAGGTTCCTAGGAGTGTTTTTATTGTACTTCCTATTTTATTTTTTACTTAATAAATGTTAAGTTTTAACTCTTCTTTTGCCCACAAGTTTAATTTTTATGTAAGTTGTTTATATCATATCAGCTAATTTAGCTGCCAATCAGTGTGTAACCCAGAGTGATGATTTACTAATTGTATGGCAAGGGACTGTAAAAGAAATTGAGAAGTTTGTGCTGTATGCAAATAAGAACACATTTAACCTACATTTTAGAATGGAATGTGATAAAGATAAAGTTACGTTCCTGGATCTGGAAATTGCCCAAGAGATGAATATGGTGAACACTAAACTATATAGAAAACCCACAGCTACCAATTGGTATTTACACGCCCAGAGGACATCATAAGAAGTGGATACAAAGTATTCTACTTGGGCAATTTCAGAATGCCAGAAGGAACTGTAAAAAATTATGAGGATTTTAAAGTAGAACCAGGAATTATTAACAAGAGATTCTTAGCGAAAGGTTATGCAGAAGAGTCCCTGAATGCAGCTTATGAAAAAGTTAAGACACTGGATAAAAAGAGTTTAGTGAGGAAAAAATCTGGACTAGTTCAAAATAGGGAAGGGGATCAAAATCAAAGGGCGAAATTACATATACACTGTAGGTTTCAGGAGACTTCCGGTGGGCGGGCGATGCAGTAGGAAGCAGGATTGTGGAGCTCCGTGTTTTTAGGCTCACAATCCTGAGATTTTGCTTGCAAACAGCCCGGAAAGCTACATTCCTTGGCAGGGCATATCTTATATACCTGCCCGGACAAAGCACAGCAGGGAGCGCAACAAATCTACTCCCCCGTCGGCAAGGGGAAAAATAAAAAGCCACCAGTAAGATCGCGGCGGCGATCAGAAAGACCAGACCCTCCTAAAAGTAAATACGAGTAGGGGAAGAGGGGGAAAAATTAACCTGTCGCACCTTGGATGTGGAGATTGGGACCCTGCCACTTCGAAACGGAGAGCTGCAACGGTCCTTTCTGTTGGTGAGTTGCGCAACAGTTTAGCAGCCGCCATCTTGTATAACGGCTCTGATGCAAAGGGGGCACACATCGAGTCTTGCAGATCCCAAAGCTATATAAGAACCCCTGGATTATTCACACTGGTTGGTGAGGGGTATGAGGAGTACCTCAGAATAAGAGGATCAAAATCAAATGGTCACACTTTAAATTTAAACGGACACACATTTTAATGCACAGAGAACTGATACTGCTGCTGGTGATTCTCTATTGCACAATTTTTGCCATCACAGCATCAGATTAGTTGTAGCTTAGAGATCCTAGCTGTTAGCCTCTCAGGACTGAAACTTGAGGCACTCTCTACCCTCACACAAAAGAGCAAGGAGTTGAGGATGCTGTATACATAATATAAGAGAGGGCTGACATAGCAACAACACATTTTGAGAAGCTAGGAGGCTCTTTCAACCACAGTGCATGCAAGACATAGTGTAGCAGTGCCTATTTATTTGTTCTCCCTTCATGTAACAGAAATATACAATTCAGATAGGTGGCTGCAAGGAACTAGAGATCCATCTAAGTGTCAAACCTATATGAAACCTTTTCTTGAAGGGGAATACTAGTATGAAGATGGCGTAAAACCAGCTGAGCCCCCCCATCCCTGGGACTTCCCCCCCTCCCGCATTCTTATCCTCAGCCTTGTGTTTTTTTTTCTCCTTTGCGGAGTTAAGTCAGAATAAGAAGTTATGAATCACTATCTCGACAATATGTGTTAACGCTGATGACATACTTTTAATCTTACTCAGAGACTTGTGCCGAATAGCTGCAGAGAGTGGCAGTGGCCCTGGGGCACACTGATAGAGTCTTACACCCTAAATATTCACAAGCTGCTGGCCCTGCCGTTAGCGTAGGAGTCAGGGCGATACCGCATCTGCATGCAAAAATATTATACGTTATATAACAAAAGTACTGACAAGATGGCAAGCAAGCAACGTCAGCAATATAGAAGACTTAAAAGTCAAATGGAAGTTCACTCGCCACCATCAACCGCCTCTGATATACAAGAAATGGCACAGCAAGAGACACACCCAATAGTGTCCCAGTTGTCGGCTCTTTTTCTCCCCAAGATTGAGCAGCTGCAGACAGGATTGGACACAATAACAACAGACTTGAAAGTTTTTTCCACGAGACTTAACACGGTAGAACAAAGAGTAGCTGATAATGAGACTCAGCAGAGGGAGGCCACACTAAATGTCGCACAACTACAAAGACAAAACAAGTTTCTCCAGGACAAGCTGGATGACTTAGAGAATAGGTCCAGATGGAATAACATCCGAGTGGTAGGACTCCCTGAGTCCATTCCTGGCTCAAATCTTATTGACTTTGCTGAACAAACTCTACCAAAACTGCTGGGACTGGCTACCACTAATATACCATGTGTGGTTGAAAGAGCGCATAGGGTAGGTCAACTGCAGCAAAAATGAGGTCAAAATACCCAACCCAGACAAGTCATGATCAAGTACCTCAACTTTAAAGATAAGACCTTGCTTCTTAAAGCATACAGACAAACATCAGAACTGATCCACGAAGGGTTCAGGATCCATCTATTCCAGGACTATTCCGCTGAAGTGGCTAAAAAGAGGAGGGAATTCTCTCCCTACTGTAAAGAGCTGCTAGAAAAGGGTGAATCTATTGCACTTCTGTACCCGGCAAAGCTCAAGATACAGACGGCACATGGCCCGAAATTCTTTGACAACACCACTCAGCTCAAAGACTTTATGAAGTCTCACAAGACACAAAGGAACAACTCACTCGAGGAAGAGGCAAACAGGATTGGGGAGGATGAGGACTGACAAGATTTGACTCAGTCACTTTACCCAGTTACACATGATCATTGTGCAGATCCCACTCGCTGGGAGATGGTGATATGGAAAGGCTGAAAACTTTAAGCTCTTATTCACAGAACTTACCATGCAAGACATGGTGCCTGTCATATATCCTTTTGAAAATGTGGGGTGGTGGGGGGGGGGGGGGTTATTTGAATGTTTGCACTGTTTAGTTAATTGCACTGCTTAATTACTGTTCTGTTTGATCAAGGTTAATTCTTATTGAGCTCAGTAAGCTGTTGTGTTCTGCTCATTGTTTTTCCATCCCTTTTTTTTCTGATCCAGAATTAGAAGCTCTTCCTCTAAGGGAATTGGAATAGGTATTTCAGGACATTTTGAAGATACAGGTAATACCCCGGGGTGTCATCCCACCAGTACTTACGCAGTAGACATATAACATATCTGATCTGTACAGAGAGAGGGTGGAGATATATATATACCATGGGAGTACACATAATATCCTGGAATGTTAGGGGCATCACATCTCCCATAAAAAGGAAAGCTATACTTAAGTATTTAAAATCCCATAAATCTGATATAGCTATTTACAGAAATCCACATTGCGTCTCTACTGGCCCTAGCAGACAATACAATGTGAAACCTGACTCTATAACATTAAATAAGTTTAAAAAGCACTGCAGCTTACTGATGTTTGGAGGGAGAGAAACCCTAAAATAAGAAACTATACATGCATTACACCTACTAAAGATACCCTGTCACGTATAGACTACTTTTTGACATCTCCATCCCTAAATACGAGAATACTGGAAACTGAAATAGATAACCCGATGATCTCAGACCATGCCCCAGTTACGCTTACACTGAAAACGGATTCAATTAAATCACACAGAGAGGGTTGGACATTCCCTAGATATCTGATGCATGATACCAACCTTAGGAACCATTTGGTAGGGGAATGGCTGGCATACTGTAACCTGAACAATAGGCATAGGGAGAACCCACTTCTTTTTTGGGAAGCAGGTAAGGCAGTACTTAGGGGGGTGGTAACCTCTTATGTGATTGCCTCTAAGAGGCGGAAACGACTGAGGGAAGAACTTTTACTACAACAGCTCCTCAACTCGAGAAACCGTTACCTACGTAACCCCACAGAGGCCAATAGACTCAAATACAAAACTGTCAAAACAGAAAGAGACACCTTTCTTCTACAGAACACAGCTAGAGACATGACAAAAGCTCATGCTAGATTCTACAGGCATGGAAATAAGATAGGTAAAATGCTTACTAGACTAACCAAACTAAAACTCCTAACTTCATAGCGGCCATTAAGAATCAATATATAATATTAACTGACACAAAGGGTATGCAGCAGACTTTTAGACAGTACTTCTCAGACTTATACAAAACTAAAGTAGTCAATCCCTTACATAGAGAAGCCTTCTGGGAGACCCTTACACTTCCACAGATCTCAGAAAGTCAGCGCCAATTATTAAACACCTGCATCTCAGTTGAAGAAATTGAGAAAGCAATAGGGAACATGGCCTTAGAAAAAGCTCCGGGACTGGATGGACTCCCGGGAGAGTTTTACAAGCTGCTTCAGAAAGAGGTGGTGGGAGCACTGTCTGAGCTCTTCAACAATATCATGGAAGGGGAAATAAGGGAAGCTGGGAGATTCACCAAAGCCAATGTTAGTCTGATACCCAAACCAGGCAAAGATCATCTCAATCCAACTTCATATAGGCCGATCTCACTTATGAACTTGGATTACAAACGTTTAACAAAAATCCTGGCAGGGAGGTTAGCATTAATTTTACCGGACATTATTCATGATAATCAGACAGGGTTCATAAAGGGTAGGTCAGCGGTGAAAAATGTCAGAACACTCCAAATTATATTAACACATTACTGGAATAAAAAAAACGCAAAGGCCAGTTATAGAGACAGACAAAGCATGTGTGCTGCTTGTGGATGCAGAAAAGGCCTTTGACAAGGTCCTCTGGGAACACTTGTTTTATACCATTAGGAAATTCGGAATTGAAGGGCCTTTTATTGAGGCACTACAGACTCTATACTCTAATCCACAGGCAGCGATTTTGGTGAATGGGACTCTTTCCCAATCATTTACGCTGGAAAGAGGTACGAGGCAAGGGTGTCCCTTGTCACCCCTCCTCTTTGACTTAGCTCTAGAACCCCTGGCGATAAAAATTAGATCACAAACAGAGGGTCTCAAATTGGGAACAACCACTCTTCATCTGTCACTTTTCGCAGATGATATGGTTCTGTACGTGCAAAATCCTAGCTCCAACATATCCAAATTAATGGATATCATCAGTAGTTTTAGTCCAGTATCGGGCTATAAAATGAATACTGATAAGGCAGAACTCATCTGGCTGACTAATAGTATTGAGGTACCTGACTTTCAATGTAAATTTAAATTAGCAGGGAAAACCTTTCGGTACCTGGGGGTGGACTTATCACTAAACCCAGCTGACTGGTATGTGGCCAACTACAACCCACTGAAAAGAGAAGCCATGGACCTAGTCACTCATTAGGCAAAGCTCCCGCTCTCAATATCAGGCAGGGTCGGCCTCATAAAAATGATCCTGTTTCCAAAAATTCTGTATAAGATGCCAATGTTACCAATGGTACTTAGTAAGGAGGATCTGAAATTCTGGAGTTCATTGTTTCTCTCCTTTATCTGGGCTAATAAAAAACATAGAATTAAATCAGACAGAATGAGAAGTACTGTTGACTCTGGAGGCATGGGAGTGCCGGACATAGAACTCTATAGCTGGGTGACTCAAGCTAAATATGTGTTAGACTGGTTGACAGGAGGGAACAATTTTACAATCCCTGACTTGGAGCGCCAACTTACAGCCCCATGGTCACTAGCTGTGTTGCCACATCTGCAAGCCACAAAAATAGATAAACATCTCGCACAACATGCACTAATTCAGCAACCATTGTATGCATGGAGGAAAATGTGTAACAAGCTGCTGTTCAACCATGAAACATCCACATACATTCCATTGCAGGGGAATCCCAATTTTATTCCAGGGTTGACCACACAAACCTTTAGGTACTGGGAAGCTCAAGGCTTAAATGTAGTATCCAAGTTACTAGAGGGAGACGGGAGGACGATACACACATTTGCGTACTTGCAAGAAAGATATGCCCTACCGAGATCGCATGACTTCGCATATCTCCAGGCGAGACACTATGTAACCACGCTTCTAGGCTCTGACACTTTTTCGGGGAGCGAACAAGTGGTCTACCAGTTATGTAAACTATATGCACAACGGATCACATCAATCACCCCAATTTACAAAGCACTGACAAAGGCAAACAATGAGAACACACAAAAACATATTAGTGATAGATGGGCCACACTGCTAAATGACGAGGTTTTGATTGCTCAAGTTAAACATAGTATTCAAAAGGTACAAAAAGCCACATTGTCCATGGATCATAGAGAATCCCACACCAAGCTATTGGAAATGGCATACATCACACCCAAACTATACAAGGCATGGGAAGCAGAATCCTTAGGGACATGCCCGAAATGTAAACAAGCCAATGCAGATCTCTTACACATGATCTGGACATGCCCCAAGCTGGCGAAATTCTGGGGGATGACCCAACACTGGATGCGATCCATTGGAATCGCAGTAGCCACACTGACGGTTAGATCAGTTGTTTTCTTAGACTGCCAGAACTTAAACAGAACAAATACGCAATTCGCCCACATGGTGATTATACAGGCTAGAAAAGCTGTTCTCAAAAATTGGTTAAAATGTGAGGCCCCAACCTTAAAACAGCTAAAGAGAGAAGTGCATAGACAAATGCTCTATGAGCAGGTAGACACTTTTGGTGATGCCCAAAAACGCACAAAACGTTTCATTGGCAAATGGGAGATTTACTTGCATACACTAGATCAGAATCAACAAATACAAGTGCTATACCCGATCCGTAACACTGATTATATTCTTGAAGCACAGCTAAGGGGGGGGTGGCAGCTTAACTTTGATAGATATGTTCCATCCCCAAAAGAGAGGCACTAATCCACTTAAAGCAGAGAGATGCGATGACACCCCGGGGAGGGGGAGAGGAATGATGGAGAAGGTAAAGGTCAGGAGGAGGATAGGTAGGACATAAAAAAAAAAGACATGTGTTGGTCCAATTCATTGATTGTCATTATTATTTTTGTTCCTCTCTTTTACTGAAATGGCGTCTCTGTAATTGGAATAGATGTTCATATCCTTTCACTATGTATCTCAGATGTCAATGTTTACTCAGTGGACTGGAATTGATGCATGTTTTTTGAATAAATAAAGATTTTCAAAACACTGTAGGTTTCAGTGCAAATGCTGAAACCCCTGTCGCCCGTTAGTTCACCTCACACATTGGGTAAATCACATATACGACGCCGGCAGTTCATATACTGCCATAAGTCTGATAAACTGGCTAGGTTCAGAAATGTGCTCAAATACACATTTCTGGAGACACCAGGGACTTACGGCAGTATATGATCTGTCAGCGCCTAAGTTTTTTTACAAAATCCCATGTAAAAATCTAACCCATCTTTAAAAAAGTAAACTGACATGTCAAACCCCCTATATCATACACTAAGGAGTGTTGGCACAGTACCTGCATACTTTGCACTTGCGAGCAGGAATCACTACTATAGAGCGCTGTAAGGTGAGATCTACAGCAGATTCATATTGCAGCCGTTGGCTGAGGCGAGGCGGACATAGGAGCTTACAGGCTTAACGAGAGACTCTCCTACAGTTTCAAGGTACACTGCTCACATAGCCACAGGCTATTGATTAAGCTGGGGGTGAGTACCGGACAACATCTTACACCATCATTTCTGGTTTATACATGATCAGGAACAACCATATAAGGTACAGCTAATAAGATCTATCAGTGCCTTGCATTAATGGTGGATATTTTAAGTGGCTATTCAGAGCTGTCCCAGGACTATTTGATCTACTTTTAACATGTCTGTTTAAGGACTGTCATATTTTACCTGCCCGAAGAAACGACCAGTTGCGGTCGAGAAACGCGTTGCTTGCAAATAAAGTGTTCCTTTTATCTTTTAATCATTTGGAAGTTGTCTGTTTGTTTGCATCATTCCTTTGATCCCTACGGGCTATCTAGAGAGTGCCCCTAGATATCCTGAGATTGGATCTTGGCTGATATCCATTTGTAGAATGTCTTGGGGAGCAGTGTACTAGCCACTATTTACACGAAGATCCATATGGGATACATTACAATCTACCTAATAAAGTTATTAACCCCTAAACCACCAACCACCACAATGCAAAGTACCTATTAACACTATTAACCCCTAAACCGCTAACCCCCCACAAAGCAAAGTATCTATTAACACTATTAACCCCTAAACCACCAACCTACCACAACACAATCTACCTAATTAACCAATTAACCCTTAAACCGCCAACTCCCCACAATGCAAAGTATAAATCTAATAACTAAGACCCCTAACTTAACACCCCCAGAGTTAACCCCAATTAAACTACAATAACATAAAATAAGAAGACTACCTTAAAAATATTTTAAAATTACACAAAATAAAAAATTCTATGTTTACATGAAAATAAAAAAAACTAAGATTACAAAAAAAAATCTAACGGCTAGATTTAGAGTTCTGCGGCCAAAGGGGTGCGTTAGCTATGCATGCTTTTTTTCCCCGCACATTTTAAATACTGCTGGTATTTAGAGTTCACAGAAAGGCTGCGTTAGGCTCCAAAAAAGGGAGCGTAGAGCATATTTAACGCCACTGCAACTCTCGATACCAGCAGTGCTTACGGATGCGGCCAGCTTCAAAAACGTGCTCGTGCACGATTCCCCCATAGGAAACAATGGGGCTGTTTGAGCTGAAAAAAACCTAACACCTGCAAAAAAATTATATTTAAGTTAGGGGGGTGTTAGTGTTAGGGTTACACTTAGCTTTAGGGGTTAATACATTTATTATAGTAGCGGTGTGGTCCGGTCGGCAGATTAAGGGTTAATTATTGTAGGTAGGTGGAGGCGACGTTGGGGGCGGCAGATTAGGGGTTAATAAATATAATATAGGGGTCGGCGGTGTTAGGGGCAGCAGATTAGGGGTACATAGGTATAATGTAGGTTGCGGCGGTGTATGGAGCGGCAGATTAGGGGTTAAAAAAAATATGCAGGTGTCAGCGATAGCGGGGGTGGCAGTTTAGGGGTTAATAAATATTATGTAGGTGTTGGCGGTATTAGGGGCAGCAGATTAGGGGTACATAGGGATAACATAGGTGGCAGCAGTGTGCGGTCGGCAGATTAGGGGTTAAAAAATTTTAATAGAGTGGCGGCGATGTGGGGGGGGGGCTCGGTTTAGGGGTGTACTTTAGAGCACAGTAGTTAAGAGCTTTATGAACCGGCGTTAGCCCAGAAAGCTCTTAACTACTGACTTTTTTCTGTGGCTGGAGTTTTGTCGTTAGATTTCTAACGCTCACTTCAGCCACGACTCTAAATACCGGCGTTAGAAAGATCCCATTGAAAAGATAGGATACGCAATTGACGTAAGGGGATCTGCGGTATGGAAAAGTCGCGGTTGCAAAGTGAGCGTTAGACCCTTTCCTGACTGACTCTAAATACCAGCGGTAGCCCAAAACCAGCGTTAGGAGCCTCTAACGCTGGTTTTGACGACTAACCCCAAACTCTAAATCTAGCCGTTAGATAGCAGAAAAAAATAAACAAAATTATCCAAAATAAAAATATTAAACCTAATCTAATACCCCTATAAAAACAAAAAAGCCATCCCAAAATAAAAAAAAAAACCTAAGCTAACACTAAACTACCAATATTCCTTAAAAGGGCCTTTTGTAGGGCATTGCCCTAAAGTGATCAGCTCTTTAACTTAAAAAATACATATTACCCTCTAACAGTAAACCCCCCCACCCATTGCCCCTAAAGGGGGCCTTTTGTATAAGCATTGCCCTTAAAAGGGCAATTAGCTCTTTTAGTGCCCATGACAATAGAAAAGCCCTAATTTAAAAAAAAAAAACTCAAAAAATAAAAAAAACTTAACACAAACCCCAAAATAGGTACTTACCATTCATGAAGTCCTGCGGTGAAGGTCTTCTTCCAGGCAGCTCCATCTTCAATCTTTATCCCGGTGTCGCGGAGCAGAGGTGGCGCCATCTTTAATCTTCATCCAGGTGTTTGGTGGATTAGAGGTGGCATGGAGCAGAGGCGGATCGTCGTCGGCGCAGTCATCCAACGTGGAGGCTCCTCTTCATGTGATCGTCTGCCGCACAATGAAGATTGAATGTTCAAATCAGCCAATAGGAAGTAAATATCTCTCATCCTATTGGCTGATTTGAATTTTGTAGCCAATAGAAATGCAAGGTACCCCAATATAAAAGGGATACCTTGCATTAAATCTTCAGTGTGCGACGGACGATTGCATGGAGATGAACCTCCACATCAGATAACCGCGCTGCCACCGCTCCGCGACACCGGGATGAAGATTGAAGATGTAGCCATCTGGAAGAAGACCTTCACCGCCGGACTTCAGGAATGGTTAGTACCTATTTATGGGTTAGTATTAGTTTATGTTTTGTTTTTTTGTGGGGTTTTTTTTAGATTAGGGCTTCTTTATTTTCATGGGCATTAAAAGAGCTGATTGCCCTTTTAAGGGCAATGCCCATACAAAATCCCCTTTAGGGGCAATGGGTAGATTCATTTTTTTATAGTTATTTTATTGTTTTTTTTTATTTTGTGGGGTTGGGTGGGGGTTTTCTTATTGTAATAGGAGTGGGGTCTATATGTGAGCGCCTGAATGTGTTAAAAACACAGACTGGCTGGGGCGGAGCTTGGCCGCTTTGAGAGATGGCCGTGTAGAGGAATAGTTCCTAGGCCCACATCTTTTAACCCTCATAAAATTAGCCTTCACTGTCACCCAAACGTACCCAGGGAGGAGGATTAAGACCCCAGGCACAAAACGAACTGACCAGTGCCCCTGCACAGACCCCGCAGCAGGTCCTGACAATCATCAGAGCGGGCTGTTGCGCGGGAGAAAGAGCTGCAACTTTTTTCTTACCCAAAGGGCCGGAAGTATTACAGAGGCCCGTAACTTACCCACGCCGCCAACAGATCCACAGCCGAAGAACTCTCTGCAAATCCGAGAGTAAGCAGGCGGCACAGCAGACTACCTCCCAGAGCGGCCCCGCGCATGGAACGAACAGAGGCCTCAACGCCTGTTAAGCGATCACGCTCTCACAGCTGGTGCAGGCCACACAGCAACTGCTACACATAACCGCTCACCGGCGGACACATACAAGGGGCCAGTCTTCATCCAGCACACCCAGCAGGCCCACATACCGTGCCCACAGCTACAATAAAGTCTCACAGGGCTAGAAGCATATAAACAGCCCGCAAGTATAAGGACTGTTGCAGCCTAGGCCCTAAGCCCAGCATCTGGCAAGTACACTACAAGAGCAACACTCGCAGGGTAACGCAGTGCAGACAAAAAGACCTATATATTAAGCCAACCCGCAGCATAGGCCACAATCTGCCCTGTACATTGAGCCAGATAGCAGAAGACTTGGGCATAAGTACTGGAGACCCTCTCAGACCTAATACTCACAATGCCAGCACGCAAGCCACTTAAACCAGATGGGTTGTCAAGCTCTAAAATGATACAAAGCTACCTGAGGCAGCCTGAATCCACTTCATCACCTCAGGCAGACATTCCCTGTGACAACACCTTGAAAGATCCTGATCAGACTCCCCTGCTGCCACCCCAGTCTATATCCTGATGATCTGAAATCACTCTGCACAAAAGAAGATGTCAAGGAGATAGTCACAGAAGTTAAGAGCTGGTACGGTGAATTAAAGAGGGACATCTCAAGAGTGACACAGAGAGTCACAACATTAGAAGAAAGCCATGACGCTGCATTTAATGACATACAGCATATCTCAAGTATAACCTACGAACAGGATGAGACTATCCACCACCTCTTGGAAAGGGTGGAGGACCTAGATAACAGGGGCAGGAGGAACAACTTGCGGATACGGGGCATCCCTGAAAGTGTTCAGCCAGGCGCCCTGGAGGGCTGCCTACAAAACCTCTTCTGAACCTTAAAAGGAGATGAGAGCGCACCAGAAATTCAAATAGAAAGAGCCCACAGAGCCTTACGTGCAAAACCACCCCCAAAGGCGCCACAAAGAGATGTTATCCTTAAAATTCTACATTTCAAAGACAAGGAAGAAATCCTAAGGCTGTCAAGGCAGAATAAGGACTTTACACATGCTGGCAATAGAATCCAGATCTTTGCAGACCTGAGTCCCACCACCCTGCAGAAGAGACGGGACTTATCCTACATCACATCAACTCTGCGAGAGCACAATATCCCCTACAGTTGGGGATTTCCGGTTAGCATCATCGCCACAAGGGGGGACACAACTGCTGTCTTCAAGCATAAAGATGACCTCCCACGATTCTGTGAAGCCTTGCGGATCAATATAAAACACCACGACCCTCAACCAGACAGCCCCTTGGATGCCTTCTCATCCACATCCAGAACACGGCCCTCTCAAGGAAACATTCGCGAGGGGCCCACCAAAACTCAACCACCTGCTGGGCGCAACAAGGACTCTAATCCTGGTGACTGACAAGCCACCAGCTCCCTTCTCCTGGGACTGATACTTTAATTATGGACAGAAGGCTACAGGTCGTATGTTTATGTTATTGCATTGCTATGTTTATCTTGCTCTTAGGGTTAGAGATGTGAGATACTTCCGACTCAACTTGTGCATATATTGAAGGTTTTCTTTTACTGTGGGTTTATCAGCCTCATAGGACAGTTAATTAACAATCTGATTGTTAAACAAATTTTATATCTCTTTACAAGTTTTATTGCACTGTTTTCCTTTGTATTGTTCTCTTTCTCCACTTTCCCCCCAGAGGGTTTGCAAGCTTGGTACATTTTTTTTAATTTTTTTTTACTCCAATATAATATAATTGTCTATCCTTGCCACCGGCCCCGAGGGGGCGCTTCCCTGCCCTCTTACTGACGACAGACCACACACGGGCAACTAGAGCTATCCCCAGGCCCTACACGACCCTGACCTCCTGGACAATACTCCTGACACTATGGCGGACAACCCTGCACACAAAGCTCGCCCAATCACACTGATATCTATAAACGCCAAGGGTTTAAACAGCCCCGAGAAACGTTCAATAGCTTTCTGCCACCTACACCAGGCAGCGGGGGACATATTTTTTTGTACAAGAAACACACTTTCGGAGAGGGGGGGAACCAAAACACATCACCAACCAATTTAGGACAGCCTTTACAGCCTCGGGCTGGAATAAGAATGGTGGGGTGGGTATCTGGCTATGCAATTCAGTTAAGTTTCAACCCCAACACATAGTAAAAGATGTGAATGGCAGGTACATAATTGTATCAGGCCTCCTTTTTGACTGCCCAGTGACGCTAGTAAATATTTACCTCCCTAATTCTGGCCAGCACCTGCTCTTCAAACAAATAACCCAATTAATACTGGAGCACGCAACAGGCATATTGCTAGTAGGAGGTGATTTCAATCTCCCCCTAGACCCTGAACTAGACACATCCACAGGCAGGTCTAGCATACCGAAGCGGACGATCAAAGCTGTAACAACGCACATACAACAACTTAAACTACATGACGTGTGGCGGTCTTCCAACCCATCCTTACGTGATTACACATTTTATTCAAACCCACACCGCTCCTACTCCAGAATTGATTATATATTATGTGACCAGCTGGGACTGTCCCTGATAGACAGCTCTAGTATACTACAAACAACGTGGTCAGACCACGCTCCAGTAATGTGCAAAATATCCTGGCCCTCCTCTCCGATCCTACGCTTTATCTGGAGACTTGATGAGTTCCTTCTAAACAATCCCCTGGTCAAACAGGACATAGACACCACACTGGGCCACTACTTTAGAGAAAACACAGAGGACAGTACCACTCCTATCACTATCTGGGAGGCACACAAATGTGTGACAAGGGGAGACTTCATCAAACACAAATCTAGGGAGGTTAGGGAGAACAGACAATTTTTGAACTCCACCCTGGCCCAAATCAAATTCTGGGAGACAGAACATAAAAAGAACCCCACCTCTGCCACAATCCTAGGACACCTCAAGCAGGTCAGATCTGATCTTCAGAGCTACTTAACTAAAACATACCAACGCAAGACAGCCATACTGAAACAAAAATTCTATGACATCAACGACAAAGCCGGGGCATCCCTGGCAAGGGCCCTTAAATGCAAACAATTGAAAACACATGTACACTCACTCTGGGACGCAAAAGGGCATACACATAGGGATAGCAAACAGATAGCGGAAACATTTAGATGCTACTACGAAACGCTGTACAACCTAGAAAGCGACTGCACGCAGGATGACATTGACAAATTCCTGACTGACCTACAACTTCCCACGCTTTCACCAGAGGACTCGGACGTGCTAGAGGCCCACATAACGATAGCAGAAATCAAAGCAGCCATAAAAAGCATGCCTAATGGAAAGAGCCCTGGACCTGACGGGCTGACTGTTAAATACTACAAGACGTACATGCATCATCTACTACAGCCTCTCGCCTCAGTCTTTAACACCCTCTTAGAGACCGGCGGCTTTACAGAACAAATGCTGAAAGCACATATTACCGTCCTCCCCAAACAGGGTAAGAAACCAGACCGCCCCGAAAACTTTCGCCCCATCTCCCTGTTAAATGTAGACTTAAAGATATATGCAAAAATAATAGCCACAAGAATAAACAAAAACCTCCCGTCCCTGATACACCCCAATCAAGTAGGTTTTGTCCCAGGTAGAGAGGCGCGGGACAACACTCTAAAAACGATGCAACTGATATCATATGCCCAACTTAATATATACCTCTCCCCGGACCTGAAGTGACATTCCAGGCCAACTACAAGACCCTAGAAACCAAGCTTGTCTCAGATTTATCTAGTTGGAAAAACAAAACTATCTCTTGGTTAGGGAGAATCAATGTGATAAAGATGACTGTCCTACCCAAACTTCTCTACCTCCTACAAACTACCCCCATACCGCTGCCGCCAGGATACTTGGATAGAATCCAATCCCACCTGGAACAATATATCTGGAAAGACATTAGGCCAAGAGTGGCCAGGAGGTCCATCTATCTCCCAAGGGACAGAGGTGGGTTGGGGGGTCCCTAATATCCCGATGTATAAGCAGGCCATTTCCCTGCACAGGCAACTAGACTGGTGCCAGAATGACCCCCACAAAGACTGGATCCACTTAGACTTTGACATTTTACACACTAACAATGCAGGCTCAACGGCATGGTTAGAAGCAAGACATAGGCCAGAGGCCGTAACAACCTACCCCATACTCTCTGACTTCTTCCATACTTGGGATAGGATAATCAACACATCCACAAACATATCCACCAGAATCTCCCCACTCATCCCTTTACATAACAACCCCTCGCTCCCCTGGGATCTCAGTGACAAGAGAGTACCGGGCCACACACACATGTCGGACAGGGTGTGGCATACGTTAGTCGAGGGACACAAGCTAAAGGACCTAGCGGGGATAGAGGAGGATACACCGCACATTCCCTTGACATGGTTTTCATACAACCAACTAAACTCACAAGATCTCTGACCTCTTTCGAGACCCTGTGTATACAAAGATCCCCCACAAGACATGCAACGTCCAGGCTCTACAAACTCTTGTTACTGGCCGACATGCAAACACTCCCCTCCTACACTAAGGCGTGGGAACAGGAACTAAACTGTGACATCCCCTACAAAGCATGGCACGAAGCCTTCGCTTATACTAAACACTCCTCAGTCTCAGCTAGGGTGCAAGAATCCAACTACAAGCTTCTATCCCGATGGTATCTTACACCAGTCAGATTTCAGTCCATATACAAGACAGCTTCTCGGAGATGCTGGAGGGAATGCGGAGGCGAGGGCTCACTCTCCCACATTTGGTAGGGGTGCCTGGGGCGGGGATTTCCCTACCACTCGGAGATCCCCCTACTACTCTCTCCCCCTTTGCCCCTCCCTGCCCCCTCGGGGCCCTACATCATCCACACCATCCACAACATCTGAATCATCTATACCGTTTGCATTGTTTATGTTGCCACTAAGTGACCTATTGTTATAATTTAGGGGGATATACCACGTGTGTGAATATATATCTGTCTCGGCCTAATATGCTGGACCGCCCAGGCGGCAGAACCAAAGACATTCCATATCACTCTCTTCCATTACCCCGACATGGGGTGACCCAGCTACGGCCATTTCTAGGACAATGGGGTGAACTGCCATTATGAGTTATTATAAGACTGTGTAACATAAATACCTCGGGGCTGGCGGACCGACCCCCAGCTGGGGACTTTTTCTCTACCTACCCTCTCCGCCTCCCCACGACCACTGGGAGCCGAGAAGGCACACCTTTACTGTTTATTGTTCATTCTGTGATGCTTTAAGATGTTGTAAATTCTTTACCTCTTAATAAAATTTTTGAAAACCAAAAAAAAAAAAAAAAAAAAGATACAGACTGGCTAAAGGTTTTAAAATCTGGCTGGATAATATAAAAAAATGTTTATATATAATGAGAAGTCTCCATAAAAGTGAATCTAAAAAAGTAAAAGTGGGAATAAATCAGCCCACGTTTTAAATAAACACAAATTAAGTAATTTGTTGAAATGAAACAATGAATTTATTTTGAAAATTAAAATGATTGTCACAAATATAGAAACAATAATAAAGTCCCTAATTGGTACCAATATCTAAAAACTAAACTAAATCTGGTATTAAACTAAACTATATTAATGTAAAAATATCTCATAGTATATATATGAAGCTAAAAATAGTTTTTAAATGATATGAGAGATAAAAGTTATCTCAAAGGTAACCGTGTGCTAACAGTTATAAAGCATAATATCAGATTCCTTCAGACCACACAGATTGTTGGTTATTTAGGTATGTTCCTCTGTTATAAAGCAAATAAATAACAGTCTTTAGGTTGTAAATCCTTAGAAGATATGAATATATTAGAGTTTGTCAACGATATCAATTGTAAAAATACCCCCAGGGGGTGGGGGTTTTACTGATAGGGGTAATTTGTATTTTTTAAGTAGAAGAGCTGATCATTTTAAGGTAATACCCTACAAAAGGCAATTTTAAAGGTTATTGATAGTATAGAGTTAGCTTAGGTTTTTTATTTTGGTGTGGGGATGTTTTTATAGGTGTATTAGATTAGGTTTAATTTTTTATTTTGGATAATTTAGTTTATTTTCATGTAAATATAGGATTTTATATTTAGTTTAGTGTATTTTTAAAATATTTTTTAAGGTAATCTTTTTTATTTTATGTAATTGTAGTTTAATTAGCGTTACTTTGCATTGTGGGTGGATGGCAGATTAGGGGTTAATAGTGTTAATAGGTACTTTGCAATGTGGGAGTTGGCGGATTAGGGATTAATTGATTTTGTTAGTTATTGCGGTGGGGGTGGCGGATTAGGGGTAGATATTGCGTATGCGTTAGGTGTTTTATAAGGCTTCTAGGGAGTTACGGTACTTATATACTCATCACAAGGCTTGCTGCGCCTGCCTATGTGTGGTTAGGTGAAAATGGAGCAAAATTACTTCATTCTGCTCGTGTAAATCCTTGCGCTGAATATGTAATACCGACATGCGATGCCTGGTCAATTTTAGTTTATGGGAGTAAAAACTGTGGGCGACGGGTAAAATATATGCGAGTAACTCGTATGCGACACTATATATGTGATGGCTAGATTTCGGCAAAAAATTGGTGACACCGGCTTTTGCGCCCAAAGTGTTCAATTTGTTACTAGGTTTAATAAGGCTTCAGGTACGATTGAGAGAGTGGTAAGGAAACATTGGTTGATACTAATGCAAGATCCAATCTTAAGAATCTCAATATCAAAAAAGAGTCAGGTGATTTTTAAGAGAAATCTGAATTTGAGGAATGTAATTAGTCCTAGACTATTGAAACAGGAAGAAACAGAGAATTGGAGGAAATCTACTTGTGGCCTTTTTATATGTGGGAGAAGAAATTGTGAATGCTGTAAGCATATTCACTTTAATACCCATACATTTGGAAAGGAGAACAATGGGGCTCAATATAAGATAAAAGACTTACGCCTAGATTTAGAGTTCTGCGGCCAAAGAGGTGCATTAGCTACGCGTGCTTTTTTCTGGCCGCACCTTTTAAATACCGCTGGTATTGAGAGTTCAAAGAATGGCTGCGTTAGGCTCCAAAAAAGGAGCGTAGAGCATATTTAACACAACTTCAACTCTCGATACCAGCGGTGCTTACGGACGCGGCCAGCTTCAAAAACGTGCTCATGCAGGATTCCCCCATAGAAAACAATGGGGCTGTTTGAGCTGAAAAAAAACCTAACACCTGCAAAAAAGCCGCGTTCAGCTCCTAACGCAGCCCCATTGTTTGCTATGGGGAAACACTTCCTAAGTATGCACCTAACACCCTAACATGTACCCCGAGTCTAAACACCCCTAGCCTTACACTTATTAACCCCTATTCTGCTGCCCTCGCTATCGCTGACCCCTGCATATTATTATTAACCCCTAATCTGCCGCTCCGTAAACCGCCACTACTTACATTATCCCTATGTACCCCTAATCTGCTGCCCCTAACACCGCCGACCCCTATATTATATTTATTAACCTCTAATCTGCCCCCCACAACGTCGCCTCCACCTGCCTACACTTATTAACCCCTAATCTACCGTCCGCACGCCGCCGCTACTATAATAAAGCTATTAACCCCTAATCTGCCTCACTCCCGCAACAATAACCCGATAATAAATAGTATTAACCCCTAATCTGCCCTCCCTAACATCGCCGACACCTAACTTCAAGTATTAACCCCTAATCTGCCGATCGGAGCTGACCGCTACTCTAATAATTTTTTTAACCCCTAAAGCTTATTTTAACCCTAACCCTAACACCCCCGTAAATTAAATATAATTTTATTCTAACAAAATAAATTAACTCTTATTAAATAAATTATTCCTATTTAAATCTAAATACTTACCTGTAAAATAAACCCTAATATAGCTACAACATAAATTATAATAATATGAAAGCTATTTTAGGATTAATATTTATTTTACAGGCAACTTTGTATTTATTTTAACCAGGTACAATAGCTATTAAATAGTTAAGAACTATTTAATAGCTAAAATAGTTAAAATAATTACAAAATTACCTGTAAAATAAATCCTAACCTAAATTACAATTAAACCTAACACTACACTATCAATAAATTAATTAAATAAAATACCAACAATTATCTACAATTAAACCTAACACTACACTATCAATAAATTAATAAAATACAAATAAATACAATGAAATAAACTAACTAAAGTACAAAAAATAAAAAAGAACTAAGTTACAAAAAATAAACATCCTCTTCAAGCGACGCCTACTCGCCGAATGAAGGTTCCTTTAAATGACGTCATCCAAGATGGCGTCCCTCGAATTCCGATTGGCTGATAGGATTCTATCAGCCAATCAGAATTAAGGTAGGAATATTCTGATTGGCTGATGGAATCAGCCAATCAGATTCAAGTTCAATCCGATTGGCTGATTGGATCAGCCAATCAGATTGAGCTTGCATTCTATTGGCTGTTCCGATCAGCCAATAGAATGCGAGCTCAATCTGATTGGCTGATCCAATCAGCCAATCGGATTGAACTTGAATCTGATTTCCTGATTCCATCAGCCAATCAGAATATTCCTACCTTAATTCCGATTGGCTGATAGAATCCTATCAGCCAATCAGAATTCGAGGGACGCCATCTTGGATGACGTAATTTAAAGGAACCGTCATTCGGCGAGTAGGCGTTGCTTGAAGAGGATGTTCCGCGTCGGCTTGGAAGAAGATGGCTCCCCTCCGCTCCAGAAGAAAGAAGATTGAAGATGCGGCTTGATAGAAGACTTCATCCCGATGATGGACCTCCGACTTCAGCCCGATGATGGATTTCTTCAGCCGCCGCTTGGATCCAGACTTCAGCCCGAGGATGGACGTCACTCTTCAGCCCCCCGCTTGGGCTTGGATCAACACTTCCGAGGACCGATCGATGAACCTGGTATGGTGAAGATAAGGTAGGAAGATCTTCAGGGGCTTAGTGTTAGGTTTATTTAAGGGGGGTTTGGGTTAGATTAGGGGTATGTGGGTGGTGGGTTGTAATGTTGGGGGGGGGGTATTGTATGTGTTTTTTTTACAGGCAAAAGAGCTGAATTCTTTGGGGCATGCCCCGCAAAGGGCCCTGTTCAGGGCTGGTAAGGTAAAAGAGCTTTGAACTTTTTTTAATTTAGAATAGGGTAGGGCATTTTTTTATTTTGGGGGGCTTTGTTATTTTATTAGGGGGCTTAGAGTAGGTGTAATTAGTTTAAAATTGTTGTAATATTTTTCTAATGTTTGTAAATATTTTTTTATTTTTTGTAACTTAGTTCTTTTTTATTTTTTGTACTTTAGTTAGTTTATTTCATTGTATTTATTTGTAGATATTGTATTTAATTAATTTATTGATAGTGTAGTGTTAGGTTAATTGTAGGTAATTGTAGGTAGTTTATTTAATTAATTTATTGATAGTATAGTGTTAGGTTTAATTGTAACTTAGGTTAGGATTTCTTTTACAGGTAAATTTGTAATTATTTTAACTATTTTAGCTATTAAATAGTTCTTAACTATTTAATAGCTATTGTACCTGGTTAAAATAAATACAAAGTTACCTGTAAAATAAATATTAATCCTAAAATAGCTACAATATAATTATAATTTATATTGTAGCTATATTAGGATTTATTTTACAGGTAAGTATTTAGATTTAAATAGGAATAATTTATTTAATAAGAGTTAATTTATTTCGTTGGAATAAAATTATATTTAACTTAGGGGGGTGTTAGGATTAGGGTTAAAATTAGCTTTAGGGGTTAAAAAATTTATTAGAGTAGCGGTGAGCTCCGATTGGCAGATTAGGGGTTAATACTTGAAGTTAGGTGTCGGCGATGTTAGGGAGGGCAGATTAGGGGTTAATACTATTTATTATAGGGTTATTGAGGCAGGAGTGAGGCGGATAAGGGGTTAATAACTTTATTATAATAGCGGTGCGGTCCGCTCGGCAGATTAGGGGTTGATAAGTGTAGGCAGGTGGAGGCGACGTTGTAAGGGGCAGATTAGGGGTTAATAAATATAATATAGGGGTCGGCGGTGTTAGGGGCAGCAGATTAGGGGTACATAGCTATAATGTAGCTGGCGGCGGCGTGCGGACGGCAGATTAGGGGTTAATAAGTGTAGGTAGCTGGCGGCGACATTGTGGGGGGCAGATTAGGGGTTAATAAATATAATATAGGGGTCGGCGGTGTTAGGAGCAGCAGATTAGGGGTCATAGGGATAACGTAGTTGGCGGCAGTGTACGGAGCGGAAGATTAGGGGTTAATAATTTTTTATAGAGTGGCGGCGATGTGGGGGGGCCTCGGTTTAGGGGTACATAGGTAGTTTATGGGTGTTAGTGTACTTTAGAGCACAGTAGTTAAGAGCTTTATAAACCGGCGTTAGCCCAGAAAGCTCTTAACTACTAACTTTTCTCTGCGGCTGGAGTTTTGTCGTTAGATTTCTAATGCTCACTTCATCCACGACTGTAAATACCGGAGTTAGAAAGATCCCATTGAAAAGATAGGATACGCAATTGACGTAAGGGGATCTGCGGTATGGAAAAGTCGCGGCTGGAAAGTGAGCGTTAGACCCTTTAATGACTGGCTCCAAATACCAGAGGGCGGTAAAAACCAGCGTTAGGAGCCTCTTTTGGAGACAAAATTTGTGGTATACCTGTTGGAGTATCCTGTGGGAAACTCTATATAGGTTGCAGGAAATGTCCCGTAAAACCAGATTTGGGGAACACTTAAGAAACACTGAGGCAGGATATAAAGCTCATGGGGTGTCAGCACATTTTTTGGACACACATAATAAGACTTGGAGACTTAGGCAACTGGAGAAATACTGAACCTATAAACTAAATACTATGGAACCAATGGGTATGAACCGTGATATTAGAAAAATATAAACAAGGGATATTGATAGGGGGGCGCACTAAATATACCCAAAATAAATGTATTATAGTGTTATGCAATATAAAATAATTTATGTGTATTTAAATAATAAAATCTATAAAGTGTTTAAGCAGAAAAATATCCAAAAACAAATATGAAAAGTGTAAAACAGTCCATAAAAGGAAAGACCAATAAAAATTCTCGGCAGCTCCTCTTGTAACTAGCGATGTTATGGTTCATCTGTGATAAAAATACAAACAAAACAAGCAGCGCCTTATAGTGTAACTATACACATAAAATGGGAACAATGTGGAGTATGAAAATTACTCACAATTTGTGTATGCACCTAGGGAACGTCAGGAGCTATTAGGCAGGCTGACATTTGCAGCAGTCAGCACACTGATACCCCGGAATCTCTCTGCAATCAACTGTCAGTCTCCAATGCGGACACTCAAAAGGACAGGAAATGCAGATACCCTACAAATTCTTTTGGGATGCTCCTGGAGACACATCCTTTATTTAACTTGTTCGCTGGAAGCCGATTCCATTTCCAGGCACAAGTCCAGATTGGCTCCAGCCTGCTCTCTTCTCTCACACAGTGAACCGTGATATAGATTTAGCAGCATTTGAATCTACATTTAGATTTAGAGTCTTGAATCTACATTGGTACCTCTGAACTTTTTGGTCCAGTATATTGAGTGTTAAACGCTCATATATCATTTAATGATATATTTTTTATAAGTGGCATATATTTCTGTATAGTTGCACATGTGTGGGTATAGATTTTTAACTAATGAATTGTTTTTAGAATGTATCGCTAAACATTTGAGTTATAGTCTGTCTAATTTGTAATAACATATAAGAATATTTAGGGCTAGATAACAAGTGGAGAGCTAAATTATTGTGCGTCCACAAACAGGCAAATTATAAGTGGCTGGTTATTATTTCTACTGTGAGCTTGACGTCGCAATTAGCACTTATAAAATTAACTAGAGATCAGATCTCAGGTTAATTTTATTAATGTGCCCCAAATGCGCCAAAAATACTGTGTAATGTATTATATTAAAAAATAAAGATGGCAGCATCTTTGTTAATAAAACAACTGCTTTAGGCAGTATTTTGGGGGTAAAGTTGGTGGGAGTGGGGTGTTAGAAAAAAAAAATGTCACTGAAAAGTGTCTTTACATTGTGTGTGTTGCTGTGTGTTACCAGTAAATATATATATGTGTATATATATATATATATATATATATATATATATATATATATGCATATATATATACATAAGGTACAAGGTAAGATTTATAGCTTTTCTAATATGACAGAAATATAAAAAACACCTATATATTCTTAATAGTTCCCATACGATTATGGGCTAGACAACAAGTGGAGTGCGTAAATGGGCAAATTCTCCCGTTTATGTGCATGCAATAAATAACCAGCCATTACAAGTGGCTGGTTATTGCTACCGCAAATTGAAGTCTAGTGTAGTTTTTTATTTAAAAAAAAAGCATTTTTATAAATAAAAAACAACGGCACAAAACAGTTTTTAGGGGTTAAAATTGGCGGGTGCTGTGTGTTAGAATTTTTTTTTAACTGAAAAGTGCCTTTACATTGTGGTCTATGGGGAACAGTGTGTTCCCTGTAAATATATATATTTATATTTATATATATATATATATATACTTATATACATATATAATCTGTCCGTACCCCACATCCAATTGCTCTCTTCATCATGCTGCAACCAACTACGCAATATCTCTAAAATCCGTCCATTTCTGAGTGCTGAAACTACTAAACAACTAATCCACTCCCTGATAATTTCCCGGCTTGACTACTGTAATAACCTAATAACTGGCCTTCCTCTCTCCTGCCTCTTCCCCTCCAATTCATCGTAAATGCCAGGCTAATCCACCTCTCCCGATCCTCTGTATCTGCTGCACCTCTCGGCAAGTCCTTTAACTGGCTCCCCATTCACAGCAGAATTAAATTTAAAATTTGAACATTACCTACAAAGCCCTTAACAATGCTGTCCTCACTCCAGCATGCCCCCTAAGAACCAACAATGACCTGCTCCTTGCATTTTCTGCCATCACCTCCTCACATGCTAGACAGCAGGACTTCTCATTAACCCCCTGGACCGCACTTCCTCGAGCTGTCAGACTTTCCCCTAAACTCTTCTCCATTAAACAAAAAGACTTTTTTGTTCAGCCAAGCCTATCAACCAAATCAGTAACAAATGAATTACACTTACCTAGTAATTGTCCTCATATAACTCTGTACTACCATTCTCACCTTTGCAGTCCTCACCTTCTGTTCTCACCCTCCTACCCATGATTGTGAGTTCCCATGGGAATAGGGTCCTCAATTCCCCCTGAATTTGTTTGTTAAAATTTGTGCGGTATCTTATATTGTATAATATTATATCACCATTGTACTTTTATCTTTGTTCCCATGGACAATGTCGAATTAGTTGGCGCTTTATAAATAAAAAAATAAAAAAAAATATAAATATCTGATACTAAAATAACAAGAGTATTGCATTGAGCAATGATACTTTTTTATTGGAGTAACTATACTTTTTTAAGAAGACAAGCTTTCGGAAGATAGGGAAAAACTGAAAAACGGAGCACGGATAAGAGCAACGAAAAATATTTATTGAATCATGGAACCTTAAAACATTATAAGACTGAACATGTATATACCCTTAGGTATCATCTGTTTGGGCCATACATCTGGGAGGAAACCTCCGATTTAACTCATACAATACTTGTCAACAGAAACAGAAAAACAGTACATGATACATAAAGTAAACACTCAAAGAGAAAATGTGTTTGCAATAGCATAACATTGATACCTCAAAATAGAAAGTTAATAATGTAACCATATGCATGTACAATTTCAAAGATGGCAAAAAATTTAATTATTTGTAAATATAATGTAGACTAACCCTAAAGTCAATTTATATGGGGGATATGTAGCACTGTGTATGATTAACACCCACATGGAAAAAGGCAAATGGAAGAATTCAAATATATTTTTCTTTATTGCGTAGACTAATGTCTTATAAAACTCATCCAAAAATTTCTTTTATCCCATGTGGTTTAAAAATAATTAACACAGAATGCATATTCGACAATCCTCTTTTGGTACTTAAAGGGACACTGTACCCAAAATTTTTCTTTCATGATTCAGATTGAGCATGAAATTTTAAGCAACTTTCTAATTTACTCCTATTATCAAATTTTATTCATTCTCTTGGTATCTTTATTTGAAATGCAAGAATGTAAGTTTAAATGCCGGCTTAAAAAAGTGCTGTCCAGAGTACTGAAACCAAAAAAAAAAGCTTAGATGCCTTCTTTTTCAACTAATGATAGCAAGAGGACGAAGAAAAATTGATAATAGGAGTAAATTAGAAAGTTGCTTAAAATTGCATGCTCTTTCTGAATTACAAAAGAAAAAAATTGGGTTCAGTGTCCCTTTAAGGTTCCTCTTGATAGACAATTAATGCCTGTTGTGTATGTTTGTATAAACCTGAAAAAGTGTGTAGTGTGTAAGCAGACTAAATAGAAATATCCCTAATGAAAAACTAAACAAAAACTATCTGATGAAGCTGAAAATTGTTACGCTAAAAGAGGGGCAAAGAAGGAAATTTTACTCTGCTTAATGTTGAGTACAATATTGATAAAACAAGTGATGCCAATAGTAATAATATTATCACTGTTAATACGAGTGCTGGATTAACACAACTACTCCAATCAACATATATATATATATATGTATATATCTATACCTATATAAAATCATATATATATATTTCTACATCATATATCTGTAGAAATATGTATTTAAGGATAAATAAAACACATTATGCTATGTGAGTAACATTGGAATGTAAAATATTTATTTTTCCCGTCTGGTCTGCGCACTTGAGAAAACGTTATGGTGTTAACGCGAGAGAGTGTTTTTTTTCAGTCTACGAACTCCATTGAAATCTAATGGGGAATACATGAATGCGTTTGCAATATTTGAAGTTCGACTTTTTGCACGCATCAGGTTAGCCCTTGTGTGAAACAAGCACAACCTGACTCACGTAAAAAGCCTCTATCTAACAAAGTTAACACGGGAGACCTAATTTGCACTCCACTCGTAATCTAGCCCTAAGTGAGCAAACTTGAGAATAAAAGATATCAAAATAAATAATCAAAATACCCCACCAAGGGCTAGATTAAATATGAAGCACAAATATACGCTTCTTTGAGGGAAGTATTTGCGCTCCATTTTGTTGTTTCTGTTTGCGAAATCATGAGATTTGGGATGGCAAGTTGGCCCCTTAGGGAAATGCGATTGCAGGATCGTATTTCCTAATAGACTTCAATGCAGCCTTGTTTTCACAGTTCGTGCAACCCAGAAGGCAGATACACATTAAAATTTATGTATATGATATACATATTTATGTGTTTATATGTGTATTTATGTATGAATATACATATATAAATACATAAATATATATGTATATATTCATATACAGTACATATATATTTAAAGAGATTTCTATCGACTAGAGTTTTGCAGTACAGCTATACCACTGAAAAACTGGCCATTGCGGATGGAAAGGCCGGGAACGCATATTACGAGTCACGGCAGTATAGCTATACCGCAAGCATTTTAGCCTGTAACGCAACGTCCATTCCACACTCAAAAAAATTATGTTTAAGTGTGGGATTTCCATAGCACCGATATTACAGGTTGTGCGTTCAGGCTAAAATGATTGCGTTATAGCCTATACCGACACGATCCATACCGAGATCTGAGAGCAGTAGTTATGGATTTTGTGTAACAAAAATGTTTCACAAAACTCATAACTAAACTGTTACAAAGTACACTAACACCCATAAACTACCTATTAACCCTTTAAACATCCACCCTCCCGCATTGCAAATACTATATTAAACTTATTAACCCCTAATCTGCCGCCCACCCACATCGGGACTATTAAATAAAGGTATTAACCCCTAATCTGCCGCCCACCCACATCACCAACACTACTTAAATATATTAACCCCTAAACCGCCGCTCCCTGACATCGCCAACACTAAATAAACCTATTGACCCCTAAACCTCCGGCCCCCACACATTGCCGCCACTAAATAAACCTATTAACCCCTAAACCGCCAGCCCCCACATCATTACTACTAAACTAAACCTATTAACCCCTAAACTGACGGCCCCCCACATTGAAAAACACTAAATTAAACTATTAACCTCTAAACCTAACACCACCCTAACTTTGAATTAAAATTACAATATAACTTAAAATAAATAAAAACTTACCTGTGAAATAAAAAAAAACTAAGTTTAAACTATAAATTAACCTAACGTTACTATTCTAAACTAATAAAATAAAGTACTAAACTACTAAAATTTTAGTGCTACTACTAAAATAAAAACTAAAAACTACCAATTAAAAAAATATAAATTACAAATTTAACCCCTTAATGACCACAGCACTTTTCCATTTTTTGTCCGTTTGGGACCAAGGCTATTTTTACATTTCTGCGGTGTTTGTGTTTAGCTGTAATTTTCCTCTTACTCATTTACTGTACCCACACATATTATATACCGTTTTTCTCGCCATTAAATGGACTTTCTAAAAATACCATTATTTTCATCATATCTTATAATTTACTATAAAAAAATTATAAAATATGAGGAAAAAATGGAAAAAAACACACTTTTTCTAACTTTGTCCCCCAAAATCTGTTACACATCTACAACCACCAAAAAACACCCATGCTAAATAGTTTCTAAATTTTGTCCTGAGTTTAGAAATACCCAATGTTTACATCTTCTTTGCTTTTTTGTAAGTTATAGGGCCATAAATACAAGTAGCACTTTGCTATTTACAAACCATTATTTTTCAAAATTAGCGCTAGTTACATTAGAACACTAATATCTTTCAGGAATCTCTGAATATTCATTGACATGTATATATTTTTTTGGTATATTTCATAAATAAATAAATAAATACAAAAAATTGTTCACTTTTTCACTAATTTTTTCACAAACTTTTGGTTTCTCACTGAAATTATTTACAAACAGCTTGTGCAATTATGGCTTAAATTATTGTAAATTATTCTCTGGGATCCCCTTTGTTCAGAAATAGCAGACATATATGGCTTTGGCGTTGCTTTTTGGTAATTAGAAGGCTGCTAACTGCCACTGCGCACTACACGTGTATTATGCCCAGCAGTGAAGGGGTTAATTAGGGAGCATGCAGGGAGCTTTTAGGGGTAATTTTAGCTTTAGTGTAGTGTAGTAGACAACCCCAAGTATTGATCTAGGCCAATTTTTGTATATTTAATGCCACCATTTCACCGCCAAATGCGATCAAATAAAAAAAAACATAATTTTTTTTCACAATTTTAGGTTTCTCACTGAAATCATTTACAAACAGCTTGTGCAATTATGGCACAAATGGTTGTAAATGCTTCTCCGGGATCCCCTTTATTCAGAAATAGCAGACATATATGGCTTTGGCGTTGCTTTGTGGTAATTAGAAGGCCGCCAAATGCCGCTGCGCATCACACGTGTATTATGGCTAGCAGTGATGGGGTTAATTATGTAGCTTGTAGGGAGCTTGCAGGGTTAAGTTTAGCTTTAGTGTAGAGCTCAGCCTCCCAACTAAAACATCAGACCCCTGATCCCTCCCAAACAGCTCTCTTCCCTCCCCCACCCCACAATTGTCCCCGCCATCTTAAGCAGAGTTTCTGCCAGTACTAAAATAAAAGCTATATTTGGGGGTTTTTTTTGGCATATTTACATATGCTGCTGTGTAGGATCCCCCTTAGCCCCCAACCTCACTGATCCCCCACCAAACAGCTTTCTAACCCTCCCCCTCTGCCTTAATGGGCGCCATCTTGGGTACTGGCAGCTGTCTGCCAGTACCCAGTTTAGTAACAAAAAGTATGTTTTTTTGTTTTTGTTTTTATTGCCCTTTTCTGTAGTGTAGCTTCCCCCCCCCCAAGACCAACCCCCCACCCCTTCCAGAACCCTTAGATCATCATTTATTTTGTTAAATATATATATTTTTTTAACATTTCTTAATTTTTTTTTCTGCAGTGTAGCGGTTCCTTCCCGCTCCCACCCCGTGCATGTGCCTGCCCGCCCCCCCCCCAAGACCAACCCCCCACCCCTTCCAGAACCCTTAGATCATCATTTATTTTGTTAAATATATATATTTTTTTAACATTTCTTAACTTTTTTTTCTGCAGTGTAGCGGTTCCTTCCCGCTCCCACCCCGTGCATGTGCCTGCCCGCCGCCCCCCCCCCCGTGCGCCCTCGTCTGTCCCGCCCCCGATCCCGCCCCCTCCACTCCACTCGGCACATCGATGGCCGCCCACCCGCCTCCCAGACTTGCTCCCACCCACCAACGATACCGGCCACCGATGTCCGGTGCAGAGAGGGCCACAGAGTGGCTCTCTCTGCATCGGATGGCCAAGGGGGGTTATTGCAGGATGCCTCGATATCGAGGCATCACTGCAATAACCGGAAAGCAGCTGGAAGCGAGCAGGATCGCTTCCAGCTGCTTTCCAGACCAAGGACGTACGCCACACGTCCTCGGTCATTAACTGTATTTTTTTTGAGGACGTGTGGCATACGTCCTTGGTCGTTAAGGGGTTAAAAAACCTAACACTGCTAAAAAAATTTAAAAAAATCTAAAATTACAAAAAAATAATAAAGACTAAATTATGAAAAATTATGATTTAGTGTTTATTATTTTTTGTAATCTTAGATTTTTTAAATTTTTTAGTAGTGTTAGGTTGTTTTAAATTTGCAATTTAGATTTTTTAATTGGTAGCTATTTTAAAATGTTATTATAGTAGTAATTTTGCAGGTTAGGGGTGTTTAGGGGTGTTTATACTAGATTATGTTAGGGTGTTTAAATGTAACTTTCTTTCCCCATATACATTAATGGGGTTGCGTTACAGCGATCTCCATTCAGCACATCAAATCAGCCATTGGCTTTTGAGTGGTATGGAGGTTAATGCACCATAACGCACAGCACAAGGAGGCTTTTCAGTAGTAGCAATTTTTTGGCCGTTATTTTCTCACCCTGTTTAGCGCAAATCTCGTAATCTAGGTGTATGTGTATGTGCACTTTCAGACCGTTTTTATTTTTTGTAACACCTCCCTTCTCCTCACTTTGAGCCCTTATAACTTATCTGTACAATATTTTTATAAAACAATTTTAAGAAAAGTCAAATTTTTGCCCCAACGCAAACACACAGGAGCATGGCGCTCCAACTGTAATCTATCCCTAAACCATTCTATATTCATACTAGTTATTCACTTAAAGAAAAAAAGGACAAAGACAAAATACAAAAAACAGCCACATTGTAAAAACATTTATTAATTGATACGATTGTTTATTTTTGGTGGAATTGGAATTTTTGGGAGCTGTTTTAAATCCATTGTATACTTAGAAAGCTATCATAATGAATTAAAGGGACATGACACCCAATTTTTTCTTTAATGATTTAGATAGAGAACACAATTTTAAACAACTTTCTCATTTAATTATATTATCTAATCTGTTTGATCCTCTTGGTATCATTTGTTGAAGGAGCAGCAATGCACTAAATGGTTTCTAACAACGCATGGGTGAGCCAATCACAATCGATATATATATATATAAATATAAATATATATATATATATATATATATATATATATATATATATATATATATATGCAGCCACCAATCAACAGCTAGAACCTAGGTTATCTACTGCTCCTGAGCTTTCCTAGATAAACCTTTCAACAAAGGATAACAAGAGAAAGAAGCCAATTAAATAATAGTATTAAATTGGAAAGTTGCTTAATATTGTATTCTCTATCTAAATCAAGAACATTTTTGGGTTTCATGTCCCTTTAAGCCTGCAGATGAAGGTAGAAAATTAGGTTCATTGTATTTTTTAAGCATTATCATCCATAAAACTGCACCACATTTTTAGACTCATCTTATTTCATCCTTATTTCTTCCTCATAGAAACATGTATGGAAGGAGCAAACGTATCTATGCTTTCATAAATCGATAGCCAAGTCATAAGAATGTTTTCCTTCTTGTAATAGACACTACTATAAAGGATATGCATAGATACTAATATAAAAATCCAATACAAAACATTTTAAAAATGTGCTCCCAATCAGCACTGTTGAGTGTTGATGAGGTTAGGCTGGGACACCCACTGAAATGGGCTGAGAAAGAATGAAGAGGAGACATTCCCCCTCCCCTGCATAAGAAAAGACTCAATAGACAAACAGCAGCAAGCAGGAATCTGTAGACATCAGTATACATCTAAAACTGTGGAGATTTGTTAATGAGTCTGAAAATCAGCACATTAGTTAAAAATATGCAAAACTAGATGGGCTATATAAATGCATTATCTACAAAACATTTATGCAAAGAAAATTCTAGTGTACAATGCCCCTTTAAACATAATACAACATAAGTAAAAAAAATAGGGTTTATGTATTTTTTTTATTTGAATGACTATATAGCCTTTGTGATGAAGAATCTCAATTAGGCAAAAGAAAAACGGGCTTTATTAATATTAAGCTGAAAAAAACAATTAAAATTTTAGTTTTGAAATACACTTACTCATTTAAATACTTGGCATACCTTGTAATTGAGTCTTACTCTTGTTAAATTGCCAATTAAACCTTCAGATATGACTGTCTGATGCATTTATTAAAGACATTATGTGACTTAATGTTCTTATTAAAAACATTTCTGCAACAGCAAAATCTTTGTGTAAAGTCAAATCATAAATAATACAGCTATTTTATTTTGTATGTGGTGTGCATTTTGTGCCTACATAAAGAGGCATACAAGTACAATTTTAAAGTCACAGTAGTACATTTTAGACTTGATTATGAGCAATTTTACAACATACTGTAAGCAAAAAACATTATCTTAAAATAATTATTGTAAAAGACATAGCTAATTTATATGAAATTTTCTGCTCTGCAATAAAAAAAAATAAAAAATGATATAATATTGTGGCCCATTAATTTAGTCAACTATAATTGGCATAGGCTTTACATTTGATGTATGGGTTTTTTTATATCCATTTATCCATCCTTAAAATAGTGAATGTTAGATTATAATTAATATCAATAAATAGGGAGAAATTGTAGGCATATGGGCCTTCACTGTTTAAAAAAATTGTAATTAATAAAACCCAAAGCTAAAACCAAAATATCACCATTTGGTGCAAAATAATTTCACAGGAACATACTTTATTGTCTTTTTGAAACATTTAGTCTGCACCATCCATAACAGAATACAAAAGAAAACGTTCTAGTCATTCTATTATTTAGATTAGATAATACAGGCCCAATGACAATATATCAGGATTTCTGGCTGATTGGGTGCTATTTTGTTTCCTTTTTATTTACCATTCCAATCAATTAGAAACTTTTTAAAAAAAAAAAAATTAAACGATAAAGAAAGTAAAATCTGTCAGAGCAAAAATAAAATATGGCAGCTAATTAATTTGATATTTATAGAATATTTGAATGAAATACAATTTTTAATTGCACTTTAATATCAGTTCATGAGATGTGAAATTAGTAAATTCTTATAATTTTGAGTAATTTGACTATTTGGGCGTCAATTTGACCAGTTTATTCCTATTAGAAAACATGTTTTGAAACTAATTACACACAACTTTCATATCTTCTATTTTTTTTTACATCCTTATTCTGTTGAATAATAATATACATTTTGGCTTTTTTCAAATAGTAGGCTAGATTACAAGTGGAGCGCAATCAGTCTAGCACAAAAGAATATCAAACAATCTGGTATTGCAAGCGAATGGTAAAAAATGTTAACCAGAGAATCTTAAAGCAACCAACATTTTTTTGCGCACACTAATCTTTTAATAAACACTGCAGGCAGAGCTATTAGTGCTCATATTACAAGTGGTGTGTAAAGTTTTTCGCTCAAGTGCAACACATATTGCATTTCAATAAATGTTTACTTTTTATATTTATGGTTCTTACATTAAAAATAAAGGTTTATTCATGAAAAGGTTTTTTTTAATGGATTTAAATGGATATGACAAGGTGTGTGACTCGGAAGGGCTCAAAGTTGTAACTGTACAGTTGTAAGATAAAGTTTATGAACCCTTTGGAATTACCTGGATTTTTGCATTTATTACACAGGTCAACAAAAGCTAACTTTTTTAGTTGCTAAGGATGTTTGCCCGGATTTTATGTTGTTTTTGGGGTGCTGGATCCAAAAAGTACATCAGTTTTGCTGAATTGGCTCTAGTTTTTGAGCAGTAACGGACCTACTCAACAGAGGGCCCTGGTGCAAGATTTTTTGGGGGGACCCCAAACGTAACTCAATAAAAAGCAAAAGTAGTAAAAATACATTATGATCAATATAATGATTTTGAGGATTGATAGATGGACATGCAACTTGAACTAATAAAAGGCTTCCCTGTCTGAGGAAAGAGTGCCAGAAGCACTCTGAAACGCATTGGGGAATATTATCAAGTTTTAATATATATTTTTTATTCTAATAAATAGTCCTCTACGTATAGAGGTTATTCTGGCTTTTATCAAGGACTGTGAGTGTGTTTTTTCATATCTATTCCAACTGTGGATCTGATACCTGTTTGCCTGTGTGAGCTAGCTGGTGTGCTCATATTATCCCAGCTGTTGTGACTTGCGCTGCAATATAGTGCACCACTTTTGTGAGTATAATCTTATAAGCTTAGTTAACTTAAATTCTTAACGGATTGAGGATACCTAATAGTTGACATATTTACTTAATGGCTATTATGCAAACCACAGAGTTCAAGTGGTTTTAATTCACAGCTTTAGCTACTGTATGAGTGTGAGTTCCTTAGTTGAATTAATAAACTTTAATGTATGAATGATTGGGAACGATTTTATTATTTTGAATACTTTAGGAAGTAAGTAGAGTTAAAGTTTGATAATACATAAGTGGAATTATTCTCTCTTTAAACTTTGTTTACCTTCAGTTACAACTAGTTTGCCTAGTTGTTGATAGTTATATATTATACCAAAAACATCAGATAAATGTAGACATATTTATTTATGAATAAATAAAACAAATTATTGTATGTGAAGACCATTGTAATGTAAAATATTCATATTTTCATGTTGTGTCAGCGCACATGAGAACACACGATCGGGTTTGTGCAAGAGTAAGGTGTTTGGCTTTATTTTCATGAATGTGCACGTGATATTGTAACTTCAGCTTTTTGCATTCGTCGGATTAGAAGGCAAGAGAAAACAGTTCATTTTCAACTTATAATAAGAGCACAACCTGACGCACACAAAAAGCTTACATCTAGGGCAATTAATGCTCAAGCAGGTACGTTAATTAGTGCTTTACTTTTAATCTGGCCCAAAGTTTGGTTTAGCACACCGTACAAAAATAGAGTTTAAATCAATATATTCTACTTAGCAAGTCACCATCTTAATGGTCCTAGCACTACAATGCTGTGTCTTTATGGGCAGAATCATTCCTGTTTCTCCATTTAAAAAAATAATGAAACTCCTTTGCTTTAGGTACAGCTCCAATCAATGAGTCATGAGTATACCTGAGCTTGGGGTACTGGTACACATCCATTTGCATATCACAAAACATTTCTAAATTTTGCAAAAAACACTTATGTTTTTATACACCTACAGCATATACAAATATATGCATATACATATGTACACTAATACAGTGTTTAACTTTTAAACTCAATCAGCACTAAAAAAAAGAAAACTTTGTTAAATTAACAGTTAAGCCAGTTAAATAATGTTTTGCTATGTTACAGAATAATATAGATTTTTCTCCAATCCAATCTATTATGAATGCTTCATTTAAACTAAGTCGCTGATCTACATCAACTGCTCTGCTCTGCCATTCTCTACACTGGCACCCTGTACACTCTAGAATACAATTCAAAGTATTAACTCTAACCTATAAAGTACTCAGCATTCTCCCTCCCAATTGCATTTCCTCTTTCATCATCAAGCACTCCCCGACCTCTCCTCTTTGATCAACCTCTACGTCTTCCCAATGCTATTATCTCTATGTCCATCTCTTGTCTTCAAGACTTCTCACACACTTCTCCTTTCCTCTGGAACTCTCTACCCTGCTCTATCAGACTGTCTCTAACCTTGTATAGCTTCAGATGTTCATTGAAGCATACATATTCAGAAAGGCTTACCACATTTTCTCTGTTTTTCATACTAACCAAAATAATTCTTGAATTGCCTTGACGCACTGTTGCAACTACATTCCATGTGACAAGCTACCCCAAACCTTATACCTCATATACTATATTTGTTTAGTCTGCTATGTTTTTGTTTCTTATCACAAATCTTTGTCATTCTATAACTCTACCTCTGTAGCCAGCGCTAGAGATTTTTGTGGCACTATATAAATAAATGATAATAATAATATTTTTTTTTTCTTAATTCAAAATATTCTATTTTGTCAAAATAGAAAACCATAAAAATTATCTATAAAGCCAAAATACAGACATTTCTATATATTCTTCCAAGATCTCAGGTAATTCTTACAAAGCAAGATTCCACCATCCTCTGGGAGAAGAATCATAATCTGAACACTGTGTCCAGTACCACAAAAAAAAGATTGAAGAAACCATTTGAATTTTTTTGTGATATATATATTAAGGCATTAACCCCTTAATAAAATGCCCACCAGTAAAAAATAGAGGGATACAATTTAACCTGTGCGCAAATGGTCACAAAAATTTGAATGTTTGTGCTCCACTCATAGGGCTCCATTTATTAGGCAGCGGATGCTGCTTCAGAGTCCCATCTTTTCAGGCTTGCCTTAAACATAAGTTTTTAAGCTGCGGTCATAAGACTGCTGCTCCTTAATCTGTCCGCCACCTTTTAGGTGGATTGAAATCATCCTGATCCGATCGGGATGATTAACAGCCTCTGCTAGCAGCCTATTGGCCTCCAATTAACAGGGGGCAGCATTTCACAGAAATGCTTGTCCAATGTTAAAAGGGGACAGCGCATACGGCCCGCATTTAGTGATGTCGAGCAGTCATGATTCACCACAATGAATCATGTCCGCTTGACAGTTAATAAATGTACCCCATATTCTGCAAGGGTCAGCGTGAAAAACCATGTCAGAACCAGCTATGCTTAGATAAGGAAATAGGAAAGTCAAAATTAAGCTTGCAAAAATTTGATAGAGCATGTCATTTTCATACACTTTTAAAATCACTTTAATTTTCAAATGTGCTTTGTTCTCTTGATGTCCATTGTTGAAAGTGAATAGACACATATCCTATTCTAGTGGGAGGTAGCTGGTGATTGGTGCCTGCATACATTTGTGTTTAGTGATTGTCTAACTAGATGTGTTCAGCTAGCTGCCAGTAGCAATGCTGTCCCTTATTTGATAATAAAAGTAAATTTGAAAGTTGTTAAAAATAGTATGTTCTATCCGAATCATGAAATACATTTTTGTGATTCCCTGTCCCTTTAATAGTTAACGTGACCCTTTAAATTAAAACAATTGCATGTGACTCAAAATGTGTTGAAAATAAGCAATTTATGTAGCGGCAAATACCTTAGTTCCTCTTGTGTATTATTAAAAGCCTGTCATTATTAAGAGTTTATGATAAAAGAAAGAGATAATGAAGCCTATCTGTGGATCGCAATTCTCATTTTGCACAAATGATTTTACCCTAAGTCCTAATTTTCTGATTCAACCCCTTGGCCGAAGAGTTGTCTAAATCTTCAAACACTTATTTTACAATATTAAAATATTGTAATATTTACTGCTTTAATCCAGTGCTAAATTGTAGGAAATCATTATTATATTGCCCTGTGGCATTGGAAATAACAGTCATATATGTAATATTTTTAAATTTACTTTCACTAAAGCAATTCCATACTGAGTGCATAGTTACACTCTTAATATGTGATTCCCTTTTAGCTTCTTAATGTTTCCTATTTTAAATAATAAAAGCAGAAACAATTGGGTTCAGCAGTTCTTACTTTATTAGTAAATTTTGCATGCCTACAGCAAAACCAGCTAAATGGTTTAAGCAATGAGCTAAACATTAAAGAACAAGCCAAGCCATGTTTTAAAATAATTCAACTGGTTTTGTTATTCCAACGCTATTTAGTTTTAATATAACTTTTAATGCTACAAAACTGTAAATGGAATCTTTTTAATACAATATTTAATTGTATAGTATAAGAAGATTACAATGTTTTATGATCTACACTAGTTTTCTCAACCACGGTCCTCAAGTAACTCCAACAGGCCAGATTTTAATTATAGCTGAACCAGTGCACAGGTAAAGTAATCAGCTGATCAGTAACACCATGGTTACAAACCTGCTCTCCCCCTTCAGCTGATTATTTCCTCTGTGCACTGGTTCAGCTGTAATGAAAACCTGGCCTTGGGGACCTCAGTTGAGTAACAATGCTCTATTTTATTGCCTGTTATATGAGGAAAACCTAGGTTCCAACATGAAAGTCCATGACTTTATAGATACTCAGTGGAATTGAGAAAAACAGCAATTTTCAAAGTTAAATTAAGAGGACAAAATAATTAATGGAAGCATATTATTGCAAAGCTTTTGTACTTCACTAGTATTTGAGAGCCTCAATCTGTATTGAGAGATTATTTCATCTGTGCACTGATTCAACTATAAGGAAAACCTGGCCTGTTGGAGTGCTCGAGGACCGCGGTTCATAAACAATGATCTAAACTAATTTGCATTTTGCTGTTGTCCGTGAGAATTTTAAAGAAATTCTCTTGTTGAAAAGTCAAGAGAGGAGACTGGACTTTCATTTTATTGGTTTATTTAAAGTTCTAAATTCAGAGATGCTTGTGAGGTTGCTGAAGGGGCCTCATTGTAAAGGTGACACTATTTTTAAAATTCATTAAGCATTGATTCAACTATGAGTTTTACAGGTCTGTTAGAGGGTGTTCCTGCTATTATGATGTTAAAGGGACATCAAGCATATTATCTATTTCATGATTCAGGTAGACCAGGGGATTTCAAATCCATGGACCTCCCGTCTAACCAAATTTACAAGACACCACCCCCATAATAGATGTTACTTTATTTTTTTTCTCTTTAAAGAGAATTGTAAATTTTTTATTTTTTTTTAGTTTGTGGAATTCACATCTGACACAGGGTTCGCATACACACACAGTTCTCAAGAGCAGATTCAGGTAAACAAAAAGTGTTTCACTCCCGTTTCAACTTGCACTTTGTTACTCCTGTGTTAAACATAAGCTACTTACCAAGACAGCAGTTTCAATGGCAATGGTAGAGCATTGTATCCTACATTACACCATAAAGGGTCATTGAACTGCTGGGTACAACTACAATAGGATGCTTACTACTCACCATGCTTATGATTTTTCTCCTTTTGCCAACAGCTCTTTTCAACGTTGTTCTTTTTTTTAAATTCATTACTGATGGTGATTGGTCAAGCTCCACATCTTCATATTGGGTGCTGCCATCTTGGAGCCATAGGCATGCGCACCATACTGCATTAGGATGTGCACCCACTAAAATTCTGCACTAATTATATATAAATAATATGTTAGTGTGCTTTTACCATGAGTGCCTACACTCTCATATATATACACTTACACACACAAACTGATTATAAACACATATATACACATACATACCCCCTCCCATGCCCATAAACCTTCTTGCTTTGCAAGGGTTGCATTTTATGAAACAAATTAACTGTTTGTTGGTTTGTATCCATATGTTTTTTTTTTGTTTGTTTTGTTTTTTTCTTGTTTCCTGTGTGGGTAAATAGGGGTGGGACTTTTTTCAGCTGTTTGGGCCTTGCAAGCCTATAAATTTAGCACAGTAACTCTGTTGAGCTTGCTCTAAGTGGGTCTGCTGTATTTATTCTCTATTAAAGTAAGATTTTCTGTTAAAGTATAATAGTTAGTTAACCAAGGTAGTTAGGCAAACAAGGGTTTGGGGTAACCAAGGGGAAATATAATTATTTTATACTTTTAAGTTAAATATTTTAGCAAGAATGTGTGAGAATCGTATTCAGTGTACAGCTTGCCATATGTTTGCATCACTGGACCAGCCACTTCAGGGATTATATGTTTGTGGTAAATGTGAGCATATTGTCTCTTTAGAAACTCATATTGGAGTTCTGGAGGAACAAATTGCAACACTGCATGAAATTCAGACACTTGAAAGGGAAATAGATAGGACTGAGCTAATTGTTAATGGTTCTAGCAGTGGGAATGGGGAGGATTCAGATGAGGAGACTCCAGGATGTAACTGGGTCACAGTTAGAGGGCAAGGTAAAGGTAAGCGGAAGAGACAGGCCAGTTCTGAGCTGGTACACCCCAACAGATTTGCCAGATTAAGTGAAGATGTTGGGGATATCAGTTCAGGGGTGGCAGTGTCAGAGAGGGCTGTGTTGCCTAGTATAGTGAACGGTCCTTTAGCTGTGGAAGAGCAGCATACTATGGTGGGCAGTCCTTCAAACATGGTAGAGGGTCATACTATAGTTAACAGTCCTTTAGTCATGGAGGAGGGGCATACAAGTCAGGGCCTGAAACAGATGCTGGTGGTAGGAGACTCTATTATTAGGTAATTTGTCATCCAGACCCTTTAAATAGAACAGTTTGCTGTCTTCCAGGGGCTCGTGTTAGGCCTATTGTGGAGCATATTGATAGATTGTTATAGGGATGTGGGTCTGATCCTGCAGTCATGGTACATATTGGTACTAATGAAGGAATCAGTGGGAGATGGAGAGTCCTAAAAAATGACTTCAGGGAGTTAGGTAGCAAGCTTTAAGCAAGGACCTCCAAAGTAATATTTTCTGAGATGTTACCAGTGCAGTGTGCTAATTCAGTAAGGCAGAAGGAGCTAAGGTCTGTTAATTCATGGTTAAAAACATGGTGTAATGAGGGCTTTGACTTTTTAGAGCACTGGGCTGACTTTTCACTTGGGTATAATTTTGTACAGTAAGGATGGGTTGCATCTAAATGATATGGGTACAGGTGTGTGGGGGAAAGGATGGTAGCAAGTTTAGAGAATCTTTTAAACTAGGCCAAGGGGGGGAGGGTCAGTTAGAACACAATAGAATAGAGAGATCAGTCTTTGAATCTGTCAGTCCTTTGATATCTCAAGGAAGAGATGACTTAAGAAATGTCACATTAGAAAGTATGGAGGAAAGCACACCAAGTATCAGCAGAAAGCACATGAAAATTAAATGTATGACAACAAATGCAAGAAGCATAACAGGTAAAATGGGGGAGCTGACGCTCTTAGTTGCAGAAGAGGACTATGATGTTATCAGTATAACTGAAACTTGGTGGGATGATTCACATGACTGGGCAGTTAACTTAGAGGGGTATACTTTATTTAGAAGGGACAGAAATAATAAAAGGGGTGGAGGAATCTGCATGTATATTAAACCTAACCTTAAACCTACAATAAGGGAAAATATTTATGATACAGGCAACAATGTAGAGACCCTGTGGGGGAAATAAAGAGGGGGGGGGGGGGGAATCCTAAAAAAATATTACTAAGAACATGCTACAAGCCCCCCAACATTAGTGACCTGGATGAAATTCAACTACTAATACAAATAGGTAAGGCTGCTAATAACAGTGCTGTAATTCTGGGAGATTTTAACTACCCTGATATAAACTGGGCCAATGAAACTAGTAATTCAGCTAAGTGGGATAGATTTATAAATGTTCTCAGGGATAACTTCTTGTCACAATTAATAGAGGAGCAAACTAGGAGTAACGCTATATTGGATTTAGTGCTATCAAATAATACAGATATAATATCAAACATAGAAGTCAAAGAACATTTGGGTAACACTGATCATAACATGGTCACATTTGAAATTTCCTTTCATAAGCAGTGTCTTAAAGGTTTAACCAAGACTTTTAATTTTAAGAAAGCAAAATTCAACGATTTAAGGAAATCATTAAATAACATACTGCTAGATTTAGAGTTTTGTCGGTAAAGACCCGGGTAGCTAACGCAGCTTTTTTTCCTACCGCTGCTTCCAAACAACGCTGGTATTTAGAGTTGTCTGAAGGGCTGCATTAGGCTCCAAAAAGGGTGCGTTGAGCCAAATTTACCGCCACTTCAACCATCAATACCAGCATTGCTTACGGTAGCGGTAAGCTGGCAAAACGTGCTCGTGCATGATTCCCCCATAGAAAACAATGGGGCAGTTGTGGTCTGAAAAAAAACCTAACACCTGCAAAAAAGCAGTGTTAAGCTCCCAACGCAGCCCCATTGTTTCCTATGGGGAAACACTTTCTAAGTCTGCACCTAACACCCTAACATGAACCCTGAGTCTAAACACCCCTAACCTTACACTTATTAACCCCTAATCTGTCGCCCCCGCTATCACTGACACCTGCATTACACAATTAACCCCTAATCTGCCGCTCCGGACACCGCCGACACCTACATTATCCCTATGAACCCCTAATCTGCTGCCCCCAACATCGCGACACCTACATAATATTTATTAACCCCTAATCTGCCCCCCCCCAACGTCTCTGCCACCTAACTTCAAGTATTAACCCCTAATATGCCGACCGGACCTCGCTGCTACTATAATAAATGTATTAACCCCTAAAGCTAAGTCTAACCCTAACCCTAACACCCCCCTAAATTAAATATAATTTTAATCTAACTAAATAAATTAACTCTTATTAACTAAAGTATTCCTATTTAAAACTAAATACTTACCTGTAAAATAAACCCTAATATAGCTACAATATAACGAATAATTATATCTTAGTCTCATTGTGATATTTTAAATGCAACTCTGATTTGGGAGGCTATTGTGAATAAGGCAACTTTTATGAACTTTGCATAGCATATTTTAATAGTTTTAAACGTGTCTAGTATTGACTCATATTCTGTTCCCTACAGGAATTTATATTAATTTTATTGTCTTAGTATATTCATTTTTATTGGGGGTATATTTTAAAGAATAATTATTAAATATATTAGTAACATAGTAACATAGTAGATGAGGTTGAAAAAAGACTGAAGTCCATCGAGTTCAACCTATACAAATCTAAAATATATACAAAAAGATCCAGTTAAGCTTAAATAATCCCACAAAAAGGTGACCCATTTAATACTAGCAATCATATCCATGAATTTTGGTTATAGACAGAAATGTATCCAAATAATTTTTAAATGTATCTAGGGTATTGGCATTCGCTACCGCATTTGGTAATGAGTTCCAAAATGTTATTGCTCTTACAGTGAAAAAACGTTTCTGTTGCAGGAGATTAAATCTCCTTTCCTCCAACCTTAAATTGTGGTCTGGTCACAAACAATTTTCTTGCAATAAACAATGTTTCTGCCATCTCTGTATATGGGCCTTGAATATATTTATATAAAGTAGTCATGTCACCTCTTAAGCACCTTTTTTCTATAGAAAACAGACCCAGTTTGGCTAGCCTCTCCTCATAGGTTATATTCTCCAATCCCCTTATTAGCTTTGTGGCCCTTCTCTGCACGTTTTCTTGTTCTGCAATATCTTTTTTTGCGATCGGGCCCCAGAACTGCACTCCATACTCAAGGTGAGGTCTTACCAGGGCTTTATATAGTCACAAAATTATGCTTTCCTCCATAGAGTCAATGCCTCTTTTAATACATGCTAGTATCTTATTAGCCTTTGAAGCTGCTGCCCTGCATTGTGCACGCATCTTTGGCTTGTTATCTATTACTACTCCCAAATCACTTTCCTCCTGTGTTTGGCTAAGTCTTGTCCCATTTAAATAATACGTTGCCTGCTTATTTTTACTTCCAAAATGTAGAACCTTGCATTTTCCTGTATTAAATCTCATTTTCCATTTACCTGCCCATACTTCTAATTTTTGCAGGTCCCTTTGTAACGAAAGTTCATCCTTCTCTGACCTAATGACTTTACTTAACTTAGTATCATCGGCAAAAATAGAGATGTCGCTATTTAATCCTAGCTCCAAGTCATTTATAAAAATATTAAAAAGAATAGGGCCCAGCACTGATCCCTGGGGTACTCCACTGATTACCTTTGTCCAATCTGAGTATGATCCATTTACTACTACTCATTGCTCCCTATCTTTAATCCAGTTTTTTATCCACAAACTAACATGTTCAGCTATTCCCAGTCCCTTAATTTTGTGCATTAATCTCTCATGTGGCACTGTATCAAATGCCTTTGCAAAATCTAAGTATATCACATCAACTGATTCCCCTTTATCTATATTTTTACTTACTTCCTCATAGAATCTAATTAGATTAGTCTGACATGATCTATTTCTCATAAAACCATGCTGATTAGAACTCATAATCTTGTTTACACGAATATGCTCATCAATATAATCCTTTATTATCCCTTCAAATATCTTCCCCACTATTGATGTCAGACTAACTGGTCTATAGCTTCCTGGATCATCCCTACTTCCCTTTTTGAAGAGTGGCACCACATCAGCTTTACGCCAATCCTTGGGTACCATGCCTGAGGATAATGAGTCTTGAAAAATTAAGAGTAGAGGTTTGTCTATAACAGTGCTAAGTTCCCTCAACACCCTTGGGTGTATTCCATCTGGGCCTGGAGTTTTATTTACCTTAATATTATCCAATTTGTTCCTGATATCCTTCCTCTATACATAACCCAATTAATGGTATGGGCTGGCATGTTCTATTTTGTTCCAAAGTATCATCCAATTGTTCCTCTCTTGTGTATACTGAAGAAAAAAGTTTAGTATCTCAGCCTTCTCCCTGTCACTGTTAATCATGCTACCCTCCTCGCATTTTAATGTACCTATATTGTCTTTCTTAGATTTTTTGCTATTTATGTACTTAAAGAATCTTTTAGGGTTAGATTTAGAATCCTTTGCAATTAATTTTTCAATTTCAATTTTGGCTAATTTTATAGCTTTTTTGCATGCTTTGTTACATTCCTTATAAATATGGAATTTTGAGTCTGTACTATTTTCTTTGAATAATTTAAATGCCCTACGTTTTTTTCCTAATTTCTCTTAACACATTTATATTCAGCCACATTGGCTTATTATTTTTATTTTTATAACCATATGGTATTTGTTGATATGTATATTTATTTAACAAAGTTTTAAATGTTATACATTTATCCTTTGTATTTTTATTAGAGAATACTTTGTCCCAATTTATCACCTAGATTTAGAGTTCTGCGTTAGCCGTCAAAAGCAGCGTTAAGGGGTCGTAACGCTGCTTTTGGCCGCCCGCTGGTATTTAGAGTCGGCCAGGTAAAGGTGTACCGCTTACTTTCAATCCTTGACTTTTCCATACCGCAGATCCCCTTATGCCAATTGCGTATCCTATCTTTTCAATGGGATCTTCCTAACGCCGGTATTTAGAGTTTTGGCTGAAGTGAGCGGTAGAGCCTCTACCGACAAGACTCCTAAGGCCCATGGAAAGGCTGTAGTTAAGAGCTTTATGGGCTAACGCCGGTATATAAAGCTCTTAACTACAGTGCTCTAAAGTACAATAACACCCATAAAATACCTATGTACCCCTAAACCAAGGTCCCCCCACATCGCCGCCACTATAATAAATATTTTTAACCCCTAATCTGCCACCTACATTATCCCTATGGACCCCTAATCTGCTGCCCCTAACATCGCCGACACCTACATAATATTTATTAACCCCTAATCTGCCCCCCCCCCCAACGTCGCCGACCGGACCTCGCCGCTACTATAATAAATGTATTAACCCCTAAAGCTAACCCTAACCCTAACACCCCCCTAAATTAAATATAATTTTAATCTAACAAAATAAATTAACTCTTACTAACTAAAGTATTCCTATTTAAAACTAAATACTTACCTGTAAAATAAACCTAATATAGCTACAATATAACAAATAATTATATTGTAGCTATTTTAGGATTTATATTTATTTTACAGGCAACTTTGTATTTATTTTAACTAGGTACAATAGCTATTAAATAGTTATTAACTATTTAATAGCTACCTAGTTAAAATAATTACAAAATTACCTGTAAAATAAATCCTAACCTAAGTTACAATTAAACCTAACACTACACTATCATTAAATTAATTAAATAAATTAGCTACCAATACCTACAATTAAATACAATTAAATAAACTAAACTAAATTACCACAAAACAAAAAAAACTAAATTACAGAAAATAAAAAAAATATTACAAGAATTTTAAACTAATTACACCTAATTTAAGCTCCCTAATAAAATAAAAAAAACAAAATAATAAAAGTCCCTACACTATTCTACATTACAAAGTAATCAGCTCTTTTACCAGCCCTTAAAATGGCTTTTTGCGGGGCATGCCCCAAAGTAATCAGCTCTTTTGCCTGTAAAAAAAAATACAACCCCCCCCAACATTAAAACCCACCACCCACATACCCCTACTCTAACCCACCCAAACCCCCCTTAAATAAACCTAACACTACCCCCCTGAAGATCTCCCTACCTTGAGTCGTCTTCACCTAGCCGGGCCGAAGTCTTCATCCAATGGGGCAGAATTGGACATCCAGACCGGCAGAAGTCTTCATCCTATCCGGGCAGAAGAGGACATCCGGACCGACAGACATCTTCATCCAAGCAGCATCTTCTATCTTCATCCATTCGAAGTGGAGCCATCTTCTTCCCATCCAACACGGATCCATCCTCTTCTACCGACGCCTACTCTCCGAATGAAGGTTCCTTTAAATGACATCATCCAAGATGGCGTCCCTCGAATTCCGATTTGCTGATAGGATTCTATCAGCCAATCGGAATTAAGGTAGGAAAAATCTGATTGGCTGATTCAATCAGCCAATCAGATTCAAGTTAAATCCGATTGGCTGATCCAATCAGCCAATCAGATTGAGCTCGCATTCTATTGGCTGTTCCGAAAGTCGCGGCTTGAAAGTGAGCGGTACACCTTTACCTGGCCGACTCTAAATACCAGCGGGTGGCCAAAAGCAGCATTAGGACCCCTTAACGCTGCTTTTGACGGCTAACGCAGAACTCTAAATCTAGGTGATAAATTGGGACAAAGTATTCTCTAATAAAAATACAGAGGATAAATGGATAACATTTAAAACTTTGTTAAATAAATATACATATCAACAAATACCAAATGGTTATAAAATTAAAAAATCCAGGCCAATGTGGCTGAATATAAATAGAAAATGTTAGTTTGTGGATAAATAACTGGATTAAAGATAGGGAGCAATGAGTAGTAGTAAATGGATCATACTCAGATTGGACAAAGGTAATCAGTGGAGTACCCCAGGGATCAGTGCTGGGCCCTATTCTTTTTAATATTTTTATAAATGACTTGGAGCTAGTGACATCTCTATTTTTGCAGATGATACTAAGTTAAGTAAGGTCATTAGGTCAGAGCAGGATGAACTTTCGTTACAAAGGGACCTGCAAAAATTAGAAGTATGGGCAGGTAAATGGAAAATGAGATTTAATACAGGAAAATGCAAGGTTCTACATCTTGGAAGTAAAAATAAGCAGGCAACGTATTATTTAAATGGGACAAGACTTAGCCAAACACAGGAGGAAAGTGATTTGGGAGTAGTAATAGATAACAAGCTAAAGATGCGTGCACAATGCAGGGCAGCAGCTTCAAAGGCTAATAAGATACTAGCATGTATTAAAAGAGGCATTGACTCTAGGGAGGAAAGCATAATTCTGTAACTATATAAAGCCCTGGTAAGACCTCACCTTGAGTATGGAGTGCAGTTCTGGGGCCCGATCGCAAAAAAAGATATTGCAGAACAAGAAAACGTGCAGAGAAGGGCCACAAAGCTAATAAGGGGATTGGAGAATTTAACCTATGAGGAGAGGCTAGCCAAACTGGGTCTGTTTTCTTTAGAAAAAAGGTGCTTAAGAGGTGACATGATTACTTTATATAAATATATTCAAGGCCCATATACAGAGATGGCAGAAACACTGTCTATTCCAAGAAAATTGTTTGTGACCAGAGGTCACAATTTAAGGTTGGAGGAAAGGAGATTTAATCTCCTGCAACGGAAACGTTTTTTCACTGTAAGAGCAATAACATTTTGGAACTCATTACCAAATGAGGTAGTGAATGCCAATACCCTAGATACATTTAAAAATTATTTGGATACATTTTTGTCTATAAACAAAATTCATGGATATGATTGCTAGTATTAAATGGGTCACCTTTTTGTGGGATTATTTAAGCTTAACTGGAGCTTTTTGTATATATTTTAGATTTGTATAGGTTGAACTCGATGGACTTCGGTCTTTTTTCAACCTCATCTACTATGTTACTATGTTACTAATATATTTAATAATTATTATTTAAAATATACCCCCAATAAAAATGCATATACTAAGACAATAAAATTAATACAAATTCCTGAATTCTTTTTATTAGTTAATATTTATAGACACATTGATATATATATATTTGTAGGGACCAGAATATGAGTCAATACTAGACATGTTTAAAACTATTAAATATGCTATGCAAAGTTCATAAAAATTGCCTTATTCACAATAGCCTCCCAAATCAGAGTTGCATTTAAAATATCACAATGAGACTAAGATACTAAACATTCAGCAATACAATCAGCTATTTAGCCACAATTTATCCTATTTAATTCCAATTTAAAGCATCAGAAATTGTATATATTATTTGTGCCAATAACCAAACCCTATGCCAATTTATCTAAGCTGAATTAAATTCTTAGTTACCTACAATTAAGACAAATTCTAAGACATTTATATATATATATATATATATATATATATATCTATATCTATATCTATATATATATATATATATATATATATATATATATATATATATATATATTTGCCAGATAAACAACTTAGCATTAAGGATATATGTTTTAAAATGCACTGGCTATGAATACAAGGTTAAAATACAATTTATTCCTTTAAGTCTGCTACCTACAGCAACAATGGATGTTTGTTTTAAATATTTAGCATACAAAAGGCAAGCTTAACATTATTCAGGACTATGAATATAATTCTAAAATATAAATAATGCTCTTTAAGTCTATCAGTTGTAATTTAACTGCAGTGACTAAGCATATATATTTTTTTTTAAATATTACGTGTAATTAGCAACCTTTTTATACTTTACCCAAAATGATATCCAATTTCCAATATTTCTCAATTGGAAACGCATAACGGAAGCTTGTCTCGGATTGGTTATCTGGGAAGCATCTCTCTGATTGGCCCTAGGCGATGTATTGTTACTATGGAAACGCATCTTTTAACAGTCAAATCTTTCGACTGTTATACTGGATTCTGGCCATCGGGGGGCAGCATGACAAACAAACAGATTCATTTAACCATTCCTAGACAGTAAAAATATTTCTTTAAAATGTGTATTTAAAATGCTATAATTTCTATATATTACTGAATTACATGTTCAAATGTACTGTATTATGTCACATTATTTATTCTGATTATTTTAATATGAAACATCAGTATTATTTCTAATATCATATTACATCAAAGTAATTTATACTGCTAACTATTCCAAAATTAATAGCATTTAAAATCCTGATATATATATTCATTCAAATACAGCATGTTTCACATTCAGTGTACTTCTTCCTGAATATATAAATTGATGCCCATGCCCAATTGTTGTCTGCAACCAAAGAAATAATTGTTAGAATGCTCATTTTAAATCCCAAAACATTCTATGCTTCCAATATATATATATATATATATATATATATATATATATATATATATATATATATTTATATGTGTGTGTGTGTGTGTGAAAACATCTTGAAATTTTAGCTCTCAGGTCTCCATGTTTAATATGTGTCCGAATATACTGTACATATGTGTACCCCCCCTACACACACACACACATATATATATATATATATATATATATATATATATATATATATATATATATATATATATATATATATACATACATATATATTCATACAAAATACAGCAGATAAAACATTGTTATATATTTTTTTTTTTTTTTTTTTTTATCATGTAGGCTGTATTAAAAATTGTGGTTAAAATAGCTTCATTGTAACATGTTTTTGCTGGTCAAACTTTTATTGCTTCAATACACAGCATTTATAATTAGTCTTTGCATATCATTATGCTTCAAACGATTCAGTGAGCCATTGCGTTATCACATTTGTCTGTTAGCATTTGTTTCTTCTTTGAACTGACTGATGGCCAAAAGTTTTTTAAGGCCAGAAAAGAAAATTTAGTCACAATCTGATAGGGACTTTAAATTCACACCTCAGTGGGACATCTTTTTGGAAACAGTCTTTTGTTCTTTTTACAGTGACCTTGTGATCTTTTAATTAGGATATACGCGTCTTCACCCAGCCAAAACTATTTGGTAGAGGGGGTTGTGTTTTACAGTGAATAGAATCTTGTAAATAGCCTCATATATAATTAATCCTGTGGTCCCAGCAACCATATATATATAATTTTAATTTATAATATTCATATAATATTCATATACCCTGACATAAATCCCCCTTCCAATTTTAAATAGATGTAGGACACATGAATTTGAATTGGCTTAAAGTCAGTGGTACTTGGTGAGGGTATTGACTGTACGCATCCTAGACAGTCTTCTATGAAGAGATTCCTTTATTTTTGGGCCTTCATGCTTATCAGCTAGGCATCTTTAAACTACAGTATGTTTTTAGTGCACTTGGGGATATGACACTTCATTCTCCCTCTATGACTTGTAGTTGGGACCTAGGATGGCATGCTCGCAACTGATTGATATGGACCCATTTATCTATGAAATTTTCATTTTTGGGAATCCTTATTTTATAGGCCACTGGAGATATTTTGTCAGAAATGACAAAAGGACCTTTCCATAATGGAAGAAATTTCTTCTCCCTAACCTGATCTCTTCCAAAGTTATAAAGATAAACTTTATCATTTATTTCATATTCCTTTTTGGACGTCTTGAGATCATAATAGGTTTTAGTGGCAGTTGCGGATTTCTCTAAGTTCCTTTGAGCAAATGCAAAGGCATATTGCAGGTGCTTTCTTAGGTTCTCCACATATTGCTGTGTATTGGCAGTGTTTATCAAGTTCTGGTCTGATTTACGGTACAGTAGATGCTGAGGTAGAACCATTCTTCTACCAGTCATCAGTTCAAAAGGTGACATCTTGGTAGCACTACTTGGAGTTGCTTTTAATGCCATTAGGACTAGAGGTAGTTTTACATCCCAGTCTTTACCCATTTCACTCACAAACTTTTTGAGGATTTTCACAATGGACTGGTTGTAACACTCTACGCCACCACTTGAGGCAGCTCTATAAGCAATATGGAGCTTTCTTTTTTCCCCTAGTATTTTCCACATTTTGGTCATCACTTCACTAGTGAAGTGGGTTCCTCGATCTGATTTGATTCTTTGGGGCAAACCAAATCTGGAAAATATGTGGTTGATGAGCAATGCTGCGCTTGTTTCAGCACTATTGTTAGGTGCACTGATGCACTCTACCCATTTAGTGAACAGGCATGTCACTGTTAACATGTATTTGTTACCTCTTCATGACCGTGTTCCTGGACCAATAAAATCAATTTGTATATCTGACCATGGCATTAACACCCCCCTTTTCTGCAAAGGTGCTCTATGCGTTGGCGCAGTGGGTTGGAACTGTGGACAGATTAAACAACCTTGATAGTAGGTTTGAACATCTTTCAACATGTGTGGCAAAAAGGAATAATCATGCAATATTTCATTTGTGACTTTGGCACAACGATGACCAGATATGGGAGCATCATGGGCATGTTGAAGCATTAGACCTCTGAACTTGGTGGGTACTACCCATTGCTGGATGCCAGTTTTGGAGGTTCTAATTAACCCATCCTGTAATTTTAATTGTGATCTGGACTTCATTAAGATTCTAAGACCTTCTTTGCCAATACAATCATCTTTTGAGATGGGGTTGCTTTCAGGATCTTCTATGTGTTTATAGAAGATGCCTACAATGGGGTCTTCTTTTTGACTAGTGATCAGGTCCTCACTAGGAGAATCCTGACTCCATTGCACAGGTTACGCTCACACTGTTGTTTAGCCTGGCTTCTGGTAATGGCTTCTACTTGAATTGCACACATTAAGTGGTCGATATTAAGGAGTTCTCCAGTTATGGCTCCTTGTTTGGCTAATGAATCCACAAGATCATTGCCTTCCTTATCAGGACCTTGAATTCTGGAATGACCCTTGGTCTTTTTCCAGTGTATGGTTAAATCACCAGATTATCAATTTTGCAGAACAACTTGCCATGCTTGACTGGTTTGTTGTTACTTTTCTGCATGCCATTTCTTTTCCAAGTTGGCAGGTATTCAACAAAACTGTTGTACACATAATTTGAGTCAGTAATGATCACAAATTTATGAATATTTTGTTCAATAGCCATTTCAATGGTTTTTAGAACAGCAGGGAGTTTTGCAACTTGACTGGATCTTGGTCCAATGTTGAAACCTATAGATATATTTGGGAATTCATTTGCCCAAGTTATACCAATGCCAGCGACTAATCTGGCCTCATTATCAATAGTGGCATGGTAAGAACAACCATCAACATGTACCCAAGGTAATGTTTGACACTGGTCCTCATTATATATTTTATATGGGGAAAGCAATTGTTCCTCCAGGAAATCATCTTCTGATAATTCTTCCCCAGGATCCTTAACAGTACAGTCGTGGAGTTCAGCAAGCCCCTGTGCGACTGGATTCCTTTAATTCTGCTTGTAGCGAATTTCTAAGGGCCAGCCTTGTAAGGAAAGAGTCCACGCTGTTATGCGGCTATTAGACAAATTCCCATCTCGTATTCTCTCACTTTGCAAATATAGC